>NC_084732.1:85953055-86155555 GCF_033978785.1 Entelurus aequoreus
TCTGATAGTTTATATATCAATGATGAAATCTTAACATTGCAACACATGCCAATACGGCAGGGTTAACTTATAAAGTGCAATTTTAAAATTCCCGCCACACTTCCGATTGAAAAAGCCTTCGGAGGATGAGTATGCGCGTGACGTCAATCATTGAACCGGAAGTATTGGTACTCCATTGAATACAATACAAAAAAGCTCTGTTTTCATTTCATAATTCCACAGTATTCTGGACATCTGTATTGGTGAATCTTTTGCAATTTGTTTAATGAACAATGAAGACTGCAAAGAAGAACGTTGTAGGTGGGATCGGTGTATAGCGGCGGCTGTAGCAACACAACAAGGATTACTCACTTGGATAGCAGACGCGCTAGCCGATGCTAACCGGCCACTGCACGGATGATCGGGTGAAGTCCTTCGTCGCGCCGTCAATCGCTGGAACGCAGGTGAGCACGGGTGTTGATGAGCTGGGCAGATGAGGGCTGGCTGGCGTAGGTGGAGCGCTAATGTTTTTGTCATAGCTCTGTGAGGTCCGGTTGCTAAGTTAGCCTTAGCGTCGTTAGCAACAGCATTGTTAAGCTTTGCCAGGCTGAGATCTATTAACCGTGTAGTTACATGTACATGGTTTAATACTATTGTTGATCTTCTGTCTATCCTTCCAGTCAGGGATTTATTTATTTTGTTTCTATCTGCATTTGAGACATGCTATCACGTTAGCTCGTAGCTATCATGTTAGCTCGTAGCTAATGCTAATGAGCTTCGTCGATGTATTGTCGTGGAGATACAAGTCACTGTTAATGTCCATTTTGGGTTCTCGACTCTTATTTTCAAGAGGATATAGTATCCGAGGTGGTTTAAAATACAAATCCGTGACCCACAATAGAAAAAGGAGAGAGTGTGGAATCCAATGAGCCAGCTTGTACCTAAGTTACGGTCAGAGCGAAAAAAAATATGTATTTCACTGCATTCTAGTCCGTCACTCTAACGTTCCTCGTCCACGAATCTTTCATCCTCGCTCAAATTAATGGGGTAATGGTCCGAATAGCTCTAGCTGTGTTGAAAACAATAGGAAAATATGAGGGAGTGAACAACTGACAACGTCATCACGCTACTTCCGGTAGGGGCAAGGTTTTTTTTATCAGAGACCAAAAGTTGCAAACTTTATCGACGTTGTTCTATACTAAATCCTTTCAGCAAAAATATGGCAATATCGCAAAATGATTAAGTATGACACATAGAATGGATCTGCTATCCCCGTTGAAATAAAAAAAATTCATTTCAGTAGGCCTTTAACTCTTACAATATTAGTCGAAAGTCTACATAATGAATATCTCTGTTTCCTCTACAAATTGAGCAAAACTGTGCCTCGATTGTAACTTTATTTTAGCGTAAGAGTAAAATATAACATTATGCCTGTGCTTCTATTCTTCGCGTCACGTTAGATAGCTAGTGTTTGCCATTTTAGCATACATTTTCTTCTTCCTCCACCATTACTGTCTGTATTTTTACAGAAGGCGAATCATTCTCAAACCGCTCATTTTAAATGCAGGAAAAAGTTCAGGTTTAGGGGACTAGCTCCTTCATCTGTCGTCAGCCTGCAGGGCTGTGCACATCGGGAGGGGTCCTGATATTGCTGCTGCAGCCACACACCACCGAAAGGATTTCCAACTTTTACTTATACTTAACGGATGGTATGAAGGAAACTTTTTTGTCGTTTTGAAACTGTCACTTTATAATACAGACCTTAAAACCAGTTATTGGCCCATACCTACTTCAGATAAGTGCATACTTCCTGCTTACATCATCACAACATTCAATTTCTGCAGTCTTGTGTTTGTGAAAAAAATCTTTGGTGCAACTGCAACAGTACTTTTTTTTTGTTCCAGCGTTTTTGGCAAAGGCTCACTAAAGATGTGGAAGGCAGCAGCAGGACAGTCAATAAAAGTGGCTGTAGATGAAGGTGGTGATGACTGGGAGACTGACCCCGACTTTGAGGTACAGTAGCATTGCACATCATCTTTGGTCACGTCTTTTTCTTGCCAAACATTTTTTGTTTTTTTCTCCCGGATTTCTAGAACGATGTATCTGAAAAGGAGCAACGCTGGGGTGCCAAGACAGTGGCTGGTTCAGGACATCAGGAGCACATAAAGTGAGAATACAGATATTTCTTCGGCTGTTTAGAATGCTAAGGTATAAAGTGTCCTTGACTTTACTTATTTGGAATAGTATCCACCGCCTCCGTGAAACAGTGTCAACAGAGCATACCAGCTTGAAGCAGAAGGAATTGGACAACATGCCTAAGGCCTCACATGGATATGGAGGAAAATTTGGGGTGCAGCAGGACCGCATGGACAAGGTACAGAAAACTTTGTGACATAATTGGCCATGAGGCATGTGCATGTTCATTTTTGAATTTTTAAAACATGGATCATTGTGGGTTATTAGGAGGGATACACAAAATTGACGGTTCGGTTCGGTTCAATATTTTAGTGTCACGGTTTGATATTTTCTCGACCCGAAAAAAGAGAAATTTCCATGCATTTTTCTACTCAAAGTTTTTTTTAATTATCAACATTTTAGCTTCAACTGAAAAGTACAGTTTTTATATTAAATGTATCTGATGCAGCTATACCTGCCCCATTTTCTGCTGTGTATACTTAGCACCATATGAAACAAGCACCTTGTAAAAAAAAAAAAAAAATTAAAAAAATGCATCTGATGAATCACCCATCTTCTGTGGTGCATTCTTAGCAGCAGAGTAACAGCGAGTGCTACGGACACTGTTGTCTCTAATTGGGCTTTTATCTTGTTATACAAAGCAGAAACTACGATATCGGTGAAATAGTTTTGTGAAGGAATCTTGTAACAGGGCTCAAGTGTCCGCAGCAAACCCGACATACAGAATAGGGGCGCATTTTGACAGCAATAAAGGTAGCAATCACCTCAATTATTTATTTTGCCCTCTTTGAATCATGTGCTTTAAGCTCTCTAAATGCCCCTGGTAAAGTTTGTAGCCTGTGATATAGCGCCTTGTTCTTGTTTTGTTTCACCTATTTCCGCATCGAGTTGATGCCGGCGTAAATGGGTTGTCCTGTTTGTTGTATTTCAACTCTTGTAGTTTATCGTTGTGTTACACTTGCAACATACCGTTGTATTTTTGTCCACGACACGTTTGCCATCAGGGTCATACTCAACACGAAAATCAATATAGTTCCACACGCCAGATCTGAATGATACCATACCATACCATACCAACTTTATTTATAAAGCCCTTTAAAAACAACCACAGTTGAAAAACAAAGGGCTGTACACCACAAAGAAATAAAGGCAAAGGACAGACTAAAAAATAAAATTTAAAACAGAAGTAAAATACACATTAAAAAAGCAAATACAAAATTACCCTAAGAACAATTTTGTTAGATAAAAAGCAGTTAAAAAAGTTAAAAGTTAAAAACAGTTTAAAGTCTCATGCTGGGTTAAAAGCCAGTGAATAAAAATGGGTTTTAAGAAGGGTCTTAAAAATAGCCTGTCTCACATGAAGTGGAAGATCATTCCAGAGTTTGGGGCCCGCAACAGAGAAGGCTCTGTCCCCCCTGAGCTTACGCTTGGATTTGGGTACCTCCAGGATCAGCTGATCAGCTGACCTGAGGGACCGGGTGGGGGCATAGAGGTGGAGCAGCTCAGAGAGGTAAGGTGGGGCAAGACCATGTAAGGATTTAAAAACAAGTAAGATAATTTTAAAATGGACTCTAAAAGACACAGGCAGCCAGTGGAGGGAGGCTAAAACAGGAGTAATGTGCTCTCTTTTTCTTGTTTGTTAAAAGTCGGGCAGCTGCATTTTGGACCAGCTGCAGACGTGAGAGGGAGGACTGACTAATTCCAAAATATAAAGCGTTACAGTAATCCAGCCGAGATGTAATAAAGGCATGGATTACTGTCTCAAACTGTTGCCTAGAAAGAAGGTTTTTAACCTTAGCCAGCTGACGTAAATAAAAAAAGCTGGCTTTCACCACTGTGCCAATCTGACGGTCCAATTTAAAATCACTGTCAATACGAAAACCCAGGTTGGTGATCATGGGCTTAACGTACAAAGCCAAGGGGCCAAAGTCAACAGGGGGAAGCTCACAGGTACCACCAGGTCCAAACACTATTACTTCTGTCTTCTTTTCATTGAAGTTTAAGAAGTTTAGGGCCATCCAGGCCTTGATGTCATCAAGACAAGCAAGTAATGGCTGTATTGAAGAGGCATGATTTTTCTTTAACGGAAAATACATTTGTGTGTCATCAGCGTAACAATGAAAACAAATACCATGCTTTCTTAGGATTGAGCCCAGGGGAAGTAAATAAATAGAAAAGAGCAGTGGTCCTAAAACTGAGCCCTGTGGGACCCCACATGTTAAGGGAGCAACAGAAGATTCAGAACCAGCAACATTTACAGAGAAGGTCCTGTTAGTCAAATATGACTTCAGCCAACTCAGGGCAGTACCACAGATGCCCACTTGATGTTGTAGGCGGCTAATTAAAATATTATGGTCCACCGTATCAAATGCTGCTGTTAGATCGAGTAAAACTAAAATCACATGATCACCTAAGTCTGTTGCTCGAAAGATGTCATTAAAAACCCTTACTAATGCTGACTCGGTACTATGGAGGGGTTTAAACCCAGACTGAAAGACTTCTAAAATATCAGAGTCCTCTAAAAAAGTGTTTAACTGGGTAAAAACAATCTTCTCCAAGATTTTTGAGAGAAAAGGCAGCTTAGAAATGGGTCTAAAATGGGCTAAAACTGAACTGTCCAGACCAGGTTTCTTTAAAAGTGGTTGAACCACGGCGTGTTTAAAACTGGTAGGAACCACACCAGAAAACAAACTGCTATTTAAAATGTTAAGAACAGGCTGCCCTATACAAGAAAACACTTCTTTAAAAAATGTAGGAGGGACAGCATCATGGGGGGAACCTGAGGGCTTCATATGATTAGTTAACTCTTGTAACTGCCGCAGAGTCACTTGCTCAAACTGATTAAAAACAGCAGAGTAGTTAAACGGGACAGAAGGGTCAGAGGTCGGAACAGAGATGAGAGCCCTCGTTGTGGCAATCTTATCAATAAAATACTTTAAAAAGGCATTGCACAATTCAGAGGAGGGTTCCAAACATGTAGGCTGAGGGGCGTTAAGAACAGAGTCAATGGTTTTGAATAAAACACGAGGGTCAAGACTATTTGAGGCAATAATGTTTGCCAAATGTTCTCTTTTTGCCTCTTTTACTGTGCTCTGATATCGATGCCAACAGTCCTTTAAAATCTGGAGTGACACCTGAAGCTTGTCCTTCTTCCACCTGCGTTCAGCTTTGCGGCACTCACGTCTGATCGCACGGCTTCTCTCATTAAACCAGGGTTCTGATTTAGTTTTGGCCTTTTTGATTTTTAAAGGAGCCACTGAGTTCAAGACTGTGTCACAGGTGGAGTCAAACAATACATTGAGTTTCTCAGTGTCAGAAAAAACAGACTCTGTGCTAGAAAAAACAGAGTCAGAGGGTAAAAAAACCTGGTTAAAAGCAGTAATAAACTGACCAGCAGTGGAAGGGTTAAAAACTCGACAGAGACGCGCAGGAGCGCTCGCTCCAGCTGTCAAGCGGTTAAAACTGGCCTCAAATATGACAGGCATATGGTCTGAAAGCACATTGTCACAAATGTCCAAGTTAGACACAGGTAGACCATATGAAAGGACAAGATCAAGCGTGTGACCACGTCCGTGTGTGGGGCCAGACACAAACTGTGTCAAATTAAAAGAGTCAATAAGGTTTAAAAAATCCTTCACCAGTGGTTTGTCGGGACAGCATACATGGATATTAAAATCTCCAACAATGAGGACACGATCATAGCGGGGCATAATTCCTGCTAAAAAGTCCGAAAAGTCATTGATGAAGTCCTTATTGTATTTGGGCGGGCGGTAAATGACAGCGCACATCACCGCGTCAGCGCGACACACCTCAAATAAAGTCAATTCAAAGCTGGCAAAAAATGACGAAGGAAAGCATTGCTTACATTTATAGTCATTTTTATAAAGTGTCGCCGTTCCTCCTCCACGGCCTGATGCACGAGGAGAGTTAAAATAGCAACAGTCTGCCGGCAGAAGTTCGGAGAAAACGCTGGACTCACCGGTACCGAGCCACGTTTCCGTTATGCACATGAAGTCCAGACAGCGTGACTCGAAGAAATCCCTGAGTGGAAACGTTTTGTTCGCCACTGATCTGGCGTTTACCAGACCAATTCTGGCAGGAGATGAGACCGGTGTCGCAGCATACCGTGAATCCCGGCACAACAACTTTAAATTGGAGGGATTCACCCCACGTTGGCGGCACCGGGCTGAGCAGGTGCGGGCGCGGCGCGTCCCCGGTCTCTCATCGGGGCCGACTCTCGGCACAGGGTAACCCGATGGATCCACGGAGGGCCAGCAAGCAACAAGGGAACCGCCCAATCCATTTCCCGTCCGGGCAGCGCCGGAAGAGCACGCCAACAGCACTCTCTGCCCCACCCGGCGGCCACCACGGGTGCCGCGGCGACGCTTCCGCGGAAAGCTCAGGGCTGGTACCCGGAAGAGGTGAGCTGGTATTCCTGACAGCAACGGGGGCAAAACATTTGGACCACCAAGATCAAAAGAAAAATTATTTTTGATAGGTGGTCGAAAAACCAACAATTCTTGGCGAACATACACCAGCAGAGACTCGAACTGTTTAGTGCAGTAGGATAAAATCAACAAAAACTGAAACCAGACTGAGAGCGGTAGACGGCCAGCCACACACGACGGCGCCATCTTGAATGTACGTTCAATCAGAACGCACAAAGCTGAGCTGTAATGATGGAGGATCTTTGATTTCAGGTGTATTTGAGGCATTAGCCATGTTGCAACGAGGTACAGCAGCTACAGCTTCGCATGTGGCTTCAGTCTTAACACCTTTTTTTGGTCTCAATGAATGTGGGAGTCGCTGCTATTCGATCTGCGCTCAACTTAGCAGCCTAAGGCGGCATATTCGAGCGCAGATCCACTGAGCTTTCAGCACCAGGCGTATCGTCACAAGTTGATAAACCGAACAGATCGAACCGTTTGATACAAGTACATGTATTTTTGCACCCCTAGTTATTAGTCTCAACAGTTCAGATTTTCCTCATTTCATTATGCTTATTTGCTCTTAGTTTCTTATGATTTTAGTACAGATGCTTAAAACTGGCAGGTTAAAAACAATCTTAATTTTTTTTGATAATAATCAAGATTGGATGATATGAAAAAAATGATCTTGATACATTTTTTTGCCCTATAGCTTGTATTTGGTAACCGAGTATTTGCATAAGACAAGAAACACTTCCTGTCCTTCTCTTTTAATACATACTGTGTGGAATTTTGGTTTGCCACTGTACTGAAAAATACTACTAGATTTACTGTTGCACTCCTAGCATGTAGCTGTCTTAACACTTACTAAATATAGCTACAAAATTGCTAAGTTAGCAACACTTATCCTTCCTGCTACGTCTCCGTATTATCTGGCAGACCTGGTGCGCCTGAGCTGTGTTAAGTTACGCTGCATACGCCACTTATAGCACCAAATTAATTTGTGGTGGTCTAAGTTTAAGGCAGGCTGCAACAAAAAAACTGGATGTATGGTGAACACTTTTTATTGGTATCTACAAAACAGCACTGTATACCTTACAGCAAGATGCGCACTTTATTGCGGCCATTACAGCATGACAACTTTTTCTCTCTCACACTGGCTCTAACGAGCAGTCAAACGCCACGGCACCCTGCAGCCTAATATCACACTCCCAGCTCAGAACCATACACGATTTTCCCATTGGCAAAATATCAGATGGAAACAGAAACATTTTTATAAAATTTAAAAAATGGAGGAAAGTATTGTCAATTAATTGTCGTAGATTAAAAAAATTATCAGCGCTCATTCTCCTTTTCTGTTGTGAAAGTCACAGGTAAATGTACAAGCAATAGTTGAACTATGTCAATAACTGCCCATTTCACTTCTGATGTGTAATGGCATCTGCCTATCTCAAATATATTTGCTATTTCATGAAGAAATAAACTAGGGATGGTATGACCGATTTGCATTAATCTCTGTGGTTTCGGGGGTGAATTCACGGTCTATCGGATTATACCTCGTATCGATTCAATTCGATTTTGATGTATTTTACCAAAATACAGTACTGTATAAAACAAATAATTACCCAAATTGCTTTTATAACTTCCTTTTAGTTGATGCAAATAATTGTGGGTAGGCCCTTGTAAGCAACAACCAAGTAAGAATGGCTGATATCATACACATCTACATTCAAAATGTCAGGTTTGTAATACTGTTTTAAAAGAGAAACAAGCATCTTGTAAAAAAACGCTATTTGCAAAATGTTCCATGCTGCAAATACACGGGAATCATTTCAAATTGTTACATGGAATCAGCGCCGACTCTGCATATTTGAATCGTCATGCATCGTGATCAGGATGTACGGTAAATCATGTGGAATAGAATCACAATGGCCATTGATGCATCTTAAATGTATTGGATTGTTGCCATTGAATCGAGACAAATATCAAGTAGAGATAAGAGATGGCCATCCCTAAGCTAAACCCAACGTTCAGAGCAATTGTTTAGTCTTTGTTTTTTGTTACTTTTGAGGGTTTTTTCAAAGCCTATTTATTTATTTTTGTGTGTGTGTGTGTGTGTGTGTGTGTGTGTGTGTGTGTGTGTGTGTGTGTGTGTGTGTGTGTGTGTGTGTGTGTGTGTGTGTGTGTGTGTGTGTGTGTGTGTGTGTGTGTGTGTGTGTGTGTGTGTGCGCGTGCGCGTGCATATGCATGACAGACGCGCGCACGTCTGTGTCATTCAATGCTCATCCCTGGCAAGCACCATCGTCCTTTCAGTATTTTCTCTCTGGTCTGTTTATCCACTGCAACATCAATGTGATGAGTGAGCACTCTTGTTTGTGTGTAAATGTGACACCCCAATGTCACTCCTTCTAACTGCTCGCTGGGATTTTCATTCTCCCCTTTCCTTCTTTTATTTTAACCATTCCTGCATCACAACATAATATTCTGTATTTGATCTATTATTTCATCAGGGGACGGCGTGGCGAAGTTGGTAGAGTGGCCGTGCCAGCAATCGGAGGGTTGCTGGTTACTGGGGTTCAATCCCCACCTTCTACCATCCTAGTCACGTCCGTTGTGTCCTTGGGCAAGACACTTCACCCTTGCTCCTGATGGGTGCTGGTTAGCGCCTTGCATGGCAGCTCCCGCCATCAGTGTGTGAATGTGGAAATACTGTCAAAGCGCTTTGAGTACCTTGAAGGTAGAAAAGCGCTATACAAGTATAACCCATTTATCATTTATAATTTGTCTGTGTGTGTTTTGACAGTCTGCTGTAGGCCATGATTACCAGAGTTTGTTATCGAAGCACTGCTCCCAGACTGATAACTCCAAGGGTTTCGGAGGAAAGTTTGGTGTTCAAGCTGACCGAGTTGACCAGGTATTTCCTGTTACTGATCACTTATAACATTTTCTTTCTTTTCTATTTATTTATTTATTTTGTCCTGTCCAGCTTCTCAGGCAAATCATATTGTTGATGTAGATGCCCATATAGGCTGTACAAAAATTTACTTTACAAAAGAGAAGTGTGGGATACTTCTCTTGTTGCCTTATTTGTATTTGGCTTTATTAAATGTATTTATATTATCATTTGGTGCAGCCGGGCCGGAGCAGGAGGGGATAGAAAAAGAAAAAAAGGAAGACAAAGGGGGAAATTTTGGGGACAAGAGGGGGATAAGACATAGAGACAAAAACAACAACAGCAAACACAACAATAACAACAATAACAACAACAACAATAGAGCAACATCAGCAAATAGGATATGTACAAATATGATGGTAAAAGTGATAGCAAAGAAGCAGTTAGTGAAATAAATAATAATACAGAAATGACAATGACACTACAAATGGAGCAATACAAATACCAATAGAAATTGCGATATTGATAATGAATAATACCAATAATTTACCTCTATTATCAACAATACAGTTGTTCAAATGCAACAATACATATATGTAATGATAACTAGAGATACAAAAGAAAGCAGAAAAATGGAGGGGAAGAAAGAGAAGCCAGCTATATTAACCTTGTAGATTGTTATAGTAACAATAGGTTAAGCTTTGTCAGTGTGCCATGTGTTATCCAGTTTACCCTAGGGTAACAATGTTAATTTGTGTTTGATGAAACGTGATTATATGCATGAGTGTATGTATGTATGTATATGTACTTGTATATGTACAGTATGTGTATGTGTATGTTTGTACAGTGAATGTATGTGTATGTTTGTACAGTGAATGTATATGTACAGTATGTATATATGTATGTTTGTACAGTGAATGTATATGTACAGTATGTGTATATGTATGTTTGTACAGTGAATGTATATGTACAGTATGTGTATATGTATGTTTGTACAGTGAATGTATATGTACATGTATGTGTATATGTATGTTTGTACAGTGAATGTGCGTGTGGATGTACGAACTTTGAGTATGTAGGTATGTACTGTATTTGTGTAAGTATGTGGGAGCGTAGGTACCTATGTATGTATGAATAACGGTGAGTATATGTGTATTTGTATGTACAATATATTTGACTCCCAGTGTGTGTGGGAGCCAGAGTACGTACGGCCCCAGACACCCAGAGAGCCCAACACACAAACAGCAGGTGTGGCGCCCAGGGAACAAGGGACCACCGGCCCCACGCAGCCAGGCCGGCCAGCGACAGGAACCCCAGAGCCCGGCCCACCGTGCCGCCCGGAAGAGCCAGCAGCAGGCCGCAGACAGACGCGCACGGCAGAGGACAAGGCACAGGAGAAGCAGGGGACAGCCATCCCTCAAGCCAACGAGAGACCACACCCCACGCGGGCAGAAAGGCGGGACGCCCCGCCCGAGGGGCCCAGAGACTCCCCGCAACCGGATGGGAAGACCGCCCCCGCCCCACCAGCAACCGGGCCCCCACGAGCCCACCCCCCAGCCCCCAAGTCAGCCGCCGCAGGACCACCCGCAGGGACCCCAACGATGGAGATGGAACAACCAGCAACCGCCCTGTCGAATCCCCCCCCTGAGGGAGGGGGAAAAAATAAAATAAATAATAATAATAATAAAATATATTTAAAAAAAAAAATATATATATATATATATATATATAAAAAAAAGAGAATTAAAAGAAGATCACAGACACGCTGACACACAAGGTCACTACCCTCAGGAAAATTTAAATTCCAGCAGCAGTGTACAAAATTGTAAAAAGTAAATAATGGGGTTATAAATGGAGACAAAATAGAAAAATATTACAATAGAATAAAAATAAAAAGCAACAATGAGAATAAAAATATAACACTAAAATAAGAATATAACAAGAGAAACTAGGCAGTAGTGACCATGTTATGAAAAAGTATTTCACTGTCATTGTTTTGCATCCCCTGTCATCCTAGTACCCCCCCTCCCCCCAGAGAGGAGTTGTACAGTCTAATGGCGTGTGGAACAAAGGAGTTTTTGAGTCTATTAGTCCTGCACTTGGGATGAAGCAGTCTAGCACTGAACAGGCTCCTCTGGCTACTGACAACGGTATGCAGAGGGTGACTGGCATCATCCAGGATGCTCACTAGTTTTTCCACAGTCCTCTTCTCTGCCACCGTCACCAGTGAGTCCAGTTTTATTCCGATCGTAGAACCGGCCCGCCTGATCAGTTTCTCCAGTCTGCAGCTGTCTTTCTTAGATATGCTTCCCCCCCAGCACACTACGATGTAGCACAGAACACTGGCAACCACAGACTGGTACACACAAGAAAATCCACAGCTACAACATCCACAAGAGTTTTTTACAGATGTTGAAGGTGTGCAGCCTCCTCAGGAAGTACAGCCTGCTCTGTCCTTTCCTGTACAAGTGGTCTGTGTTAACAGTCCAGTCCAGCTTATTGTCCATCCACACCCAGAGGTACTTGAATGAGTCCACGGTCTGTACCTCGACTCCCTCGATCACAATAGGTTGTGACCTTGGACTCGACCTCCCAAAGTCAAGTGAAGTGAAGTGAAGTGAATTACATTTATATAGCGCTTTTTCTCAAGTGACTCAAAGCGCTTTACATTGTGAAACCCAATATCTAAGTTACATTTAAACCAGTGTGGGTGGCACTGGGAGCAGGTGGGTAAAGTGTCTAGCCCAAGGACACAACGGCAGTGACTAGGATGGCGGAAGCGGGAATTGAACCTGCAACCCTCAAGTTGCTGGCACGGCCACTCTACCAACCGAGCTATACAGCCCCACAAAGTCAATGACCAGCTCCTTGGTTTTTGTTGGATTGAGCTGCAAGAGGTTGCTGTGGCACCAGACAACAAAGTCCCTCACCAGCCTCCGAAACTCCTCCTCTCTGCCGTCCCTGATGCACCCGACGATGGCTGTGTCATCCGAGTACTTCTGGATGTGACACAGCTCTGAGTTGTAGCAGAAGTCAGCGGTGTACAGGGTGAACAGAAGAGGGGCCAGCACCGTTCCCTGCGGTGCTCCGGTGCTGCTGATCACAGTGTCAGATGTGATGTCCTTCAGTCTGACGTACTGTGGCCTATCGGTGAGGTAGTCTGAAATCCAGGCAACCAGGCAGGGGTCCACTCGCATTCTGTCCAGCTTGTCCTGGAGAAGGCGGCCCAGGTGTGAGTGGGCTCGGTGCAGCAGGTAAAGGATAGCATCCTCCACACCAACGCCTGCCTGGTACGCAAACTGCAGGCTGTCCTGGGCATGTTGCACCTGTGGTCTGAGGAGGCTGAGAAAGAGCCGCTCCATTGTCTTCATTATATGAGAGATGAGCGCCACTGGTCTGTAGTCGTTCAGCTCACTGGGGCAGTTCTTTTTGGGAACTGGAACAATGCATGACGTCTTCCAGAGGGTGGGCACTCTCCCCAGCTGCAGGCTGAGGTTGAAGATCCGCTGGAGTGGTTCACCCAGTTCTGCAGCACAGGTCTTCAGGAGTTGGGGGCACACCTTGTCTGGGCCTGCTGCTTTCCTAGGCTGTAGCTTCCTCAGTTGACCTCTGACCTGGTCCGCAGAGATGACTAATGTCTGCGTAGAGGTGGTGGAGGGGGGTGCTTCCATGGCTGGGGAGGAGGTGCGTTGAGGGGAAAAGAAGAGGGGGTGGCTGCGATGGGGAATGAGGGGTGGAGAGGACACGGGCTGGTTGAAACGGTTGAAGAAGTTATTCATCTCATTGGCCCTCTCTATTGTCCCCCCAACAGCTCTGGTCTTTGTATTGTGGCCTGTGATGGTTTTCACACCTTCCCAGACCTCCCTCATGTTGTTCTGCTGCAGCTTCTGCTCCAGCTTCTTGCTGTAGCTGTCCTTAGCCTCCCTCACGCGTTGTTTCACCTCCCGCTGTGCTGCTCTCATTGCCTCCCTGTCTCCACTCCTGAAGGCAGCTTTCTTCTTGTTGAGGACAGCTTTAACCTCTTGTGTTACCCAGGGTTTGTTATTAGGGTAGCACCGAACAGTCTTAGCAGGGCAGATCACATCCACGAAGAAGTTGAGATAATCCGTGAGACAGTGAGTCAGCCCATCAATGTCCTCACCCTGTGGAAGCAGCACGTCCCAGTCTGTGGTGTTGTAGCAGTCCCTGAGGGCATCTTCCATTTCAGGGGACCACCTCCTCACAGAGCAAGTGTTAACAGGCTGCCTTTGGACCAGGGGGGTGTATTTTGGCTGCAAATGGACAAGATTGTGGTCAGACTTCCCTAGTGGGGGGAGGGGTGTGACCTTGTATGCATCCTTGACATTAGCATAGAGTAGGTCAATTGTCCTGTTGTTTCTTGTGGGACAATCCACAGCCTGGTAAAAAGCAGCTAACGTTGAGTCCAAAGTAGCATGGTTAAAGTCCCCAGAAATGATGAAAAAAGCCTCAGGATGTTTTGTCTATAGCCTTGATGTGATGGCGTGGATCATCTCACATGCATTGTCTGCATCAGCCCTCGGGGGAATGTAAACACAGAGGGAGATCACGTGACTGAACTCCCTCGGCAGATAGTATGGCCGGAGGCTAACAGCTAGTAGCTCCAGGTCCGGGCAACACAAGACTTTCTTCACAGAGATGTGTCCCGGGTTACACCAGCGGTTGTTAACGTATATGATGAGCCCCCCACCTTTGCTTTTCCCACATGCTTTAGTGTCTCTGTCAGCTCTCACTGCAGTGAATCCCTGCAGGTCCACGTTAGTATCCGGTACCAGATGGTTTAGCCACGTTTCCGTGAAGATAAACAGGCTGCTCTCTCGATATGCACGCTGGCTTTTTAGTTCATGAAGCTCATCGATCTTGTTCGGCAGCGAGTTCACGTTCCTCATGATGACGGAAGGAATGGATGGTTTGTAGCGCCGTCGATTTTCCTCTCGCTTAGCCTTTAGCTTAGCCCCCGCTTTGCAGCCCCGAGGATTCTTTCTCAGCTCCACAGGAATGGAGTGTCGTACACCAGCACGCCCCATTGTTTTCAGAGTGAGCAGCTCCTCTCTCGAATAAGTAAGAAAGCTGCCTGCTGGTCTTTGAAAACTGCCAAAAGTATCCATTGGATATGTACAGGGATTCACTCTCTTCAAGGAAAACATAAAAAAGATAAAAGACAAAAGATAAAAGATAAAATACAAGTTTACAATACAATAGACGGGGGGACTAGACCCAGAAGGCCCCAACCAAGACGGGCACTCGAAAAGGATGGACGGTGGGACCCAGGAGCTCCAGACACGCAGCCCGGATGCAGTAGTCTGAGGCGCCGACCACCGCTTGAGAAGCAGGCCCAGAGCGTACCCCCAGAAATATATATATATACATACATACATACATATACACACATACAGTATATATATATATATATATATATATATATATATATATATATATATATATATATATATATATATATATATATATATATATATATATATACACACATACAGTATATATATATATATATATATATATATATATATTTATATATATATATATATATATATATATATATATATATATATATATATATATATATATATATATATATATATATATATATATACTGTATGTGTGTATATATATATATATATATTTAATATATACCTGTATATAATATATATATATATATATATATATATATATATATATATATATATATATATATATATATACACAACAACAAATCCATACACAGGCCGGCACCTACTGCCCACTGAGAACCAGCCGATCTCCTCCCCCAAGCCCCACAGGTCCGGCCGCGCACCCCCGTCACCCAGGGACAACCCCGACAAGCCCGCCCCAGACGACGGCATGACACCGGGCGTGAAGGGCGGCGTGGCAGGGCGCAAGGGCATCCAAGGCCCACACCCGACAAGCCAATCAACACCACAATAAAAGAATATGAAGCCGGCAAGTTCGTCCGCCCCGACAACCACCACATGCACGCGCTGCCACAAGTCACAACATCGGCCACCCCCCTGCATCGGACCCAGCAGCCACGGGCGCCCACACCACAAACAAACGGCAGCAGAAACAGCAGCTGCAATACCCCCAGACAGCCAGCACTTATAGCATTTTCAATCATTCAAACATGAACTTTGTTCGATGAAGCACAGCAAATAGTAGTGGGGCAAAAATAAAATAGGAAATAATACAATACAATACATTACTTATGCCTTGTTGAATTTATTAACATATTTATTGATCCTGTTGGGCATTTTGTAAGTAAAATGATTAATGCAACCCCAAATTGTTAACCCATTCACAATTGGATTCCGAAATACACTCAAAAACAAAAGTGGAAGTTCAACAACTTATATTGAGTCACAGTCTTGTGTATGACCTCCATCATCTTGTATGCACACCCTAATATGTCTGGGAATCGTCCTAATGGGAAAACGTCTGTTCCCCTGATGGATCTCCTCCCAGGTAAACAGTCATTTCATGGACAACTTTGAGCTGCAACATGCGGTCATACATTATTTGATGCAAGACAAACCAGTAATCACCAAACCACCAAAATGATTCCCGAGCGCAGCCACTGCTCCCCTCACCTCCCAGGGGGTGGAACAAGGAGATGGGTCAAATGTAGAGAGTCATTTCACCGTAATTTCACCACAGTTAGTGTGTGTGTGACTATCAGTGGTACTTTAACTTTAACTTTAATCAGCCAGAAAGAATGAGAGGGAAATTGTTTACTCATGTTACTTGTAAAACTCTTGTTTAATGAGGGTAGTCATTTCACGTATGTGTGATTGACTTAGTGTTAAACTGTGATTTATATCTACCCTGTTTTATTTGTAGCAGTTTTAGTTAAATGACACTTTGTTATGAAACAAAACATTATTTGGTGTATAAACGTGCTTATCTGCCATTTTCACATCATTGTGTGGGATTTAAGGATCATACATTTTTGAATCATACAAATCAGCCAGACCTAATTACTACACTTTTCCTTAATATGCATTTTCACTGAAATTGAATATGCTTCAGTTGAAGTATTTTTTTCTAATTACTGTCATCACTTTTCTGCTTTCATCGTAGTCTGCTGTCGGCTTTGAGTATGCTGGGAAAACCGAGAAACATGCTTCACAGAAAGGTGATGTTTAACATGTTGTTCGTTTAAGCTTTAGCCACAAATTAGAGTTTGCAACTTGTCGCGTTATTTGGGGCACGCTGCCTTCCTTATTTTCGTTGTCACATTTGTCTGAGTAATTCTGGACTCTGTACCGAGGATGTCGTTGTGGCTTGTACAGCCCTTTGAGACACTTGTGATTTAGGGCTATATAAATAAACATTGATTGATTGATAAGTATTTGCACTTATTATGAGTTTATTAGGCTTGGTTAAAACTGCACCAGCTGTCTACAGCAATCCATTTTTACAACTCTGCCACCATTGTTTCCTGCTTGTTCTTTATGTTGGCATCATTTTGGCACATGGAAATGTAAGCACAGTATGTGTTATGTCATATTTGACATTTATACTGTATGTTTTCAATTCCACCAAGCCTACGGAGCTGTTTTATTTTAACCTTAAAGAAAAACATGCAGACAGTAGTTGGATTAGATATTCAGTCCAGCCCCAAATTATTCAAACCCTAGGCAAATTATGACCAAATATTTTTTTTCAAATATAAATAAAAGTTGAAAAATATTTTTTCCTCAATGATGCAGCCTTATCTAAATCGGTTTATTTTCTGAGAGATGCCTTTATCATTTTTAATGAACCAAACATTTGCTAGTTCAATAAAAGTAACTTTAAATAAAAGTTAAAGACGTGTTAGGTTTGACATCAAAATATGAATATGAGACAAAAAAAGTAAAAGTTCAGCTGTTTTTTCCGATATTTACTATGGATATTTACTATAGATCTGACACTGGCTTTATTTGTAATAGAATGGAAAACCACATTTTTAGGTGAACTCATTTATTGGAACATACTCAGATCCAGATTTAAATACCATCCATCCATTTTCTACCGCTTGTCCCTTTCGGGGTCGTGGGGGGTGCTGGAGCCTATCAGCTGCATTCGGGCGGAAGGCGGGGTACACCCTGGACAAGTCGCCACTTCATCGCAGGGCCAACACAGATAGACAGACAACATTCACACACTAGGGCCAATTTAGTGTTGCCAATTAACCTATCCCCAGGTGCATGTCTTTGGAGGTGGGATGAAGCCGGAGTACCCGGAGGGAACCCACACAGTCACGGGGAGAACATGCAAACTCCACACAGAAAGATCCCAAACCCGGGATTGAACTCAGGATCTATACCTAAAAATAAAAATCTAATTACCGTATTTTTCGGACTATAAGTCGCAGTTTTTTTCATAGTTTGGCCGGGGGTGCGACTTATACTCAGGAGCGACTTATGTGTGAAATTATTAACACATTACCGTAAAATATCAAATAATATTATTTAGCTCATTCACGTAAGAGACTAGACTTATAAGATTTCATCGGATTTAGCGATTAGAAGTGACAGATTGTTTGGTAAACATATAGCATGTTCTATATGTTATAATTATTTGAATGTCTTTTACCACAATATGTTACGTTAACATACAAGGCACGTTCTCAGTTGGTTATTTATGCGTCATATAACGTACACTTATTCAGCCTGTTATTCACTATTCTTTATTCTAAATTGCCTTTCAAATGTCTATTCTTGGTTTTGGGTTTTATCAAATAAATTTCCCCAAAAAATGCGACTTATACTCCAGTGCGACTTATATATGTTTTTTTCCTTCTTTATCATGCATTTTCGCCCGGTGACAACCTTCTTCTTTTATACGTATACTTTACTGAGTTTAAGTTCAGGGAACACAATAACAAACCGGCCACTGCCGTTCACATAACCGACTAACCACCGGAGCCCGTGCATAGAGCAATGCATGCTGGGAGTTACCATAAATACACTAAAATAGTGTACCATAATAATGCGCAATGCAAAAACAGAACATTTACAATCTCCCACTTTTTTCGTTTATTTATTTATTTATTTATGTTTTTTTAACACAAAAAATCACAGTCTATTATTAATGTCCATATGTATGAAAATGTAAGAACATGGTGACCAACAAAAAAACTTATACAAAAAAAACTGTCCACAAAAGAATAGTCTCTATTCCAGTTTCCACTCTCCAACACTGAGTGCCTTTAGGAGCTGAAGTGCGGATGCACCTCGTTTTGTCAAACAGTCAGCTAGCTGCTCTCCTGTAGGTACCCAGAGAATCTGTTGGATTTTTTTACTCTGAAGAAGTTCTTTGATGCCACTTATTTCAAGGCGGAGCCTTTTCTCTGTCACTGACTTAGTAGACTTGATGGCGTCTGCAAGGGAGTGGTTATCAGTGACACACACTATTGGTAAGACATGTTGTGATACATTCCCTGTGGTAAGTTCTGCATGAAGGTCAGATAAAGAAATGGCACTGTCAAAAGCATCTGCAAGGGCAAGAGTTTCTACAGCAAGAGTGCTCCGTACGACTCTCCTGATCTTTTTTGACTGCCAATACACAGGTGAGAATCTTCCTTCCTCACCCATCAGCAGAATGAAATGTCCCCCTTGAGTGCCTCCATCTGTAAGGTTTCCCAGCGAGGCGTCGCAGAACACTACTAGCTTTAGAGAACTGTCTTTTCCCAGGTTCTGAAACTTCAGTGTCACTTGTTCTGATTTCAATTTTCTCACCATCTTGTTTGTGTCATGTAAAGTCTGCACAGTAGCATGTTTTATGTTAGCTGCAAGGACACATGTATGTATTGTCTGGCAACCCACAGAAGTTGACCTATTTTTGATCTCAGGTCATCAATTTCACTTTCAGTCAAAAGAGCATCCCGTCTCATGGCTCTGGAGATGTCTATGTGAATTGGCTGGAGATTCTGTATGTAATTGTTTTGATGCATACAGTACATGTTACTCCATTTGCAGTGACATACTCCATGCCTACATAGCGAAAGCTGTCATGTTCTTCTCTGCCCACTTGAAAGGCAGATTGCAGGTGAGGGATTACGGTTGTTGTGAAGATCTGTGAACCACCCCAGATGAAATCATCAACATGACAAGCAAGCACCCCAGACACATTACAATCTTTATCCAACCAATAAAATATAGCAGGGTCAATTTGTGACATCTTTCCTCCAGTTTGCAACATTGTTTCTTTAACCCTATTGTACCAGTACAGTGATGCATCATTTAGTCCATAAACACATTTGTTTAGCTTCCATAGAGTTCCCTCACTCTAAGTTTCAGGTGGTGGACGAACATAGATGTCTCGGATAACTCATTTCCTTGAAGGAATGCTGACTTAATGTTCATAGAGTGGGATCGGTTTTGACATATCACAGACATGAGGAGTCTAAGAGACTCTGAGGCACATGTTGGCGAGTCTTTTGGGATATCTTTTGTGTTTAGCTCTTCAAATCCTCTCGCCACTAGTCTTGCTTTTGGAACTATGCCGTCTGGTGTGTCTTTGAGTGTACACACCCATCTTGTGGAAATGTATTTTTGTCCCATGTTTTTTACTTCATCAAACACACCGTGTTTCTCCCAGTTACTTATTTCAGTAAGTTTAGCTGATTCAAATGACACATCCTTTGTAACAAGTACATCCTCGTGATCAGATGGCTGTTCCACCATGTCCGATGACTGAACCTGCAGTGTGTCAACCTGTGAAAGGTCAGCTGACCTTGTTGTACCAGTGAGGTTAACTGGCTCAGTGTACTCCAGATTGTACCAGTCCTTGTGTTTTCCAGTTTCCTTTCCCGCTCGACCTAGCACTTTTGCTGTGTGTGAAATTCCAGTGTCTCTTTCCACATACTTAATGAATCGTCCTGCCTTTAGATTCATACTACGGTCTGTTCTTACGATAGGAGGTTGTCTGTCGGATGGATCATTATCATGCTCATTGCTGTCTCTGTCATTATTAGACCTCCCTGCCGCATTCTCTGTGTCAGGCACACTGTCTACATCACTAGATACAGTATCGGGTAGATCTTCAACATGTTCAATGCCACATTCTGCTGCATTAAAGGCCTACTGAAACCCACTACTACCGACCACGCAGTCTGATAGTTTATATATCAATGATGCAATCTTAACATTGCAACACATGCCAATACGGCCGGGTTAACTTATAAAGTGCAATTTTAAATTTCCTGCGAAACTTCCGGTTGAAAACGTCTATGTGTGATGACGTTTGCGCGTGACGTCAATGGTTGAAACGGAAGTATTCCGACACATTGTATCTCAATACAAACAGCTCTGTTTTCATCGCAAAATTCCACAGTATTCTGGACATCTGTGTTGGTGAATCTTTTGCAATTTGTTTAATGAACAATGGAGACTGCAAAGAAGAAAGCTGTAGGTGGGATCGGTGTATTAGCGGCTGGCTGCAGCAACACAACCAGGAGGACTTTGACTTGGATAGCAGACGCACTATCCGACGCTAGCCGCCGACCGCATCGATGATCGGGTGAAGTCCTTCGTCGCGCCGTCGATCGCTGGAACGCAGGTGAGCACGGGTGTTGATGAGCAGATGAGGGCTGGCGTAGGTGGAGAAATAATGTTTTTATCATAGCTCTGACGAGGTCCCGTAGCTAAATTAGCTTCAATGGCGTCATTAGCAACAGCATTGCTAGGCTTCGACAGGTGGCACAGCATTAACCGTGTGGTTACAGGTCCAGTGTTTGGTTCTGTGTCTCCTGATAGTAGTATTGTTGATCTGCTGTCTATCCTTCCAGTCAGGGGCTTATTTCTTTTGTTTCTATCTGCATTTAAGCACGATGCTATCACGTTAGCTCCGTAGCTAAAGTGCTTCGCCGATGTATTGTCATAGAGATAAAAGTCACTGTGAATGTCCATTTCGCGTTCTCGACTCATTTTCAAGAGGATATAGTATCCGAGGTGGTTTAAAATACAAATCCGTGATCCACAATAGAAAAAGGAGAGCGTGTGGAATCCAATGAGCCCTTGTACCTAAGTTACGGTCGGAGCGAAAAAAGATACATCCTGCACTGCACTCTAGTCCTTCACTCTCACGTTCCTCATCCACGAATCTTTCATCCTGGCTCAAATTAATGGGGTAATCGTCGCTTTCTCGGTCCGAATCGCTCTCGCTGCTGGTGTAAACAATGGGGAAATGTGAGGAGCCTTTCAACCTGCGACGTCACGCTACTTCCGGTACAGGCAAGGCTTTTTTTTTATCAGCGACCAAAAGTTGCGAACTTTATCGTCGATGTTCTCTACTAAATTCTTTCAGCAAAAATATGGCAATATCGCGAAATGATCAAGTATGACACATAGAATGGATCTGCTATCCCCGTTTAAAAAAAATAAAAATTCATTTCAGTAGGCCTTTAAGTTCTGTCTGGCTTTCTTGGCTGTCACGAGACGTGTCAGTGTAGTGATCTGTGGCCTTGCACAGTCTACAGCGATGCACCCGGACATAGGAGCCTCCATGTCTAACAAATATTACCACCCCGTCTCGTCCAATTACCACCCCAGGGCCTTTCCATTCATTGCAGTCCATTTTTTTGTAGTACACTTTATCTCCAGTTTCATAGTATTCATCTGTGCTGCGAAGCTGTGTGCGCAGAGCTCTCCTGATTCTCTCAGAGCCTCAGTAAACGCTGTCCTTGCTTCATGTAATGCTGAAATGTGCTGTCCTACCCATTTACTCATGGTAGTGCCCTCCAGGGCAGGCGGTTTATCAACCAGCACAGAAGGTAGGTTCGAGTTTTGTCCAAACACCAGCTGGTATGGACTAAATCCATGCACATTGTGCATTGTATTCTTTGCCATCAAGGCCCAATCTAGGGCTGTTTTCCAGTCACAAACACTGCTTTTCTTCACTTTTAACAGGATCTCTGTAAGGGTCTGGTTATGTCTTTCCATCAATCCATTACTCCATGGACTGTAGGCAGCAGTGGTTTTCACTTCAATATTAAAGTTCTCAGCCATGTCTCTCATTTCCTCATTATTGAATTCACCTCCATTGTCACAAAAAATCTTAGATGGGCTCCATGAACACTCACCCAGGAATGAATAAAGTGCCTCACAATTTCACTGGATTTTTTTGTGGTAACAATGCTACCAGCATTGAACCTGGTGAAGTGATCAATCATGTGGAGGTACCACACATTTAGTTCTAGCTCGTGTAGATCTAATGCCACAGTTTCATTGTACGTTGAAGCCATTGGTAGACCAACTGACGGCTTTGGTTTGGGCTTGTTGTACTTGAGACATGTTTCACAGCTGCTTACGATGTCCTTCAGAATAGTAACACTCCCATAATCATTACTTCCAGCACTAATTAGTAATTTTTTGAGTTTATCAACTGAGGCATGTCCAAACTGCTTGTGAAGTTTCACCAATACTTTGTGTTTTTCATCTTTACTCATGCCATCTCTTATGGCCAGAACTTCATCAGTTTGGGGTTCATTCTCACGGGTGGCTGTGCAATCTCTGTCCACTATGTTTACACAGTAGTGTCCTGAGGATGTAATCTCAAGAGGCACTGGTTTCTGAAACATTGTGGCTTTATCATTCTCAATGTCAAGCACTGCTTTTGCCCTCTTAAGTGACGTTTTACTTAGTAGTAAAGGAATGTTCACTGAGACCACCTGGTTTGACCTATTTTTGCTGGGACTTTTACTTTTTTTATGGAATGAACAACTTGTCCATCACCAAACTTAAAAGCTCTTCTACTCTGTGTATTTTCCATTTTTTTCTTGTCACTCTCCTTCAGTGTATGAATGTAATTCTCCAGCCATTTTTCACCACACTGTTCTGGTGCATGCAGTGTCAATTACAGCTGAACCTAAGGCTTCTACCATGAATATTTCAGCATCAGAAACTTACTCTTTGGAAAGCAATGTAACATTGCACTCTTCAATTGCTTCTTTCTCTGCATTTTCCTCTGTCATTTTTACATGTTCAGCCTTATTTAGGCAGTCCTTAGCCCAGTGAAATGTACTCTGGCAAATAGCACACTTAGACCTCCTGCCGAACCTATCTAGTGGGTTTGAGCCAGTCAATGGCGCCCTCTTTTGGTCGGGTTGGGAACGAAATTTCCTTCCGTCTCTTTTCCTTTGATCCACATAAAAAGCAATATCTTCGCGCATGTGAATTCCCCCGCTGCATGTGGGCGGCTGCACATTGTCTCCAAAAATGCTTTTTAAAGCTGACTTCATGCTTGCAAATGTAAGTGTTGAACAAGCTGTAAGCGCAAGCTGTTTATCTTTAACATTGAGACTGGCTGTATCCAACAACTTGAATGCCAAAACAGCGTCGGGAAGAACCATGTCAAATTTGCGCATTTTGTTGTACTTCAGCTCGAACTGAACGATGTAATCCACCATGGAAACTTCGTTTTCTCTCCGGATCTTGTCAAAGTCTGTGTATACATCATAATCTCTGTCCTTTTCTTCTTTTAAGAATACATTATCCAATGCCTTTACAAGGGTCTTCATTCCATCATCTTTGTTCAAATCATCCGCAGGTATTTCCAAAGCTGTATCTCTAGCTCTCCCCCTCAGTGAGAGAGCAACAGCTTATGCTTGTTTCTCCTTATCGAGGTCGGTAACACGTATCCACATTTCAATTTAATTTTTCCAGCTTTCATTTGACTTATTTTCTTCAAACGCAGGAGGGACTCTGTAGTTAGCGTTGTTAGACATCCTCTGCTACCATTGAAAATTCAATGACGACAACCTTCTTCTTTTATACGTATACTTTACTGAGTTTAAGTTCAGGGAACACAATAACAAACCGGCCACTGCCGTTCACATAACCGACTAACCACAGGAGCCCGCGCATAGGGCAATGTATGCTGGGAGTTACCGTAAATACACTAAAAGAGTGTACCATAATAATGCGCAATGCAAAAACAGAACATTTACAGAGCGACTTATACTCCGAAAAATACGGTACTAATTACTATTAGGTATCCTATCCTATATCCTATCCTAACAGTCAAAAATGGTCGTGATAGCATCACACTCTGGGGCTACTTTGCTGCCAGTAATGCAGTGGATACAATCATGAGGGAGTTTACCTCAAATCAACAGCTGGATATGATGTAACAATTGGGTGTTCCAGCAGGACAATGATCTGAAATACACAGACGCATCAAAACCGGTTTTGGAGTAGATGAAATAAGATGACAATTAAGTTTCTGGATTGGCCTTTTTTATAAAGCCCTGACCTCAACCCTATTAAAAAATTGTGGACTCTGTTTAAGAGGCTGGGTTCATGACAAGAAATTCAAATGAGCTGTCTGAATTCAAATTTGTGCACACAGTCCTTTAAAAAATGTTTTACAAGATATGCTTTGTATAAAAATTTCATGCTGGAAAAAGAACAGCCAACGATAAGCGTATACATCATATGCTTGTTTGTGACTAGAGCACGAAGACTCGTATAGTATTTGCTATGCTACTTCATTTATCGGCTGACTTTTCCCCCCATGCTTTGCTCTGTAGACTACAACACTGGGTTTGGGGGGAAATATGGTGTTCAGGCTGATCGTGTCGACCGGAGTGCGGTGGGCTTCGATTACCAAGGCAAAACTGAGAAACACGAGTCCCAGAAAGGTTGGTTGAATATTTCCTTCTTTGTATTCAAATCAACCACAAAAGACATGAAGAAATAGAACCAAATTTAGTCGAGAGCTCTGTGCATTATCAGGTTTTTATTTTCATTCTTTTGCCATTTAGTTTTTTTCCTATTTGAATTATGACTTTGGACATTTGATGGCCTTATAGTGTCAAATAATTTTTGGGTAGTGTTTCTTACAACTTAATTTATATTTTACAGACTGACTTTCAAATAAAACAATCCAGATGAGAGAAAACGGAAATTTGAGCCAAATTATTTTCATGACACAGGGTTTTGAAATATAAATGTAAATAATGGTTGGAAGAAACTACCGCACATGAACTTCTGATCTACATTAAAGTTCATCTGGTCTGCCAAAATTACTTTATTTTATTGAATTATTCAGGACAGTGCACACTAATTAACAATCTGATGGACAGACAGTGAATCAAGTCAGATTATAGCATATTTGCTCATTTACATCTTTAGTCCCCCAAACCAGTGTAGGTGGCAATGGAAGCAAGGTGTGCCCAAGGACACAACAGCAGTGGCGAATAGGATGGCAGAAGATGCATTTGTATCAGGAATATGAAGTTTCTAGATGACCACTCTAGCAGCTGAACCACCCGATGTTTTCTGATTTAAAATGTGTGTGCCAAAAACTTTCTCTTCCTGAAGTACCTTTACTTTGTTATTCATTGTTGTGCTCTTTGATTTGCTGTGGTCATCGTCAGATTATGCCAAAGGTTTTGGAGGGAAGTTTGGCGTGGAGACTGACAAAGTGGATAAGAGCGCTGTGGGCTTCGAGTACCAGGGCAAAACTGAGAGGCACGAGTCTCAAAAAGGTCAGTTGCTTAGATCTTAACAAGGTGACAGTTAATACTTTAAAACTGTTGGTTTGTGTGTCCTGTAAACTAGCAACAATGCCTGCTGCATACTGAAGCTGTTTTTTGACTGTCATCTAGGGTTGTTCGGTATACCGGTACTCAGTGTTGGGTTAGTTACTGAAAACCAGTAACTAGTTGCAGTTACTAGTTACTTTATTTCAAAAGTAACTCAGTTACTTACACCAAAAAGTAATGTGTTACTGTGAAAAGTAACTATTTAGTTACTTGTTTTTTTCTTCTTTTTTTAAAGCTCCCATTAATGCCCTTTTAGCCTTCATTTCAGTACTGTTATTGCACTGCAGAATAATACAATCTGTTGATCAACTTGACATGCATTTGCATCACTGAACTCTGCTAAGCAATGTGGTCTACATATAACACACAAAAACAAAGATATGTTTCAAAGGGCCAACTTATTTCAGGCCAGAACAAATTGACAAAACTATTTTAAATAGCTGCAACATAACATACATAAGTAACAAACCGCATAATAACAACATAGCTGTAAACCAAATAAGTACTTTAACTTTACTTTTACATACCAAAGCCTAACCAGGCGTTTTTTCTCTCAAGGAATTCTGAAATAAAATCATGTCTGAAGCCCAGAACACTCTACACATTTCCCCAGTTTTAGTTTAGAGATAAGGAAATATTGGCCTTGCCCACTAGGATCCCTCTTTATGTTTGTGAACTTTATATTCTATACATTTAGAGTGATGTGATAATCAAACACTCTAGAAGTCTAGAATGAAAGAGTATATAAGACAATTGACAGAGTGTGTGTACTATAATTCATAATAACATTTATTTTGATTGAATATTATGTTTTGAGCTATGATAGTTTGAAAGAAAAAAAAACAGCTTTGTTTTATTAGTCAACATTGCAACTTTTTCTAAATTACATTTCACCTTTAAGCTTTTTTATTTCACTTTTGTTATGTTTTTGTTTATTTTAATAGTATTTTTAGAAAGTGCTGTGGGCTTTTAAAACATTAGCTGTGGGCCGCAAATGGCCTCCGGGGCACACTTTTGACACCCCTGCTATAGATAATAAAAAATGTAATCTGATAAATCTATCGATTAAAAAGCTGAGCCTGGCGACGCATGCGCGTTAACAACTCTCTCGCTCTCTCTGTCTCCGCCCCTCCCTCACGAATGCTGCTGCGTGCAGCCCTCCCTCCCTCCTTCCCACACTCAGACACACACACAGCGCGGCTCCTCCGTGTGACACAAGAGATTCAGAAGGAACTGCGCTGCAATAAAACACACTCAGATCTTCTGTTTCTAGCCGATACTACATAAAAAATAACGTAAAATAACGCAGTAACGCATCATGTAGTAACGGTAACTGAGTTACTGAATATAAAAAATAACGTGTTACATTACTAGTTACCGCCGAAACTAACGGCGTTACAGTAACGCGTTACTTTGTAACGCGTTAGTCCCAACACTGCCGGTACTAATAAAGTACAGTGATACTAATTGATTGAAATCAGTACTATACTGCCTTTGAAAAGTACCGGTACCGTTCTTTCATCTAAGTGCCGCTGTGTGGTGGTGACTACAGAGCCAAGGCGCATACAAGTGCATACAAGCAATAACATTGTGGTGGGGAAAAATGGCCAAAAACTGAATGAAGTACAATGTGGAGGTATTTGGTCTTCAAAACTAACGGTAAAGGTGACGCTTTAAACAAGGAAGTGCCGCGCTTCAAGTGTTGCTTTAAAACACCCCTTGCCAAAATGTGGCGATTAGTATTACCACCTTTGCTTCAAACTTAGGTAAACATTTATATGATAAGCATTCAGATCTGCACAAGGAGTTATAAAGAGTGACAGGTAATAATGTAGTTATTACACCTGTCCTGCTGTTCGCTCCATTGCAGACCGTAGTGGAGGAGTGCAGGGGAGACGATCCCTTCAGTTCAATTTACCTGGCAATGGGTCTGCTAAGATCCGCTTTCCGGTCAGAATTCGAGGCCGCCGATTTGTGACAATCTGGTTGCTTTATTATTAGTTTTGCAAGACTCAACCGGACCCATTCATCACTTTACTGCTAGCGCTCCTCTCTCTCTGTACTCGCCCACTCACTCACTGACGTCACTCAGCCAACACGTTGACATTGTCGCAAACACACACACTGTACACTACTCTCATAAGTTAAAAGCTCCTCTGTTGTGCTAAATATGTAGATACAAAATATATAGATACATAACATGTAGATACATTCTATGTAGATACGTACCTGTAGCTGCTTGTCTGACATACTGACAGATGTTTTACTGCTTGCTTGGCCAACTGTAGTTTACAAATTCCCTCGATTATTATCGCAGTAGTTAAGTTCCAGACCCATTCGTGGTGAGTGCACGCTAAGTAAGAATTATATGTATTTTATCATTTGCATACATTTTAGGCTGTACAAACATTCCCCACACTTTTACTAACCTTTGTCACTTATGAGTATACAAAGTTGGGACAATGTATACAGTGAAAATGATGTAGATCAGGGGTGGGCAATTAATTTTTACCGGGGGCCGCATGAGCAACCCGAGCACTGCTGGAGGGCCACATCGACAATATTTCAATTAAATTTTGCTCAATATTATTTTTGATATATACCGTAAGATAAATAATAATAATAATTAATAATAATAGTAATACTTCAACATAGTATGTGTAACAGCATTCCATGACTAATATAAATAAATTAACATTAATAATAAATGACAGTAAAATAAGCACACGTATGACTGAGGAGTCATAGTGTAACTTTGTGTGGTGTTTGAGTTGTCCGACTTTTTGTGTGGCCATAAACGCACCTGTGGTTTAGTGGTATGTGTGTTGGTGACAGATGACAAGTTGGTTTTGGCCTGGTTTGTACGGCAGAAAATGACTAGTTTTTCGAGATATAATTGTTTTACTCATGTTTTTGGTGTGGTTATGTCCGAATATAAACAGTTTTGCTCAATAAATTGATCGATATAATTCCTGTCCTCGAAGCATCTCGATAGACGTTACAATAATTGAACGGTGTTCAATTGAACGATGTTGACGAACACCGTTAGGGCCGCTTGTTGTCACTGTCACTCAAAGTTGCATTGCAAAATTACACAGGATAAATGTGTTTATTTTGTTTAGAATTCAGATGGGATTGATTTGGTGCGCGGCATATATTTGCTGCGCGCAGCGGACGCTTGAGCAGTGCGCAATTGCGCAGGCACGCACCTTAGAGGGAACGTTGCTTGGCAGTCCATGTCTTGTTGAAAACACGCCATTCGTCATCAACTTTTCTCTTTTTAGCGTCTCGGGTGTAAACCGTGCATCACTTGTCGCTGCATGTGCACCTTCACTCACAGGTTACACACGGACACAGGCCCATAAATAATACTTTTCAAAATAAAAGCAGCACAGTTGTATTGCGCGCACGACATAGATGTTTTTTCAACTTTATTTTGTAATTTGTGATTGCAGCTGTTCACATTCACTCACAATCACACACGCGCATACGTCCACACGGAAGTAATACAAATAACGCTTTTCAAAACAAAAGCAGCACCGTTGTATTGCACACTCGACATAGATACTTTTTAAAATTTATTTTGTAATTTATAATTAGCCTCACGCGGGCCGGACAGGGACGCACAAAGGGCCGGATGCGGCCCGCGGGCCGCAGAATGCCCAGGTCTGATGTAGATGATCCATCCATTTCCGCTTGTCTCTGCATATGGTATTTTTTTTAATACCTTCGAGATGCTTTATGACAAACACTGTCCATTGAAACAACTTAGTAAGAAGGAAAAGAAAAATAATCAGCCATGGATGACAAAAGGACTGAAAAATGCTTGCAACAAGAAGAATGCATTATATAGAACATTTATAACACAGAGATCTATAGAGGCAGAAAACAAGTACAAAACGTATAAGAACAAGCTAACTGGCATACTACAAACACGAAAGAAAGAATATTACAGTCAATTATTGGACCAGAACAAAAACAATATGAGAGTAACATGGGGCATCCTAAATAGCATTATTAAAAATGGTGCCAAGAAGGATTATCCTCAATACTTCTCAGATGGAAATGTAAAAAATGACAATATAAACAAAGTACTTGAAAACTTCAATAAGTACTTTGTAAGCATTGGACGAAATCTGGAGGAAAAGATTCCAGATCCCAAGTCAGCTGAGGACTTGACTGACACTACAGACAGAAATCACAACTCTTATGTTTCTCGAAGGAGTTACCAAAGAGGAAATAATCAATATTGTGAAAACATTTTCAATCCAAGACCTCAACTGATTGTCACGGAATTGATATGGAAACGATAAAAACGGTTACTGAAGAGATTTCAGAACCTTTTAACATATATCCGCAACCTGTCATTTCAAACAGGCAAATTCCCAGATAAAATGAACATCGCAAAAGTCGTAAGTCGCAAAAGACAAACACCAGTTTACAAACTACAGACCTGTTTCTGTACTGTAATTTTTTTTTAATTATTGAAAAACTGTTTAATAACAGATTGGAAAAATTCATTAATAAAAATGAAACACTCACAGACAACCAATACGGACACAGAGCCAACATCTCAACATCAATGGCATTAATCGAAATAACGGAAGAGATCACCAATGCAATAGATCAGGGTTGTCAAACTCAAATACAGAGTGGGCCAAAATTTAAAACTGAACAAAGCCGCGGGCCATGGTTGAACAAACAAACCTTTTAATAGGGACCCAAACAAGTTTTGCATTGAATATTGAACAAGCAAGGCTTATATAACTTTATAGTGACATGCAAAATCCAGTTTCAAATAATAATAATAATAAATAAAAAATATCAATGGCATATCAAATACAATTTAAATAAAAATTTTATGACTCTTTTATTTGCAGCCTTCTGAGGTAAATATCAACATTAACTTTTTCCGCAGGCTAATAAATTAGAAAATAAAATAACAATGAATAAACCAACCATTCAGGACTTTAAACCGCTCAGTTTGCAACACACTGATCTAATCTGATGTGCCCAAGCCAGATACCTGCCATCTTTTCTTGGATGCTAGTTCATTAATGTCGGGGCTCAGGCTTTGAGCTGAGGCAACCTTCATTATCGAACGAAGTTGTTCATCAGTCATTATATCTCGTAGTCCACCCGGACCACAGTCTTGGGGGCGTGCCTTAAAGGCACTGCGTTCAACGTCCTCTACGAGCTGTCGTCAAGTCCGCTTTTCATCCCTTCTAAAAACGTGCCGGCCAATCACAAGATATGTGCGGCTTCTGTACGCACACTCACGTGAATGCAAAGCATACTTGACCAACAGCGATACAGGTTACACTGAGGGTGCCCGTATAAATAACTTTAACACTGTTAGAAATATGCGCTACACCAAACAAGAATGACAAACACATTTCAGGAGAACATCCGCACCGTAACACAACATAAACACAACAAAACAAATATCCAGAATCCCATGCACCCCTAACTCTTCCGGGCTGCAATATACACCCCCCCGTCCGTGTGTCGGTTGACGTGGGGGGGGTTTGGTGGTAGCGGGGGTGTATATTGCAGCCCGGAAGAGTTAGGGCTGCATGGGATTCTGGGTATTTTTTTGTTGTTGTGTTTATGTTGTGTTACGGTGCGGATGTTATCCCGAAATGTGTTTGTCATTCTTGTTTGGTGTGGATTCACAGTGTTAAAGTTATTTATACGGGCACCTTCAGTGTAACCTGTATTGCTGTTGGTCAAGTATGCGTTGCATTCATGTGTGTGTGCGTGCAGAAGCCGCACATAATATGTGACTGGGCCAGCATTCGTTGGACTGGGTGAAAAGCGGACGTGACGATTTTCAGGAGGGGCACTGAAATTTGGGAGTCTCCCGGGAGGGTTGGCAAGTATGAGAATTAGCGGTGAACGCGGTGTTACCGCGGCACCGCCGCTGTATATACTCGGCGGGCCAGCTCTAGTGTTAATTTGATATCGCCTCAAGGGCCAAGTTGAATTTTGGCCCGCGGGCCAGAGTTTGACACCCATGCAATAGATAGAAAAAAATGTGCTGCTGCAGTGTTTATGGATTTAACAAAAGCATTTGACACAATTAATCATAGCATCATTAAATTAGACAGATATGGAATCAGATGGTTGGTCTTGAACTGGGTAAGAAGCTACTTAACCAACAGGAAGCAACACGTGAAGCTAGGCGAACACACTTCTACAGAGCTGAAAATATCTTGTGGCGTACCTCAGGGATCAATACTTGGACCAAAATTGTTCAATCTTTATACAAACGACATTTGTAAAGTTACAAAGGACTTAAAGTTAGTATTATTTGCAGAAGATACAACTGCATTTTTTTCAGGAGAGAACACACAGACACTAATACAAATAATAACAGAAGAAATTAACAAATTAAAAAGATGGTTTGACAAAAACAGACTCTCTTTGAATCTCAGTAAAACTAAAATAATGCTATTTGGTAACAGTAGAAGGGAAAGTCAAACAGAAATACAAATAGACATTGAAAGACTAAAAGAAAACACATTTTTGGTTGGAAAAATAGATTATAAAATGAACTGAAAACCTCATGGAAAAATTATACAACATAAAGTAGCAAGAAACACATCAATAATGAATAAAGCTAAATATGTTCTAGACTAAAAACCACTTCATATTCTCTACTGCTCGCTAGTGTTACCATATCTGAGTTATTGTGTAGAAATATTGGGAAACAACTACAAATGTGCGCTTCGTTCACTAACGGTCTTACAAAAAAGATCAATTAGAATAATACATAATGTTGGATATAGAGAACATACAAACCCTTTATTTATTGAATCAAACATATTGAAATTCAACGATTTGGTGCATTTGCAAGCAGCTAAAATTATGTACAATGCAAACTATAACCTGCTACCCAAGAATGTACAACAATTCTTCTCAACAAGAGAAAATAAATATAACCTTAGAGGAAAATCTAATTTAAACCATTTGTATGCGTGTACAACACTTAAAAACTTTAGCATATCCGTCCGTATGTGGAATTAAATTATGGAATTGATTAACCAAAATAAATCAAACAAAGCACCAATATGATTTAGCTTAAGAGACTGTTTAAACTACAAGTGTTCACATAGTACAAAGAACAACAATTATGATGAAGATCTTGAACCTTTTTTTTTTGTTGTATGGTGTATTTTTTATTCATTATTTATTTATTCACTGTTCTGTTACAAACAGAGAACAAGGAAATGGGATAAGTTTGCTATGATATAGAAAGGGGTAGGATTAAATATTCTCTGCTTCTTCGTACTCCTTTTCGGGCGCCCTGTAAGGAAACTACTGGAAATATGTGATGCATTACATAGTATCGTATGCACGTTCGAAATAAACTGAAACTGAATTGAACTATCTTCTTAAACACTCTAAGCCTATGTAATCTTAACGTAAATTCTGTATGGGTATCCATCGGTGAATGTTGAGGATGTAGCTGTGCCGTACTGATGACGATAAATGAATGAATGGCTTTATTGCAGCAACTTAACACCCTCTTTACTTAGACTTACTTAGACTTAGTTCCTCCCATTCCTGTTGGAACATTGGGCGACGAGTCCCCTCCATTTGTTCCGGTCACTGGCGACCCTTCTTGCTCCATGCCAGCTGACTACCATCTCTCTCAGGTCTTCCTTGGCTGTTTGTCTCCACGTCTTCTTTGGCCGTCCTCTCTTCCTCTTTCCCCCTTCTGGTACCCAGTCCATTGCCACACTTGCCGGTCTCTCTTTTGGCAGTCGGAGTACGTGTCCAGCCATTCTCCTTCTCATGTCAGAGACTATATCAGACAATGGTGCTACCCCTGCCCTTCTCATCACCTCTTCATTGGTGATGTGGTCTCTCCATGAGATCCTCAAGATGTATCTGAGGACGTGCGTGCGTGCGTGCGTGCGTGCGTGCGTGCGTGCGTGCGTGCGTGCGTGCGTGCGTGCGTGCGTGCGTGCGTGCGTGCGTTTACGGTATATGTATATATATATACAGGTATATGTGTGTGCCTGTATATATGTGTGTGTGTGTGTGTGTATATATATTTATATGTATATGTGTGTATATATATATTGCAGCCAATTGTCCTGTTTCACACAATACTACATTTGTTGATGAGAGAAAGTGAAGGCATGTGAAAAGGTAGTTCAGTGACCAAACCTTTTTGTAATGTGTTCCTACAGACTATGTCAAAGGTTTTGGTGGCAAATTCGGCGTGCAGACTGACAGGCAGGATAAATCTGCTTTGGGATGGGACCACCAGGAGAAACTACAGCTCCATGAATCCCAGAAAGGTATTACATTTGTCTGATTTAACATTCTTTACATGATTGACTGTAATACAACAAGATTTCCTTGAACTCATCTTTACTTAATCATGTTGATGATGATTAAAAGATAAACAGATTCTACTGAATTATAAAGGTTTTTATAATGTTGGATACTCATGTTATACAATGTCAAAGTGTCAAAACAAGTGTAAAATCACACGCTTTTTTTTATGCGGCTCTGTATCGTTCACTAAAACATATCAAATGAATAATATCTAGACCACAAGGAAGTGTGTTAAATGTAAATTAGAATCATCCAGGATTTCCCCGAGATTGCCATTATACCTGTGGTGATGGGACCGTGGCCAGGGGGTGCGTGGTGTGGACGTGGTCAATATAATGTCATCATAGAATTTGCATAATTGGTGTTGATGTATGTATTTTCTTTAACATGCTTACAAATTGTATACATATATTTAAAAACAAATCTGTGTTTTTTAATTAGTATTAACATATAGTTTTTCCAGTATTGTATTGTTTTAGTAGTTAATAAATATAAATAATTTTTTTCACTATTTATAAAATATAATAATTTTTCACTTGCCATTTTATATTGCACCTAATTGAATAGTCCTGTAAAAATCAGAGTATGTGTGCAGAAAATGTGAGACTTTATTTTGAGTTCCATGTGAAGTCCTAACATTTGACGTGACATTTTTTTCCAAAACTAGTGCAGAGTTGAATGTAAGGTTCATTGTTAGTGCTCTTTAAAGAGGATATATAGCTATGTTACCTTTCCTAAACAAATACAGTAGATCTCCACTATTCTGGGTGGTTACAATATTAGACTCTCGGCAAACAGTAAATAAATGGCAGTAATTGCAAAGCCCTTTAAAATGTCTGTTTTTGAGACTCTACTAAAGCCTGGTTAGGGATGTTTCAATCAGGGTTTTCTGCTGCAAATTCCACTACCGATCATTCATTAGTGAAATTGGCTTTTACCAATACCCATCAACTGTATTAACTGTACATTTTTCCATTTGTTTATGACAAATGCTATTTACAGTTTATCAATATCAACACAATATTTAAATTTGTTCCTTATTTTCTTATATTAAATACAATTGTTGTTCAAAACAAAGTCAATAGTACTAAATAACTAAACAAATGCAACAACTACCATCTACTACTCATTTAAATCCTTTGGTGTTTGCCCTAAAGTCCTCCTGTGTCCAGGAAAATTACCATGAGTTTGTAAACACTAACAAAAAATGTTGCTATTATGCTTTCTCTAGAGTTTTGTTAATCAACTTGTTCATTTCCTGTTGATAGCTGCTTACTTTTGGCAGCAACAGAGTTCTATTTAGACATGTTTTTTACTAAGCACTTATTTATCTGTGTTGTGTTCATAGCTGTTAGCTTTGCATGGCTTGATCTCGGTGTGTAACATATTTAGCCTTGTCCTTTAGTGATAATGACACTTGGGATACTAAGAAATACAGTTTATGTGCTGCAATGGAGGTGATTATTATTAGTTTAGGGGAGCGGCTTCACTCTGTGTATGGAAACACACAATTAGCTACTAACCGCTTGTCAGCTGGAGGACCAAAAATAAAATAGTGTCAGCCATAGGATTGTTTGTGATCGGCATTAAAAGGCATTCATTGGCAATGGCAATCACATACTTTTTCCACAAAAATTGTCCGATACTGATTGGTGGCCAATTGATCGGCACATGCTGCTGTTTCTAGGCACCACCACCGCTATGCCAGCTCGCTCCTCCCCCTCCAAATCCTACTGCTGGCTTTGGGTTGATTTCGGATCAACTTCTGCAATAAAAGTTAATTTTGTAATTATTGAATTCAATTTAGCTACCATAATCCTTCCCATCTCTATTTAATTACAATTGTTTGTTGGTGGGGAAGCACAGTGGCAGAGGGGTTAATCTGCCTCACAATACGAAGGTCCTGGGTTCGATCCTGCGCTCAGGATCTTTCTGTGTGGAGTTTGCATGTTCTCCCCGTGACTGCGTGGGTTCCCTCCGGGTACTCCGGCTTCCTCCCACCTCCAAAGACATGTACCTGGGGATAGGTTGATTGGCAACACTGAATTGGCCCTAGTGTGTGAATGTGAGTGTGAATGTTGTCTGTCCGTGTTGGCCCTGCGATGAGGTGGCGACTTGTCCAGGGTGTACACCACATACCGCCTGAATGCAGCTGAGATAGGCTCCAGCACCCCCCGCTACCCCGAAAGGATAAGCGGTAGAAAATGGATGGATGGATGTTTGTTGGTGACGAAGGAAGCTAACAAGATATATGCATAGAAACACAATCCAGGTTTAGGATTTTAGGTTTAATATGTCCCTAGTGTGTGAATGTGAGTGTAATTGTTGTCTGTTTATCTGTGTTGGCCCTGTGATGAGGTGGTGACTTGTCCAGGGTGTACCCCGCCTTCCGCCCGAATGCAGCTGAGATAGGTTCCAGCACCCCCAGCTACCCCGAAAGGGACAAGCGGTAGAAAATGGATGGATGGATGGATCTACCACACACTTATTAAATACATTTAAAATTGTAAAATGTATAGGTACTGTCCACTAAAGTTGCTCAAAAGTATGAATGATGAAGACCAACTGGAAAAACTTGCTGTTACAGTGCTTCAGATTTCCTTCTTTTTTATCATGTATTGAACTGTGCTCTCATTCACTCCATCATGGAGAGTTACAGATGTTTTTTCTTGCTTTGACATACCCAAAAGTTATTGCCTTCTCCTTTAAGGTAATTTCCTTTTTCTGGCGCTTAGGTTTTTTGCCAAAATTCTATAAATGTGCAGAACGCTTGGGTGGCATCGTAGAAGGTCAATAAAATCATAGCTTTCTAAAAAAATAAATACAAGAATAAAAATAATGGCAACTTCTATAAAGAACCACCATTTCAATTCAATTTAATGTCATTGGACAACACAATTAAGTTAAGAGCATCAACACTGCATAGTTTGTTGTGAAAGTGCCACATCCTGTACGTCTTGTGCTTCTTTCCTGTGGATTTGCACTTGAAAGAAGTTGAAGGTACAAACAAAGGTGCTCAGCCATTCAAAACACCAAGTATTTTGTGCTGTATTATGTGCTGAAAGGGTAAGTGTACAGCTCCACTAATGGACATTGGAGTGTTACTTTCAATACAGCTCCACGAATGGAGCTGCGTGTTACTTTCAAAGGCAAAATTAAAGTATTGCTAGAAACATAATTTTATATGGAACTTTATTGTATTATATGTATAGTACATGTTCCAAAAAGAAAAAAGCATAAAACACCACCAGAATTAGAGATATTACAAGTCAAAGTGATGAAGCTTAGTGTTACGCTCATGACTTGGTGTAACTAAACATTACCCTATAAGATGAAGGCAATTGCATTTTATTGATATTTGAAATGTATTCAATGTTTATAAATGAATATTTAAATATACTAAATGTAAAAAAGGGAATAAATAATCAAAATAAGATCATTAAATGAAATCTAGTTTGGTTACGCCATCATGAGCGCAACACAAGGTTGTAAAAGTTTCAACTACAACTCTAAATAAGATGTCAAAAGCAAACTGAAATCAAATACACACAGCTAAAAGATTGATCAATACCTATTTAAATGTAGTAATACATAAATATGATGATTTATCAAAATATAAAAGAAATATACCTGAACAGAACGCTCATGATGGTTACACCAAAAAATAACGCTATGAATCGCGTTTTTCCAAGTTTTTTGGGGCATTTTTATGCTATTTCCAAGCATCTCCTTTTTATTATCGTTGATTTTAAATGGTCAAACTAATGCATATTATATATGCATGCCCTAGTAAACAAAAAAAAGTCATATTTATTTTGATTGTTACATTTGTGCAGGTGGGTGCGAATGTACCCATTACCAGAGCTGTACACGTAACATATTTATGGATTATTATGGACATAACATTTTTGGAGAGCAAAAGCACACATTTTTTGCACAAATAACAAAAAACCTTTTGATCACAACTGTGCAGGGTTGCGAATACTGAATTGTGATTATGCGGTGATTCCATCTATTACTTTTGCACACTTTGTACTGACTTTATCATAGGAAGAAATTAATTTAAGATTAATTAATACATTTGGGAGTACTTGCAGGTTTTGAGACAAGATTAAACAAATATTTCTCATGTAGAACATGTTGAACAACAATGTTTTTTTTCGTGTTGGTTTACATAGACTGATTGTTGTCATAAACCTTATATTACCACTACATTTTAACCACTGACTGGGTTTCAATCATTACTGCATGTGACAAGTGCCGTTGTACATCTGTCTTGTGTGGTGTTGGTATATTTGTGTGTGTTATGTTACAGACTATAAGCGTGGGTTTGGAGGGCAGTATGGGGTAGAGGTGGAGAAGCAGGACCAGTGTGCTCTGGGCTATGAGTACAAGGAGAGCCTGGCCAAGCATGAGTCCCAAAAAGGCACTATTCCTTTCCTAAACACATAGAATCTTCTTTCCCATTTCAGAACCCTTTACATGGTCATTGCCATCCCTGTCTTGTGCAAAATACATCTCAACTTCATACCCACTCTTACAGTAGTTATTGATCTCCTATGTCTCCTCTTCATCAGAATGGCCATGCCTTGAAATACCTGCTCCCTTTTTATACCTTCCACTGCTAGGCTACATCCCGTTTTTTGTTCAACTCCAACTAGCACAGATGCAGACAGCATTGTTTTTAGAGGCTTGCCAAAGGCAGAAAGTTACAGAATGTCAAGTCGCCTAGCACAAGCTAAAAAAAACAAGTCTACAAATGTATGTGCATATCACCAATAAGACCCATCCATTATGTCTTCAAAATTAATTATTTGACTGTGTTGTAAAAGAAAGTCTTGTCCGGTTGATTGAAAAAAAAAGTAGACTTGAAAAAGGTGGCAGTCACTATTCAATCCAGTGTACCCTCTAAATCGCTCTGTTTTCTTATGCGATGTACTTTCCCACAACCACACAGTATATGTGGGGTCAACAAAAGTTTTAAAAAGTCTAAAATCCATTTAGAATCCAATTAGAATTTAAGGCCTTAAATGTCCTACGTTTAATTAACATCTAATGAAATGTCTTGGATATGATAATAAAATAACTTAAAAATATATTTTTGCGATGCTTATTCAAAACAAAATCATAAACTTCAAATTGTATGTATTCATTATGTTTTTATTTTTGTGGGCGCTTTTCATAACTACAAAACGAACTAACTGTGCAGTCCGGTTAGAATTTATTAGGAGTCTTAAAGGCCTACTGAAATGATTTTTTTTTATTTAAACGGGGATAGCAGATCCATTCTATGTGTCATACTTGATCATTTCGCGATATTGCCATATTTTTGCTGAAAGGATTTAGTAGAGAACATCGACGATAACGTTTTGGGCGCTGATAAAAAAGCCTTGCTTGTACCGGAAGTAGCGTGACATCACAGGTTGAAGGGCTCCTCACATTTTCCCATTGTTTACACCAGCAGCGAGAGCGATTCGGACCGAGAAAGCGACGATTACCCCATTCATTTGAGCCAGGATTAAAGATTCGTGGATGAGGAACGTGAGAGTGAAGGACTAGACTAGAGTGCAGTGCAGGACATATCTTTTTTCGCTCTGACCGTAACTTAGGTACAAGGGTTCATTGGATTCCACACTCTCTCCTTTTTCTATTGTGGATCACGGATTTGTATTTTAAACCACCTCGGATACTATATCCTCTTGAAAATGAGAGTCGAGAACGCGAAATGGACATTCACAGTGACTTTTATCTCCACGACAATACATCGGCGAAGCACTTTAGCTACGGAGCTAACGTGATAGCATCGGGCTTAACTGCAGATACAAACAAAATAAATAAACCCCTGACTGGAAGGATAGACAGAAAATCAACAATACTATTAAACCATGGACCTGTAACTACACGGTCAATGCTTTCCAGCCTGGCGTAGCTTAACAATGCTGTTGCTAACGACGCCATTGAAGCTAACTTAGCTACCAGACCTCACAGAGCTATGCTAAAAACATTAGCTATCCACCTACGCCAGCCAGCCCTCATCTGCTCAACACCCGTGCTCACCTGCGTTCCAGCGATCGACGGAGCGACGAAGGACTTCACCCGATCAACGATGCGGTCTGCTATCCATCTCAAAGTCCTCCTGGTTGTGTTGCTGCAGCCAGCCGCTATTACACCGATCCCACCTACAGCTTTCTTCTTTGCAGTCTTATAAATGATAAATGACAAATGAGTTGTACTTGTATAGCGCTTTTCTACATTCAAGGTACTCAAAGCGCTTTGACAGTATTTCCACATTTACCCATTCACACACACATTCACACACTGATGGCGGGAGCTGCCATGCAAGGCGCTAACCAGCAGCCATCAGAGGCAAAGGGTGAAGTGTCTTGCCCAAGGACACAACGGACGTGACTAGGAGATTCACCAACAGAGATGTCCAGAATACTCTGGAATTTTGCGATGAAAACAGAGCTTTTTGTATTGGATACAATGGTGTCCGAATACTTCCGTTTCAACAATTGACGTCACGCGCATACATCATCATACATAGACGTTTTCAACCGGAAGTTTCGCAGGAAATTTAAAATTGCACTTTATAAGTTAACCCGGCCGTATTGGCATGTATTGCAATGTTAAGATTTCATCATTGATATATAAACTATCAGACTGCGTGGTCGGTATAAGTGGGTTTCAGTAGGCCTTTAAAAAAGTATTCAGAAGACTTAAATTTCACTTGTTGAAACCTTATTACCATACCATATTATTGTAATATGGTATGGTATGGACAGTCGAAAGTTAATTTGTAAGTCAATTTTAGTATGCATCCTTATTTCTATGGCACATGCTGGTTTTACAGAGAACTTGGAATATGACTTAGTAATGCCTCTGTAGGTGGTGATTTAACATGTTTGGTCCTCTTTTGTCAGTCTAGTAAAAATCTAGGCAGAATAAGACCATCGTTTTTAGATTTTGTTTATTTCAAATGTTGAAGCATCAGGTCAATGTTACTCATCTGTGGCAGGAGCTTATACCCCTTTCGAGACTTACAGCAATATCAATACAATACAAACAGTTTGCAGTTTCTCCCTTATGTAGAAAAATAAATATACTAGGATACAAGCCTTTATATGATGACCATCATCAGAATTATATAAAGAGTAAAAAAAAAAGTTTTATTACTGCCGTGATGTGATGCCTGTTTTTTGTTTTTCTTTTGGTAACGGGGGAAGGGAGATTTGCATGATACTTGCTTTTTGTTTTTTTGCTAGGCCTCCCACTGTGACCATGTCTAATTATTTCTGATAACAAGGCAAGATGGCTGCTTGACACCATACAGGCTTATATGATTGTCTTTCTGTTGTGTGCATTTTATGCTACTCCTTTCTACAGGTTTGCATGAGCCCAACAGCCCATTTTCTGATCCACAGCTTTTTTTTGTTTTGTGAAGTCATTCAACCACAGTCTGCTTTATCTGAACTAAACGACACCTAATTTCTAATTATTTGATTTATAGAATATATTTGCTAAATACATTCTTTTAAGAGCAAAATCCAATGGAATGTTGTTTTTTGAGTTTGGATACTGACTGTGGTTGTTTTAATATATTTGTACTAATTTATTCTCTTCTTCCCTAATTCCCCTAGATTACTCCAAGGGGTTTGGAGGGAAATTTGGTGTTCAGAATGACCGGATGGATAAGGTACATTATGTTTGCATCTTTGCAGTGTAGTTTTAAAGTTGATGCGTTGGCTCCCCGTCCGCTTCAGGGTCGATTTTAAAGTTCTATTATTCGTTTTCAAATATCTTAATGGCCTTGTGCTTTTACCGTATCAAACCTCGCGGATCGGTCCTCTGGCATTGGCCTTTTATCTTTACCAAATACCAGAACAAAGACCCACGGTGAGGCGGCATTTAGCCACTATGGCCCCCACCTGTAGAACAGGCTACCAGAGAGCCTCAGGACTGCAGAGAGCGTTGAAAAAAAAAAAGGCTTAAGACACACCTTTTTAATAAGTCTTTCTACTGATCGTTTGTTTTTTATTATTTCATTGTGTTGTTTTCTGTCTTAATCATTAATATTTGTACTATTATTCTCTGTTTTTATTATTTATATTAAAATTTTTAGATATGTTTTGTACTATATTTTTTAAATGGTGTTAATTTTAGTTATTCTCCAGTGTGGACACAAAGGTGGCGTTTTTCCTCAAAACCTCAGTGCCACGCCATGTTTTGTTTTTTGCTTTGTTAAAATGCTCTGCGTGTGTGAAAGTTTTTTTCTCTTCTATTATTGTTTTGTTTTGTCCAGCACTTTGCAGGCCTCAAATTTAACTTTTTAAGGTCAAGGCAAGTGTTGCCTAAAGTGCTCATATTTTAGGGCACCAAGGCAAACAATATTTTCTTTCGAGGCAGGGGCTCTAAAGAATGCATGCATATATATATACACTATATTGCCAAAAGTATTTGGCCACCTGCCTTGACTCACATATGAACTTGAAGTGCCATCCCATTCCTAACCCATGGGGTGAATTCAATATGATGTTGGTCCACCTTTTGCAGTTATTACAGCTTCAACTGTAGTGTGTTTATAGGAATTTTCGACCATTCTTCCAAAAGCGCATTGGTGAGGTCACACTCTGATGTTGATCGAGAAGGCCTGGCTCTGTCTCTGTTCTAATTCATCCCAAAAGTGTTCTATCGGGTTCAGGTCAGGACTCTGTACAGTCCAGTCAAGTTCATCCACACCATACTTTGTCATCCATGTCTTTATGGACCTTGCTTTGTGCACTGCTGCACAGTCATGTTGGAAGAGGAAGGGGCCCGCTCCAAACTGTTACCACAAGGTTGGGAGCATGGAATTGTTCAAAATGTTTTGGTATCCTGGAGCATTCAAAGTTCCTTTCACTGGAACTAAGGGGCCAAGCCCAACTCCTGAAAAACAACCCCACACCATAATTTCTCCTCCACCAAATTTCACACTCGGCACAATGCAGTCCAAAATGTACCACTCTCTTGGCAACCTCCAAACCCAGACTCGTCCATCAGATTGCCAGATGGAAAAGCGTGATTCATCACTTCAGAGAACGCGTCTCCACTGCTCTAGAGTCCAGTGGCGATGTGCTTTACACCACTGCATCCGACGCTTTGCATTAGACTGGGTGATGTATGGCTTAGATGCAGCTGCTCGGCCATGGAAACCCATTCCATGAAGCTCTCTGTGTACTGTACGTGGGCTAATTGGAAGGTCACATGAAGTTTGGAGCTCTGTAGCAACTGACTGCAGAAAGTCGGCAACCTCTTTGCACTATGCGCTTTAGCATCCGCTGACCCCTCTCTGTCAGTTTACATGGCCTACCACTTTGTGGCTGAGCTGCTGTTGTCCCCAAACTCTTCCATTTTCTTATAATAAAGCCGACAGTTGACTTTAGAATATTTAGGAGCAAGGAAATTTCACGACTGGATTTGTTGCATGCTGGAAATCACTGAGAGCGGCCCATTCTTTCACAACTGTTTGTAGAAACAGTCTCCATCCCTAAGTGCATGATTTTATACTGTACATCTGTGGCCGGGCCAAGTTAAAATATATATATATATATATATATATATATATATATATATATATATATATATATATATATATATATATATATATATATATATATATATATATATATATATATATATATAATGTGTGAGCTCTAGGGCTGCCAATTATGGCCAAAGTAATAATTAAGATTATTGTTATCAATATTGAAATCATGGTTACTGTTAGGTAAAGCAGTGTTGGGGTGTGAACGTAATACCAACAAGTCATTTGTAATGTCTAATAAAAATGACTATAGATAAACGTTATCCATATATCTAAAGACAAATATTAGTTTTTTGTTATTTTTTAATAATATCAATTTGTCAGCTTGTTGTCATTCCACGATGCCTTTATCTAATTTTTTACATTTTGATAGAGGGAGGGTTTTTTTATTAATTATTTAAGTTATGTACCGTAATTTCCGGACTATAAGCTGCACCTGACTATAAGCCGCACCAGCTAAATTTAGGGGAAAATACAGATTGCTCCATATATAAGCCGCACCCGACTATAAGCCGCAGGGTTTTGATGAGTAATTACTGTAGTATATAGGAGTTCCTGCTACCACGGAGGGGATTGTCGGGACAGAGATGACTGTTTGGGAACGCAAAGCGTCCCATTTATTAACAATAAATCTTTCAATCATTCAATCAAACTTTCACATCTTTGACATGGCGAACAGCATTCGTGCAGAGTACAAATAATACAACGGTGCAAAGTAATACAAAGTACTCGCATGTACGTTATCAAAATAACCAGCCTACCGGTATATGAAAAGTCAGTCTTTAATCATTGTGTCATCGTCTTCCTCCTGCGTACTAAAACCACCGAAATCCTCTTCGTCGGTGTCGGAGAAGAACAGGCCGTAAATAAGCCGCACCGTTGTATAAGCCGCAGGGACCAGAACGAGGGGAAAAAGTAGCGGCTTATAGTCCGGAAATTACGGTACATTTATATGTACATGTAAATGATGTATCGGGACAACTCCATTAAGAGTTTGAGCAGAAATATGTCGTATAGGAATTAACTGCACACAATAACACATTAACAACGTGTTATGTCACATGAATAGTTTTTGAAGTAATACCTTTGTGACATGAAAACTAACACAAGTAATGTAAAAAAAACAACCTGGTGTTTACTTTTTGATATCAAAATAAAACACACAGCAGTTTGGCGAATGAAGATAAAGTCAAATAAACAAGCTTTGTTCTTCTCCAAAGCCTCCTATCAGTACAACAGTTTGGCCAACCAAAATAAAGAGGAGGGACACCCCTCACATCGAATACACAATCTTCACAGCCTGTGTTCAATTCGATGAGATGACAAAACATTTTAGCTAGTATTGATGTTATTTGAACACTGATACAGTTTGCAGATAAATAAAGGACGAGTGAACATCCCAGTAAACAAAGTAAAAACAAACTTTATAAACAAGTTGTGACAACATTCACGACACATCACCTGCTGCATGTTTTCTCACGTCATTAACTCTCAGTCACAGCAGCCGATGAACGCTGTATTGAGAAAATAAAAGCAACATCGAATAGTTTTCTCCTTCGCTGTATACTTTTAGTGTGGGGACAAGTGCGTCTGTCTCCAATATTGTCCACACCTGTCTCCATCTAAACACAGCAGTGCGCTCTCAAACGCACGGCGGGAAGTGAGGGGAAATGATGTTAAACCAAGCGCATGGCTCCATTTACTCCAAGGGGAAATCTTCGGAGCAAAGTCCAGGCCTCGAATTTTAACTTTTTGTCCATATAGATAAAAATAGTGTTCATATATGAGATCTAGGGCTGCCAATTATGGCCAAAGTAATAATTAACATTATTGTTATCAATATTGAAATCATGATTACTGATTGTTAGGTAAAGCAGTGCTGGGGTGTGAATGTAATACCATTATGTCATTTGTAATGTCTAATAAAAAGTCTATAGATAAACGTATACCATATACAGTATCTAAAGACAAATATTAGTTTTTTTTTAATTCTTTGTCTATCTGTGTTGGCCCTGCGATGAGGTGGCGACTTGTCCAGGGTGCACCCCACCTTCCGCCCGAATGCAGCTGAGATAGGCTCCAGCATCCCCTGCGACCCCAAAAAGGGACAAGCGGTAGAAAATGGATGGATGGAATTTCAACTTGTCAGCTTTTTGTCATTACATGATGCTTTTATCTCTATTTTTACATTTTGAAAGAGGGAGTTTTTTTAATTTTTTATTTATTCAAAATATGTACATGTAGATGCTGTATCGGGAGAAATCCATTAAGAGTTTGAGCAGAAATATGTCGTATAGAAAATAACTACACACAATAACACATTAACAATGTGCTATGTCACATGAATGGTTTTTGAAGTAATACTTTTGTGACATGAAAAAAACGAGCAATGTAAAAAAACATATTTAGTTTTTGATATCAAAATAAAACACAAAGCCGTTTGGCTAATGAAGATAAAGTCAAATAAACAAGTTTTGTTCTTTTCCAAAGCCCCCTATCAGTACAACAGTTTGGCCAACCAAAATAAAGAGGAGTAAACAAAGTAAAGATTTTATAAACAATTTGTGACAATGTTCATGACACATCACCTGCTGCATGTTTCCTCACCTCATTAACTCTGTCACAGCAGCTGATGAACGCTATATTGAGAAAATGAAAGCAACATCAAATAGTTTTCTACTTCACTGTATACTTTTAGTGTGGGGACAAGTGTGTCATTAAACCAAGCGCTTGGCTCCGTTTACTCTAAGGGGAAATCTCCGGAGTAAATTCTGTGTCATTAGTCCGCCATGATTATCAAGCCAAACGACGCTGGTACGCATGTGCCTGACTTTGTGTTGCCTAAAATGCATTAATAAATGACAGTTTTTCGGTAATTAAAAAGTTAGACGGTGTTGCTAACCGGCTGGAATTTTATCGCAAATTATCATTACACCGTTTACTGTTACATCCCTCGTTCATTAACAAGTAAAAAGTCAAGGGTGGTCACGTCATGTTCTTGCCGCTGATGTTGGTACATTTTTTAGGTCATGACGGCAAATGACGGCAGTTGCCGTGGTTAAATTCGAGCCCTGACTTTGTGTTTGCCACTTGCCTGGTATGGAAAGTGCTATATGAATAAAGTTTGATTTGATTTGATGTTTGTCGATAACCGTTTCATGTCTCCTGACAGAGCGCAGGCACGTTTGAGGATGTTGAGAAGCCCAAACCATCTTACCAGAAAACTAGACCCGTGGAGGCTGGTAAGCACCCCCACTATGTATTGTGTGACAACTTCAAAGCCTCAAAGATTTGAGATTTTCCACTGCACACTACCTTAGAACAGACAGCACTTAGGTCATCTGCATTTAATTGTCCTGCATCGAATGTCAAGTTAAAGTACCAATGATTGTCACACACACACACTAGTGTATCAGTTGGAATGAGACACTGTGCCAGACGAAAAACAAGGCTTACTTATTTTACAATTACGGCAAATGGCAGTTAACCCAGGAAAAGAGACATGCCTTTTTATTTAAAAGGAGACTAAGAACACCAAGATATTGTACTGCTGCAACAAAGTGGAAACTTTGGAATGGAGTTTGAACACAGCAGACCAGCGCTAAAGTATAACAAGCAATCTTACCACGTGTTTTGATTTCTTAATAATTTAAAGCATATCGTGTATCTCCAAATTAGGGATGTAACGATAAACGGTATTAATGATAACCACAGTAAAAGTCCCGACATATATTATTCCCGTTTTCAATTAAATTTATCGAAAAACCGTGATTGATAACCACACTTTGATAAACTGGCGCCAGCTCACTAGCTTAAATGCTAACATGAAAACGAGAGACATAAACATTGTACCCCTATCTAAACTGCTGTCTGAGTAACTAAGATATTCAATTGTGCACATTGAATATACAAGCTGTGCTCTCTTACAATTTGAGACTCTTTCAAAATAAGATAACCGGAAGACAAAACATAAAATGAATTCAATTTCAAACTAACTTTTTGCCCAGTAACGGTCCCCGGACCACTGGCCAATGGAAGAGCCTTGTTGGGTGAGTACGTTCCAGTGGTGTGCCGTCAGGGCCAGCAAGGCCTTCTCTGCAGGCCTAACATAAATCATGATCATAAATTAATAAAAGTTACTTTTATTTTTAATTTAGTTTCCATAAATATATAAACCTTTTTACCATATTCTCTTCATGTTATATTAGGCTCCAGTGTTGCTAGTTTTCACGTTAGAGCTTTTATCCAATCAGAATTCAGCTAGCTTGTTGCCATCGCTGTATGAATTCTGCTGGAGTCTTTCTAAATCAACATTAGCGGCGGCTGTGCAGTGAAACGAACGGAGGACATTCAGTTGATAGACAGTTGTGATAGCCAATCAGATCACGGGTTGTTGACAGTCACCAATCTAGGTTGCCTTATGTTAAATGTGACTGTGATTACTTGCATTGTGAGTATCCCATCACAAGTTGTCATTTGCGAAAGCAGGAAGTGGCATCAAAGCCGGCTAGCAGAGAAATAACCATTACTCCCTTTTTTAACCCACACAGAAGGAGAGAAAAACATTGATTAGGTGGCAGATATATATTTGCAAGGTAATTTCCAAAAAGGATATTTAGAGACTCACTAGACCTCGTGAGACAAGGTCGGCCGACCCCGGAAGCTGACTAAGCTGTCCTGGCGGTGAAATGGTTTGCCCGCCACTCCCACTTGAATCAACCAACTATGAGTGGTACCACTGGCTTATCTAGCGTCGGCTGAGTGCTACAAATTGTGAGGTCAAATATTTGATTTCTGAATTTTTTCACGTTTAATATTTTTTACAATTAATAAAATTTTGACTGTACCATGTAAATGATGTTTTAATAACTGATGAATGTTTATAGATTTTTAAAAGTGCCAATAAGTAGCCTATTTTGTACTCTGTTGAGGTGATTCAATGCCCAGTATTGCGCAAGTGTGTTTCTGTATATTATTTCTTCAGTTGTGGTCATGTGGTGACATAAATTATGGTATTTTGAGAGGCCCGCCACTGTGCAGTGGAAAAGTGGCAAAAAAGACCAACTATCTTATTTTCATAAATAAGCATTCTCATTCCTACAAATAATGTATCTTATTCCCCAATTCTTCTTTTGTCAGCTGGCAGCAGCACAGGCAGTATTAAGGCCCAGTTTGAGAATATTGCCAGGCAGAAGGAGGAAGAAGACAGAAAGAGAGCTGAAGAGGAGAGAGCACGTCGACAGGCCAAGGAGAAACAGGAGCAAGAGGAGGCACGTCGTAAAATAGAAGAGAGGGCCAAAACCCCCTCCCCGGTACCAATTGCTAGCCCCGTTACCACTCCTAGCCCGACTCCAGCAGTCCAGCCTTCTGCTTTTCCAACATACCAGGTAGGCTTCAAGATGCCTGTTCGTTTGTACAGTTTAGTTTTTCCTCATTCATTGATCTTTCCAATATACGTTGTCTATCAGCAACTGCAAACGAAAACATTTTTTCAATGTATTCGGTCTTGATAAGTATTCAAGTTCAACTAGTACCTCCATTTTCCTTAGTGATAAACTCCAAAATGTCAAATATTTCGGATAGCTAAGCAATTTTTACTTAGAACAGTTGAGCGCCATAAAGTATTATGAACGCTCTGCAGGGATGGGTTTTCTTTTATGCTGAAGCACTTGCAGGTTGAAGTAGCACAGGCGGGCGGGCGGATGTGCGTGCGTGCGTGCATGTCGAGGTTCTATTCTCATGTCAAATTAAAACAAAATTAAATTCAAATCATGCAAAATTAAATATATAGATTAATCGAAATAATCCTCAGCAATTTTGAGATTGATCTGACTAAAAATTGTAATAATAAATGTAACAGAATATATTTTCCCTATTAGAACAAAGATTATGAAGCTGTTGAAGAGAATGGAGAACAACTTTATGATGCCGAACCAAAGGGTAACTTCGAGCAGGAAGTGCTTTACGATACCCCTGCTGAAGGTACACACACATCCATGCTGAAGGTACACACACGCACAGTAACGTGTGTGTGTGTTTTAACCTCTCTTTGAATAATCAGTTAACGGTGTCAGCTGACTCTGGTGATAAAATACCCCAGCTCGTAACAAATGCTATTTGTATTGCAGAGGGGCAGTACGAGTATGGTGATGACCCTGGGATGACAGCGGTTGCCCTGTATGATTACCAAGCAGGTGAGGGTGGTGAAATAAAATAAACTTTAAAGTATTGTACCGGAAGTCTTTTAGTGTAAGTGTATGATTTGTCAACAATCATTTGATTGATAAATTGATTGTGCTAATGTTAAGCTTTGTCTAGTAGCAGGTTTGAGCTATCTCAGCTAACATTGATATCCTGCGATGGTTTTGTATTGCTTTAAAGAAGGCAGTGGAAGGAGGGCATTCATCACCAATCTTTATTTGTCTGTGTCAGCCGGCGAAGACGAGATCTCCTTCGACCCCGATGAGGTCATCACCAACATTGAGATGATCGATGAGGGCTGGTGGAGAGGCATGTGCAGAGGGGTTTATGGTCTTTTCCCTGCCAATTACGTGGAAGTCCGCAGCCAATGATGTCACCCTGCACACAAGGAGATGCTTTCCAATACTCTTACCATGTCATGCTTTTCTCTTAAAATCTCCTTTCCATATCATAGTGCTTCAACACTGTGCAAGACATCTCAGGTCTTCTCGTAGCTTTCCTTTGCTCCTTTCCACCCCACCTAACTTGATTATTCTGCAGGATGAGAAAACATGACTCAACACATAAAACGTGACTAGACCTGAAAGGCCTTTTGGAAATCTAGTAAATGTTTCCACCTTGCAGCCATGGGTTGCATTTTAGGACTTAATGGGTCATCTCTCAGAATTAAGCATCAAAAACTGCCGATCAGGTACTACTGCTAAGGTTAGAGAGGAACATTTAGTCTTTTCAAAGACCAGATTGGTAACAATAGTGTCTCAAAACAGTGTTGAGTTTAAGATAGAAAGTGGTCACTGGATGCTAAGCAGTCCACCCACAAGATAACCTTTCTCACTTCTTCGGCCTTTCATCATAGTTTGTATGAAACCAAAACACAGAACATATGTAGAAGTTCTTGAAAACAACCTTATGCTTCGTATTGAAGTTCATGCAGTATGCAAATCTCCTTTGAATCTGCAGTTGCATCAGTTGTATCTTGAACTTAACAGCGTCAAGGGCATATCTGGGCACCTGGGCATATCTCAACATTAACACTAAAGCTCATGGCTGTGATGGTATTGGCTTTGTTACTGTTGAATGAGAATCATGTACAGATAGATCATATTTATGATGTTTTGAGAGTAGATTTGAAAACCTTTTTATTCCTTGTCACAATTTGTTGTTGTCTGTGGCTTTTTCTTTTGCCTCTGGGTAAGCTCGTTCTTTTGTGTCTTTTCATTGACATGAGATGCGGTTGTGGCCAATCGTCTGTAATCATGACCAAATGAGCCTGGGACCTTTTCAAAAAAGATTTACCTGCAGTGGAGACAACGTGAAGAAATAGAACAAACCGTTAAGGGGAGATTCCACATTCTGTGAGCAAATGTTTCTTACATATTGCTTGTGTAGCGTAACCACGTGTGTGTGTGTGTGTGTGTGTGTGTGTGCGTGTGTGTCTGTGTGTGTCTGTGTCTGTGTGCGAGGGCTTTCATTCTTCACATTTGGGGTTTTATAATAAAGTGACCTTTTCAAATGCATTATTTTTATCTGTACTTCTGTTTTTGAGTCTCATCACCCCTGTTGTTTTTCAATAAATGATAGTAACTTAAAAATGGTATATCAAAGTACTTTGTTTACCCGATGGAAGAAGTTTGCAAATGTACATTATATTTGTCCTTATGCACCAATGGTGAGCTGAACACATTACATTACACAGGAACTACTGTATTACTATATCACATATTTCTGTATACTACTACCTTTTTTTTTTACTATTACCGCAGCAAGGCCCAATAATAGTGGCCTGAAGGAAGCAAGCTAATTTTGTCTCCCAATGACTCAAAAGGGTGGTTGGTTGGAGCCACACTTTATCCCAGTCACTGCTGTCCCAGGTAAATATGGACGGGCAGGTGGAATAGAAGATTAGATTGCTCCCAAACACTAAAAATACAAAGGAAAGCAAGGAGAGCTGACGATGAAGATGTGGGTACGTTAGGCGCTCTGACGGCACCACAACACTGAAATCAGCATTATAAAAAGACAAAAGAGGATGGAATTTTCAGATGGAACCAGTTACGAGATGGTTCGGTTAGTCTTTCCACAGGGTCGTACGACCGATTTATTATTCAGACTGCTCTGAACAAAGCTATTAACAGATGGTTTTAAGTGTGCTCTAATTCTTTACGATCCTACACAAACCCTGGAAAAAGTGATGGACTCAGAACACGAGTACCTTGTTGCACCACCTCTGGCTTTTATAATAGCTTGCAGTCCATGGACCTATGTGGAAAAAGATACTTTCTAGCTCCATCATTCCCTGCTTGTCGTCAGATCAGCTTTGTAAGATGGAGATTTCCTTCAATTTCCACCACAGATTTTCAATTTTCACGTCTGTTAGCTGCTTTTTTCTGCAAACTTAAACAACTGCATTAACATCAGTCCAGTCTGGTGATCCCATGATTGTTTTCAATGGGTTGTAATAGTGTGAATGAAGCATGCCACATGTAACTTTTTTCACCTGGGTGTGTACCCAGGTGAAAAAAATGCATACAATTGTATCTTTTAAAATACATTCTCTTTAGCCAATATGCAAACAAATGTGTCTCATTGGGCTGCTTATCCGTCCAGTGTTGCCCCTATTCACTTATTACCCGCATGTTATAAGCAGCTGGTTTTCATAGAGCTGTTGGCCTGTGACTGACCGGGTATGGTGCTAACAGGCATTGATTGATTGAAACTTTTATTAGTAGATTGCACAGTTCAATACATATTCCGTACAATTGACCACTAAATGGTAACACCCGAATAAGTTTTTCAACTTGTTTAAGTCGGCCACGTAAATCAATTCATGGTACAAATATATACTATCATAATACAGTCATCACACAAGTTAATCATCAGGGTATATACATTGAATTATTTACATTATTTACAATCCGGGGGGTGGGACGAGGAGGAACAGCACTTCAGTCATCAACAATTGCATCATCAGAGAAATGGGCATTTAAAGGCCTACTGAAATGAATTTTTTTTATTTAAACGGGGATAGCAGATCTATTCTATGTGTCATACTTGATCATTTCGCGATATTGCCATTTTTTGCTGAAAGGATTTAGTATAGAACAGGGGTCACCAACCTTTTTGAAACCAAGGGCTACTTCTTGGGTACTGATTAATGCGAAGGGCTACCAGTTAGATACACACTTAAATAAATTGCCAGAAGTAGCCAATTTGCTCAATTTACCTTTAACTCTGTTATTATTAATATTTATCTTTGTGGAAACAATGATCATCTTAATGATTTCTCACAATAAATATATATAGAAACAGATAAATATCAATATGCAACACTTTATTTTTATATTTTCTCTAAGTGCACATTTTTCAAATTGAACATTTTCAAATGATCACTTCTAAGACAGTCTTGTGAAATCACAATATCCCATTTTAACTAGCTAGCCACTAACATTTTTTAACAAATCATGAATTACTTTGCACCATGTTTGTACAAATAATAACTCATGTAAAATACAAAAGTTAACTCTCAAATTTTTAAATCATGTCACACTTTGAACTGGACACCAAATCTGTTATCTGTTTCTTTGTCAGTTAGTGGGAAGCCTGGCATTGCATGCTGTTAACTAGTGTGTTGTACTCTGGTGTGTAACTTGACACTGCAACTCTGAGTGAGTCTTGCAGATGTGCATCAGTGAGGCGTGTTCTGTGTTTGTTCTTGATGAAGTTCATGTCAGAAAAGGCTGATTCACAAAGATAAGATTGTTCCTCATTGTTTGCGGAACCTTCTTAATCTTTTGGACATATTTTCACAGCAATCTGGCCTTAAGCTTAATTATGATAAATGTAAAATGTTAAGGATCGGAAATCTAAAGGGAACGTCCTTTCGAATGGAATGCGAAGTGCCTGTTTTGTGGACAGATGGACCAGTTAACATACTTGGTGTTGTTGTCCCAGAAAATCTGGAAGATCTAGGCTCAGTAAATTATGATAATCGACTAAGAAAGCTGGACAAAATTATGCAATTATGGAAAGGGAAATCCTTAACCTTGTATGGTAAAATGTCTATTGCCAACTCGTTAATTATTCCTCAATTTATTTATTTGTTTTTGTCATTACCAGCTCCATCACAAAACTTTTTTAAGATTTATGAGCAGAGGGTCTTCGATTTTGTCTGGAACGGCAAACCAGAAAAGATTAAAAGAAAGGTTTTGTACAAAGAGTATGAATATGGGGGCCTGAAACTTCTCAACTTTGAAGCTATTTGTCTGTCTTTAAAAGCATCAATTGTTCCAAAGATGTATTTAAACATTGAGTGGTACACAAATGTCCTGTTGGACAAAAAACATGTACTGTATCAAAAGAAATTGTATCCTTTTTTACAAGTGATCCCCTCCCAGAGAGTCTGCTGGGAAACATGGCGGGGTTCATAAAGGAAACAATCCACTCATAGTGGTGTTTTCAATTTTATGTGCCAGAAAAAAGAGACAATATTTTGCAGCAGTTAATATGGATGAACTCTAATATTGTAATAGATGGAAAGCCTTTCTTTTGGAAAAATATGTTCGAAAGAGGAATCATTTTTGTCAATGATATAGGGACGGCGTGGTGAAGTTGGTAGAGTGGCTGTGCCAGCAATCGGAGTGTTGCTGGTTACTGGGGTTCAATTCCCACCTTCTACCTTCCTAGTCACGTCCGTTGTGTCCTTGGGCAAGACACTTCACCCTTTGCCTCTGATGGCTGCTGGTTAGCGCCTTGCATGGCAGCTCCCGCCATCTGTGTGTGTGAATGGGTAAATGTGGAAATACTGTCAAAGCGCTTTGAGTACCTTGAAGGTAGAAAAGCGCTATACAAGTACAACCCATTTATCATTTATTTATTTATATTATCAATGAGAATGGTAAAATTATGAAGTATGATGAATTTAGAGCTATGTATGGTGATGCTTGCTCAAGCTTTTCATTTTATCAACTAACTGGAGTAATTGGGAAAAGATGGAAACAAATAATTAATTATGGAACTACTAAATTATTAGTTTGTGAACCTCTAATAAGAAATTCTAGTTGGCAAAAAGGAACTAAAATAAATAGAAAAATATATAATTTTTATTTAATAAAGAAATCTTTGAAGGCTGCCTCATACAACACAAATGGAAAATGGGAGGACTTTTTTGACTGCCCGTTGTCATGGGATGCCATATTCAAACTAATCTATAAAACCACTATCAATGTGCAAAATCGTTATTTTCAAATTAAAATGATTTATAACTTCTTACCCACAGGGAAAATGTTAAAATTATGGAATATGACAGAGTCAGATGATTGCCGATTTTGTTGTCAGGAGCCTGAATCCACCCTGCATTTGTTTTGGTATTGTCATATTGTGTCTTTGTTTTGGGTGGAAGTTGAAAAAATGTGTTTAAGGATTGGTTTGTTTATGAAGCTTAATGTGGTTTCTGTTATTTTAGGAGAGTTCATTGACAATCATGATTTAGTCAATTTAATTATAGTACTCGGTAAAATGTTTATTTTTAAGGCCAAAAACAGATATTCACTTAGTATTACATTCTTTAAAACATTTATTCAGTATTTTCTAACTTTAGAAAGTTACATGGTTGAAAACGATAATGATGCCAAAAAACATTTAAAAAAAGATGAGAAGTCCTCAAAGGCTTATTTTGAAAGTATAATTATGTTTATAGATTATATGATATCTGTTGTTGTGTTCCCTAATTTGAGTGACCTGGACATAATCTGGACTGTACATAAATGCTTAATTTGAAAATGTAATTTTGTTTATAAATTATATGCAATCTGTTGTGTTCCCTAATTTTTTTCTGTGTACATGAATGAAGGTGTGTGTTGCTGAGTCCGACTTGGACATTATCTGGACTGGGCCTGGTTTAAAAAACCCTTTAAACAAATCTAATTTCATTGACAACCTGGTCTGTTGAAGATAAGGCCCTTATTTAAAAAATAAAATAAAATAAGATAAATAAATAAAAAACATTTTCTTGGATAAAAAAGAAAGTAAAACAATATAAAAATAATTACATAAAAAATAGTAATTAATGAAAATGTTAGTGGACCAGCAGCCTATACAATCATGTGTGCTTCAGGGACTGTGTCCCTTGCAGATGTGTTGTCTATGTTGTGGGAACCAGAATATTGGTAGCAGAAAGAAATAACCCCTTTTGTGTGAGTGGATGAGTGTGCATGGGGGAGGTTGTTTGGGTTGATGCACTGATTGAAAGTGTATCTTGTGTTTTTTTCAATGTAGATTTAATTTTGGGGGAAAAAAAAAATAAAATTTTTTTTTTTTTTTTTTTTTAAATTTTTTAAAAAATTTTTTTATTTTTAGAACAGGCCCGCGGGCGACTCATCTGGTCCTTACGGGCGACCTGGTGCCCGCGGGCACCGCGTTGGTGACCCCTGGTATAGAACAACGACGATAAAGATTGCAACTTTTGGTATCTGATAAAAAAAAGGCTTGCACCTACCGGAAGTAGCGTGACGTAGTCAGTTGAACATATACGCAAAGTTCCCTATTGTTTACAATGATGGCCGCATGAAGTGAGAGAGATTCGGACCGAGAAAGCGACAATTTCCCCATTAATTTGAGCGAGGATGAAAGATTTGTGGATGAGTAAAGTGCAAGTGAAGGACTAGTGGGGAGTTGAAGCTATTCGGATAGGGAAGATGCTGTGAGAGCCGGGGTGACCTGATATTCAGCTGGGAATGACTACAACAGTAAATAAACACAAGACATATATATACTCTATTAGCCACAACACAACCAGGTTTATATTTAATATGCCACAAATTAATCCTGCATAAAAACACCTGCGTGTTTGTTATGCTAGCTCCTAGCTCCTCTGCTAGCTCCTAGCTCCATAGAACACGCCAATACAATTCAAACACCTGATCAACACACACAATCACTCAGCCCAAAAGACCGTTTACCTAACCCAAGGTTCATAAAGCTTATATATTTTTAAAAAGTTACGTACGTGACGCGCACATACGGTCAAGTTATCGAATGTTTAGCAGCCAAGGCTGCATACTCACGGTACCTGATATTCAGCTGGGAATGACTACAACAGTAAATAAACACAAGACATATATTTACTCTATTAGCCACAACACAACCAGGCTTATATTTAATATGCCACAAATTAATCCTGCATAATAACACCTGCGTGTTTGTTATGCTAGCTCCTAGCTCCTCTGCTAGCTCCTAGCTCCATAGAACACGCCAATACAATTCAAACACCTGATCAACACACACAATCACTCAGCCCAAAAGACCGTTCACCTAACCCAAGGTTCATAAAGCTTATATATTTTTAAAAAGTTACGTACGTGACGCGCACGTACGGTACGGTACGTGTTATGCTAGCTCCTAGCTCCTCTGCTAGCTCCTAGCTCCATAGAACACGCCAATACAATTCAAACACCTGATCAACACACACAATCACTCAGCCCAAAAGACCGTTCACCTAACCCAAGGTTCATAAAGCTTATATATTTTAAAAAAAGTTACGTACATACGCAAAAAAAAGCCAAAGCTGCATACTCACAGTAGCACGTCTGCGTCTTTGTCATCCAAATCAAAGTAATCCTGGTAAGAGTCTGTGTTGTCCCAGTTCTCTACAGGCGTCTGTGTATCCAAGTCAAAAGTCCTCCTGGTTAGAGTCTCTGTTATCCGAGTTCTTCCATCTTGACTGCATCTTTCGGGAATGTAAACAAAGAAGCGCCGGCTGTGTACTGTTGTGGCTGACTACGTTCGAAAAATACGTCCATTTCGCACCGACAACTTTCTTCTTTGCTTGCTCGGCTTCCTTCTCCATAATGCAATGAACATGATTGAAACAGATTCACGAACACAGATGTCCAGAATACTGTGGAATTATGAAATGAAAACAGAGCTTTTTCGTATTGGCTTCAATGTGGAAGGCATACCCGTGTTCGCCGGTCTACGTCACGCGCATACGTCATCCTCAGAGGCGTTTCGAACCGGAAGTTTAGCGGCAAATTTAAAATGTCACTTTATAAGTTAACCCGGCCGTATTGGCATGTGTTATAATATTAAGATTTCATCATTGATATATAAACTATCAGACTGCGTGGTCGGTAGTAGTGGGTTTCAGTAGGCCTTTAAACAGTGTAGGTCTTACTTGGTAGGATATGTACAGCGAGCAGAGAACATAGTGAGTTCAGATAGCATAAGAACAAGTATATACATTAGAAATACATTTGATTATTTACATTTGGTTATTTACAATCCGAGGAGGTGGGATGTGGAAGGGGGAGGGTGTTAGTCAAGGGTTGAAGTTGCCTGGAGGTGTTGTTTTAGTGCGGTTTTGAAGGAGGATAGATGCACTTTCTTTTACACCTGTTGGGAGTGCATTCCATATTGATGTGGCATAGAAGGAGAATGAGTTTAGACCTTTGTTAGATCGGAATCTGGGTTCAACGTGGTTTGTGGAACTCCCCCTGGTGTTGTGGTTATGGCGGTCATTTAAGGAAGTAGTTTGACATGTACTTCGATATCAGGGAGGTGTAACGGATTTTATAGACTAGACTAATTGCAAGTTGTTTTACTCTGTCCTCCACCCTGAGCCAGCCCACTTTGGAGAAGTGGGTTGGAGTGAGGTGTGATCTGGGGTGGAGGTCTAAAAGTAACCTGACTAGCTTGTTCTGGGATGTTTGGAGTCTAGATTTGAGGGTTTTGGAGGTGCTAGGGTACCAGGAGGTGCAAGCGTAATCGAAAAAGGGTTGAACGAGAGTGTCCGCTGGAACAGTGGTTCTTAACCTTGTTGGAGGTACCGACCCCCACCGGTTTCATATGCGCATTCACCGAACCCTTCTTTAGTGAAAAATAAAATGTTTTTTTTTCAAATTCAAGACAAAGTTATATGTTTTTTTTATTGGTGCTCAAAATTAACCATGCATGAACATCACCTTGTTAAAGAACAAAACCAACACAGTGCATGAACTCACAACAAATTACACACCTGAAAACCAGTGTGACTTCTGCTGTTGCCGTATCCATAATACGGCAATAGGGAGAAGTTTTTATTTACACGATGAGTCGGGTGTGTCTTGACCTCTGCGGCAGAGGCTCCACCGAACCCCTGAGGCCGACTCACCGAAACCCTAGGGTTTGATCGAACCCAGGTTAAGAACCACTGCGCTAGAATCTTCAAGGTGCTTTTGTTGACCAGAGAGGAGATTCTGTAGCGAAATCTCGTTGGTTAGTTGGCCTTTCTGATTACCTTGGTTCCCATTTTATCACAAGAAAGATTAGCCTCTAGAATGGAACCAAGGTAGGTGACCTCATCTTTTCTTTGTGATAACAATGTCACCCACTTTTAAGTGAAGTCATTGACTTTCTTGAGATTGATTTGGGACCCAAATAGGATGGATTCGGTTTTACCTAAGTGTATGGCTAGTTTATTGTCAGCGAGCCAGGTGCAAATACTAAGGAGTTCAGCACTGAGGATTTTTTCCACCTGTGACTTGTCCTTGCCGGATACCAGCAGGGCCGAGTAATCCGCAAACAGAAACAATTCACAGTCGCATGCTGATGATATGTCAGTTATGTATATTAGGAACAGTAAAGGCCCTAATATACTGCCTTGGGGGACTCCACAGCTTACTGAAAGGGGGGACACAGTGCTGTTCACCTCTACCACCTGATTCCTCCCCTCCAAGTAAGATTGCATCCAGCTCGATGAGGTTTCATCAAATCCGATTGCTCTGAGCTTATCCAACAGTATAGTGTGGTTTACGGTGTCAAAGGCCTTCTGAAGGTCCAGCATGACCATGCCGCAGTATTTGCCCGCGTCCACCTCATGTTTGATGTGGTCGGTCAGATAGAGAAGGCATGGGTCAGTGGAGTGGTTAGTTCTGAAGCCGGATTGGAATTTGTACATGAGTTTATTAGTAGCAAGGTATCTATCGACCCTTTCATAAACTATTTTTTCCATTACTTTCGAAATGGAACTGAGAATAGAAACAGGTCGGTAGTTACCAGGTTATAATTTACTAACTTTTTTAAAAAGGGGGGTTACTCTTGCTATTTTGAAATCCTTGGGTACTTGGCCTTGTTTAATTGAGAGGTTAATTATGTGTGTGATGATAGGAGCAATGGTGGTGGCAGAGTCCCTGAGGAATCTGGAGGGATTATTGTCAAGGCCGGTGGCCTTGTTTAGGTGGAGCGCGCTCAATTTAATAAGCACCTCGTCAGCTGAGGCTATTTCTAAAATGATTCCCGGGCGCGGCGCCGCTGCTGCCCACTGCTCCCCAAGGGGATGGGACAAATGCAGAGGACAAATTTCACCACATCTAGTGTGTGTGTGACAATCATTGGTACTTTAATTTAATCTTTAAAATTGTTGTTGATTACGCCTAGCTTTTTGTAGAAGGCTTTAATGTGTTCTACACCAAAACGACCAGAGTGGTGGGACAGCTTGTTAACTAGAGTTGTGGCTACACTGGTAAAAAAGGTGTTGAGTCTGCTTGCTACCTCCATTTTATCTGTAATGAGGGAGTCACCCTCCTTGATGTTGATGTTGGTGAGTCTGGTTTTAAGTTTCTGGCTGCATCCAGGAAGCTGGTTGTTGAGAATTTTCCAGAGCTCACGTGGCTTATTTGTGTTTTCCTCTATTTTATCGTTAATGTAATTTTTTTTTAAGGATTTAGTCAGGTTGTTTGCCTTATTTCTTAATTTATTGCATTGCTTTTTGAGTGTTGAAAGGAGTGATTTGAGGTTATTATTATTGGGTTGTTTATCTACTTCGGTTTTCCACTTTTGGTATTCGAAGTATTTTCTTTCTCTGTCTTTTATGGCAGCTAATAGATCTGGATTCATCCATGGTTCGGAGTGGGCTTTGATTCTGACTGTTCTCACGGGAGCCATATCATTTAGTATCACTAGGAACGCTGTTTTGAAGCGATCCCAAGCATCTTCGACCAGGTTGCTCGTGAGCACAGGGGACCAGTCCCACACACCTAATTTAAGGTTGAAATTATCACTGGAGTATGTTTTAAGGGATCTGGATTGAGCTGTTATGTGGCCATTGGCTTTGGGTTTAGTTATTTTGCGGGTGCAGAAGGTTAGATAGTGGTCGCTAAGACACAGATCATGACCCAACTATTTTTTATGTTATGCCGGTCTGATGTGAGAATGAGATCTATGGTTGATTGGGTGGAATCACACACCCTTGTGGGTAGTGTTATTAGCTGGGAGAGGGCGTGCAGATTACAAAGCTTGCTGTAAGATTTGAAGACAGGTGCATCACTGCGTTGAATATCTGTGTTCAGATCTCCAGTTATAATTTTCTCCACGTTGTCTATCCCAGCTAAGCACTCCTCGAGAGCACCATATAAATCACTCTGTTTAGGGGGTCTGTATACAGTCCCTATCAGTACAGGCTTAGCGTTTGTGAATTAGATTTCTGCCCACACACATTCAAGGTTATTGTGGTTAAGATCAGTGCGAGCTATGTATTTTATATCCTGGTGAATATACATACAAACACCACCACCATGTTTATTCCTGTCCTTTCTGATAATCGATACGTTTTCTATCTCTATCTCTGAGTCAGAAACACTTTGATCTAATTTAGTTTCAGAGAAACACAGGATTTTTACCTTATTGTTGTGGAACATTTCTCTGATTTGGTCGAGTTTAGTTCCAGAGAGGCTTTTCACATGAAGGTGGATGATGTGTAGCCCACCGGAACCAAAAAGAGCATCAGAGTTAGCTGGGGAGAGGTACTGTCCAGAAAATGGAGGGATTATGGTTGTTATTGAAGTTGTATTGCAGTTCAATTCACTGTTTGTGTAGAGAGACTTGGGGGAGGGGGAGAGAGACCCATTGTTCGTTGGCCAGGTGATGGGGGAGGGGCGGAGTTGAAGAGAGAAGGGGGGGGGGGGTAGGGGTGGTGGGGGTAGACGTGGTTTTCGCGGGTTTTGGTGAGGTTGATAACAATGACCAGGGATGTACAAAGAAACCCCTGAATCCTGTGTAGGTCGCTGGGGGTCCAGGTGATGTGGTGATGACCCTCAGGGTTTCATGAGAGGTTAGGAGGACCTCCGCACTGCCGACTTTAATGGCGGCCGGAGTGTCGTCGAAAGCCATTATGCCGTCCGCCGCCGAGCCGCTGTCCTCACCGGTGTCTGAGCTGTCTTCCTCCGTCTCCGGGCCGCCGACCGCACCGTAGATCGGGGTGAAGTCCTCCGTCGTGCCGCCGACCGCTGGAGCGTTCCAGTGGTCGGTCCCGAGCTCACCTACGTAGGTGAGCTCGGGTGGTGATGACTAAGTGAGAGCTGGCGTAGGTGGAGAGCTAATGTTTTTAGCATAGCTCCGACGAAGTCCCGCAGCTAAGCTAGCTTCCTTGGCGTTGTTAGCAACAACATTGCAAGGCTTCGCCAGGCGAGACAACATTAACCGGGTGGTTACTGGCCCGGGGTTTAGTTCAGTGTCTCCTGAGAGTAGAAGTAATAGTAAAATTGTTGATCTTCGGTCTATCCTTCCAGTCAGGGGCTTATTTCTTCTGTTCCGATCCGCTGTGAGGCATGAGTGGATCACATTACCTCCGAAACCCGGATGTTTCGTCGATGATTTACAGAGGAGGTAGAAATCACTGTGTTCATCCTTTTCGCGTTTACGACTCTCATTCTTCAGAGGGTATTGTATCCGTGGTGGTTTCAAATATAAATCCGTGATGCACAGTAGAAAAAGGAGGAAGTGTGGGATCATTCGAGCATTTGTCTGGATTTCCGAGTGGGAGCGAAAGAAAATGCGACTGCTCATCTCGGCGTCCGGAGTGCCAGTCCAGGACGTATTTTTAATGCCAAGGTTTTCTGATTTGGTCGTCCACTTCCTCTATTTTGCTCACATTTTTTTCATTGTGCTTTACTTTTGTAGCTGTATATAAAAATGGTCCCAGTTAGGGTTGTCACCCGCCCCGTAAAATACGGAATTGACCCGTAATTGGGACTGAAATGTTGCATCTCGTAGTGAACCAATACGGGGCGCGGTTTCTTCCGTATTTTCCTATTTGTCCCATGCGTCTGTCACACGCACACGTGAACACTGAATTCAACAATAATGAACAAAATAAAAGCTAAGCGGACCCCCGAGTGTGGCTGTACATGATACATCTACTTTGCTCTCCTCTGTGTCAAATCCTCTCCGACTCCGTCTGCCCACACGCAGCACGCAGCCCCGCCCTTCTGTCTGCACGCAGCCCCGCCCTTCTGTCTGCACGCAGCCCCTCCCCTCTGTCTGCCTGCACGCAGCCCCGCCCCTCTGTGCTGTCTGTCATGATCGTTGCCTAGTTACGCTGCTGACTGCCCCAGGGTGCACCGCGTGTTTTAAAAAATGCCGACAGCAGATACTCCACGGCGTCCTCAACCTCAAAAGAGAAAACACCTCCAAAAATATGCACTTTTTCTCCTTTTTTTCTCTTCACCTTTTCATTTGGGTTCACACAAAAAAGTGTTTAATTTTACTATAGTTCTCTTAAAGTGTCCCCAGACAGGCTTTGTTACAGCACTTTATATGCATATAATACAGTATATGCTCAAGTTCAGCCTAGTTCAGTCTATTCAGCCTTTAACATGTATACACACATGTGTTTCTTTTGTTTTGTAGTGGATTGTCCGAAGCTTAAGCAGGCAACAAAAGTAGTTTAGTACAACAAATTTATTTACCCATTATCAGAAGTGCAGGTTGAATTGAGTTGGCCGTGCAGACAAACCACAAGTTACTCCGGAGCAAACAAGACACACACAAGCCAAAGTCACCCCCGAGTTCCGGTCTTCTGCCATTTTTTATATGTCTGTTGTGCGTCATCGTTCCTTATCGAGTGCGTCAATGTCTGGTTTTGCTTTTCCTATCTGTTCCATAACAACTCGAATCCTTTAGACAGTCAACACATTCTGTAGACAGGTTGGCACAACTTAATATTCACTTTTGTCCCACAACTGGTCCATTCAATGGCACAAAAATACAAGAGTATTGAAAATGAGCGGACATTCTTAAAAGACAAGAATTATAGGTCAAAAGGTCAGAAATTCTACTACATACCCGCCTTCCAGGGTCTTAAGACCCTGGACCAAAATAATTTCTGATATAGACCACTAACTTAAATCTCTACCGCAGATAGAGGCAAAAACCTCAATGTTTTTATATGAGGCAAAAATTCCGTCTATGACCCTCCTTCAGAGCGATCGCTGTTACCAGCCTGCAGTAAAACCATCTCACAGAACACAATTAGTGGCCTACCCTTTGATTTAGTAAAGGAATAACAAATACTTTGATCATGAACATCATTGAACATAAATAGATGAATGTATATAGACTTATGACTGTAAGACATTTGCAAAAATATTTTTCCCGGCATTTGCAATGAATGTAGTTACCAATATTGTTAATTATCAATTGATTTTGAACACACAACTGAATTTCGTATGAGTCCATGTTCGATTAGTGCTCATATAGATGGCTCGGTGGTGCCTCAGGCTGGTGGCCTGCCGACACCTCGTTGGGCTTTTGGCTGCCTTGGTGAAGAAAGAGATCCACTCAAACAGTCTGTCTCTCTTTGGGGTGTGGTTCAGTCCATTGGGCAGACTGTTCAGTGGCATGTGCGCGCTGGCCGCTTTGGGGAAAACTCAGGTAGAGTTGGAGCTGTGGGGGCTTTGGGGAAGGCTGGGGCAGAGTATGGGGCGTGGGGCTTTGGTCCAGGCCCTCGGCTTGCTTCAGGCCTCCTCGCTGCTTCGGCACTCCCGACACTTCTTTCCACAGCTGCTGGAGTCCCGGTGGACACATTGGCTGGCAACCTTAGTTGTTCTCGTCATCGCTGGCAAGGTGTTGTCTCTCCTTGGGTTCCTTCCAGTCAGGTATCGGGTGTTGGTCCTGGATTGGCTTTGACCGTGCCCCTCATAGCGAGTGCAAGGGAATCTGGGGTGGCTGCTTTCATCCTCAAATCTGCACAGAAGAACTGGCACACAAATTCTACATTTTGCAAACTTACCATTTTGGTCTCATGGTCTTTCCACCTTCCTAGGAAGCTGCTGGTCCTGAGAAGTGCTGATCTTGTGACTGAAGATGATAACCTGTTTTCTTAAAATAGGTGCCGTTGTTTGACCTAATCTTTTTGGGGAAACCATGTCGGGATATTAGATCATTCACAAAACATTTAATAACTGAATTGGCACCCTCCTTTGAGGTTGGGGTTGCTTTCGCCAACCACTGCAATTGTCAATCTAAATCATTACGTTCCTTTATCCTTGTACCGGATTGATCATATCGATTAAATAAAACCTCAACACGCTCAAACTTGACCCAATCCAAACTCACCTCCCCCCTCTGTCCCTCTCACAGGGACAGTGTTAGTCGTAGTAATAGTAATAGTAATAGTAGTAGTAGTAGTAGTAGTTTCAGAAACATCCAAGAAAAAGAAAAGACAGCTGATAGTCAAGTGCAGCAAGAACAGAGGCGGAGGACAGGTCATGTTTGAGGTCACTGTTCGCTTTTGCAATAGTACTTTGATATTTGACAACACCTAGTGAATTATTGTGGCCTCAATAATTCACTAAATAGTTGTATTTAATTTAGTCTATCTATGATGGGACAATGCACAGAAACATTAATCTGTACCAGATTATATCTAAATAGCTACTTTCCATCTGTAGTCCCTGGCTACCTAAATTAAAGGGATCCACAAATCAAGCAATAATATTATGACACTAATTAATCATAATAAATATATACATTCATAATCATCAATAATTAATCAAAAATAATCATACTGTAGCATGTAATCAATTATAAGAAAAGTCACCAAATGCCCCTTCATGGACACATACTTAATATACAATACAACCACACCTTATTTACATCATCACACAAAGACAATACATGCTCTTGTTCACATCTGTCATAATTCATAACAACAACCAAGCTTTTAACAGCCATACCTCACAATTTACAACAAAAATGCTCTCATGGATAAATATAATACTCATTAAATTGATGTGTCAACATAATGCCCCTCTTAGTGACCGTGTGAGCAGCCTTGATTGCTCCAAAGCCACTTTTTAATTTCAAATTTTCTATTCCTTTTGTTATAACGTGGCGAAGGCTAATTGGTCTGTACATGTTCTGGTCTTCTTTATTTCCTGCTTTATGGATTTAATTATAGTAGCAGTTTCTCGACGTGGTAGGGAAAGTGTTTTCCGTTATTGATTTATTTATCAATCGTTGTTATACGAGCAATAATACAATCCTTATATGTTTTTAGGAAGATAGTGTCCAACCCATATATATATCTCTTGATCGTGAGTCTGATAATGCAGTGAAGATTTTGTTTAACTTTGTTTCATTTGTTAATTCTAAAATGAGTCCATCCTGAAAAAATGACAATTATTTGCACTGATTTTGAGGGATTTTTATTCAGGGTTTGTACAGACTGATGAAATGTTCATTAAAATTATTACTTATGTCCAGACTGTCTGTGATAGTAGCGCCATTGATATTTAATGTTATAGTGTTGTTTCTTGTTTGCTCTCTTCCCGTAAGTTTGTATCTGGTTTTCCATAACTCTCTATTGTTCCCTTTTGCAGCTTTGATTAATTCTAAATGAAAGTCAGCCTTAGACTTCCGCATAAACATTGTTACCTTGTTCCTCCAAACTTTTAAAACATACGATCTGTATTTAGACCTGTTATAATTGCTCTTATGAGAGCTGAGTCCTCATGTCTTTATTAGAATCCAAATTGTTTTATTAATCCAATGGTATTTTTATTTTAACTCTTCTTTCTGGTTTTGTATTCGTGTATTTACAGATCTTCTCTTTGATTTTTGTCATCCAATTGTAATTCTAGTATAGGGCGGCTTATCATTTGTATCATGTAGAAGCCGTTTATAATATCCTTAAGTTTCTTTCTACGTGTTTTATTTAACCAGTCCAGATTAACGTCCCCCATGACGTTACTTCTTTCATACTATGCTGTTTGAGGATGTCTGAAAATGAATCAAGAAAAATGTCTTTAGCTGTGGTCGGTCGGTATACTACAATTACCTTGAAATACATTTCTGAGGAAAATGTGATTTTAATTTCAACATACTCAAATTGATCTACTTTTAATGTTTTCCCTTTCATAAATCATAATTCCTCCCCCCTTTGTCACTCGATCTGTCTTTTCTGTAATCTTGTCCCCCGGGACATTAATTAGAACGAAAGTTGTTGTGGGTTTTAACCATGTCTCTGATAGACAAGGTAATCCGGATTAGAGTCTGACAGTAACTGCTGGATTTGTTCAGTATGTTTCCTGTGGTAGAAAGTTTAATAATGCGGACATGTTTGTTACTGAATACTTTCTACAGACTTCTGTCTCTCTGCGACTTTGTGTATGTAATAAGCAACTATAAATATTTGATATGCTTAAATTTTATTTTAGCTCAGCTGTTGTGTAGCTGCTAGCTCTTTGTAGCCTACAGCAGGAATGTCGAAATTGCAGCCAATAGCTATGTTTTTAACAGACAACCGAAATAATTGAAAATGTGGTATTTGCGTATCGGTTCAATCAGCGGCAGCTACGCCCTGTTTTATCATTTGACCTAAATTTTTGGTTTCGTAGGCAGGACAGAGGGAACAATGTGGGTCATTAGTTGTCCATCTTATACCATTCTAATTGTTGTAAGGATAGTTCACATGAGCGGCCATACCTTGAGTCCCACCATATATAAGAGTCAAAAGGCTCCTATTATGAGTCGTCTAATTGGTGATCATACACTTTGGCGGTTTGGGTGGCAGGACACACGGACGCACCTCAGTCAGCTAGTGCTAGGACACTAGCTGACTGATTTTGAGGGATTTTTATTCAGGGTTTGTACAGAAATATAAAATATATATATATACACAGCATACCATTTACGAATACCTTCATTCACTTTCTCTCCTTCTCTCACAATACAAACACAATAATCCAAAATAATCAGTCTTATAAAATAATTTTAGCTTCAGATATGAGCAGTCCCCGTCTTCCACTCATTCCTGGGAGGCGTCCCTAGTAGTTGTCAGCTGATGTCGTGCTGTCAGGCAACATCAGGAAGTTCCTTCTGTGCAGTATTGAATTGTCAGGGCACAGTTCGTAAGCAGGTCATTACAAGGTGTGTGCAGGTTGACCACAAAGGAATGCTTCAAAGATTGTGTTGAACATTGTCCGTTGACACTTATGTCCAGCAGGGGTCTGTTTGTATCCTGCTGTTCGTCCTGCTGTCACACCTGTATTTTTTTGTGAGCATGTTCTGGCTACAACTTTGGAGCTTGTCTTGTTCAGAGAAGTTGGCAGTCCCCCGGCTGCACATCCTTTCCACCCTCGCTTGACCTAGCACAACCGTGGCTACCACCCAAGTCCGTCTGTATGGTTTTACGTTTTGTTGAGGTTTTTTTTATTTTTTTTTTTCTCCAGAATTTGGAACTCAAAACATGTACACCCATCGTTTTCATATCCTCTCGGTTAGTTCAATTTTGCATATCACGTTTTAAAATTACAGTCTTATCTATCCCATTAATTGCTAATCAATAACCTTAATTCAAAGATTATACGTACTACTTCATGTGTATTTAAGTACCCTTTTAATTCACTTAAAGATTATCTATAAGTTAATTTAAACCATCATTTGTCTATCAGTAGGCGCGAGCAAGCTGTCATGCTTGCACTCTGACCTCCTGCTGTGCGTGATACTCTCCAAAACAAAGGAATGTTTTTATTCACGTTTCTCCTTATCTTTCAGCTAAATCTTTTAATCTTTTAACTTTTAACGTCCGTACTGTGTTTATTTTTATTGTCTGCATTTTAATTTTGCTTTTATTTTCTTTCATTTCACTTTGTTGTCTGTGAAGCACTTTGAGTCTTGTCCTTTCCTGGAAAAACGCCACACAAACAAAGCTGCCCCGCCTTGCCTTGCATGTCTCCGACTGGTTATCCAACTTAGTCATAACAAACACACAAGGCCATGCTCTAAGCGCCAGCCCTAATCACACTTCTCCTCTTTTTAACACTTTACATATCGGCTCTTATTCTATTTATTAATGTAGGCTGTTATTTGTATAACTATTAATTCAAAGTAACAATGTATCCTAATCTATGATGTTCATGCGTGTGTGTTTGTCTCAACTTCCACACAGAAACTGGATGGATCAGATAAGCAACAAGGCTGTACCAAAAAAAAAGTATACTAGACATATAAATGAATGATGAATTAAACAATGTTTCAATGTCCCACAATCCGTATTTATTTATTGATATTTAAACGTGTAAATTTCCATATATCTATTATTTTACTGGACTTAGCAAGCACCTACTACTAGCACACTCTACAGACCGAGAATAACTGTTCAACCACACTTAGTAATTCCAAGCTAGATGCTAACTTAGCCTTACTATGCCTCAGTAAGCAAACTTTTGCTAACCTAGCCCAATGCTATGCTAACACAATGCCAACCTAGCTCAATGCTATGCTAACACAATGCTAACCTAGCTCAATGCTACTGATAGCTTCGAACCAATGCCTCACGCAGCTGTCACTCACACAGCCTCGTCACACGCACACACTCTTATCTCAAAATGTCTTCCAGCTTAGACTCCTTTTTTTTCTTTTTTTTCTTTTTTCTTTATATGCGTCACACAGTCACTCACACAGAGAATTTACCAGCACAGTTAAAAGTAAATGCAATAGACAACTATTTTTCTCATCCAGAAGCACAGCTGTATCATATCAGAACCTAAATAATAAGAACAACATTTATCATTCACTCTTAGATGGACAAATAGTCAAGTTTAAGGAGGGTATTCTGGACTTCCCTGCTTAGGCTGCTGCCCCCGCGATCCAACCTCAGAGAGCGGAATAAGATAATTAAATGGATAGATCATACACTCATATGTTTTCTGTACATAAACTTTGTCTACTTTCTCACACGCACACACATTTTAGACAATTTCCAAACTTTTACAGATAGCGGGGCTGTGAGAAAAAGCGAGAAGGGAGGTTGCGAGAGGGGGGGAAAGGAAGGGGGGGAATTAAACCAGATAAGAAACCAGGTGCTACACAAAAGTTATTAAAATACGCAGATATATATATATAAATTTAAAAAACACACATTTTTATCCCACAAACGACTCCCCCCTGGTCCGGACCAATATAAACAACTAATGCACGCGTGCTTTTGTGGAATCGGCCGTCTCATTAACAAACACAGGTCCCATCATTACTCATACAACGGCGATTAACCCATTCAGCGGAGCAGCCCCTGGTTTTACTCCCTGACCAATACACAGCAACAGCATAAAAGCACCATAGAGTCACTGATAATCACCCAATGCTCTACAGTCATCATGTTTTGGTCAGTTCCATACAGTTTCACCAAAGCTTCACCAAAGCTCCACCAAAGCTCTACCATATGCAGCCCGATCAATATCCATCTATACTGCAGCCAATTAAACAGAACGTCGTGACAAATACAGCTCAGTTGATCTCCTTTACCGGAGTCACCAAACGGTCACCCAAAATGAGGCTTTTTCAACGCTGCAGTTTCCACATAGAGAGATATGTCGCACATTCATAGACTTCATGAATTTGTATGGGCCAAATGTCACATCAGTTAGCAAAACCCTGCCTTAAATTTAGCTGTATCCAACTCTGGCTAATTCTGATGCACTTGCAGAAAGAAGCATTCTCTGCCAGCAACGACAGAGGATGAAGAGGTTAAGAGAAATTTTTCGTCTCACATAGTCTATGCTTCTACACTCCAAACCACCAAAATTCTATCAACAATCCCCTTATATTAAAAACAAGAAATCACAAGTTTTCAACAAACACACAGACAAATGATCACATATAAAACAACTCAATCCAACCATAATTTACCCCATTCCAGGTTGTTTTTGGAGAACCTGACTAAACCTATCTTTTATCAAAAATAGATTCAGCAATTAGTCTTATCGATCCGGCTCTCTCCAGGCAGAAAATGTTTACACTTTAAGCAAAACGCTTACCTTGTTATGCGCGCGTGCACCACACTGTCTGCCTAACTGAGAGAGCAAGAGCGGCTGTCGACCTGTAGCTTCTAAACCATCCTGTTCGTGACGCCAATTTGTGTAGTGGATTGTCCGAAGCTTAAGCAGGCAACAAAAGTAGTTTAGTACAACAAATTTATTTACCCAGCAGGTTGAATTGAGTTGGCCGTGCAGACAAACCACAAGTTACTCCGGAGCAAACAAGACACACACAAGCCAAAATCACCCCCGAGTTCCGGTCTTCTGCCATTTTTTATATGTCTGTTGTGCGTCATCGTTCCTTATCGAGTGTGTCAATGTCTTGTTTTGTTTTTCCTATCTGTTCCATAACAACTCGAATCCTTTAGACAGTCAACACATTCTGTAGACAGGTTGGCACGACTTAATATTCACTTTTGTCCCACAACTGGTCCATTCAATGGCACAAAAATACAAGAGTATTGAAAATGAGCGGACATTCTTAAAAGACAAGAATTATAGGTCAAAAGGTCAGAAATTCTACTACAGTTTCTTCTTTAAAGTAAAAGTGTCCCCAATCGTTACATTTACAGCACTTTATATACTTAAATTTCATTTAAGTATTGTCCTCTTTCAGTAAAGGTGTCCCCCAGACAGGCTTCGTTTAATTAACAGCACTTTATATGTATAGAATACAGTAGGCAGGCCTATATGCTCAAGTTCAGGCTAGTTACGATACATAGACGTAATCATTTATCTAAACATGTATACACAAGTTCAAGTGTTTCATTCAGGTCAGCGGTCCCCAAACTACGGCCCGCGCGCCAGCGTCCAAAATCAATGTCAATTAATTAAAGCATTTAGATTTTTTAATATACAAGATACACGTTTCTATGCATTTCAGGGTTTTAGGGAGCCAAACCCTTTAATTTCTTTCTGCCGTGCTGTTTCGGCGTGCCGCCGTGAGGAGTGTTCCTTATTTCCAGTTCTGAAAGGTGGCAACCCTAGTCCCCCAGTGCAGCTCTGTGCTCTTTTGTGTTCTTTAATGTTTCACTCCTGTTTTCATGTTTTTTCCTTATGTATTGTGGACTTTTTGATTCTGCACTGCAACCACATAATTTCTCCGTTGAAGGATAGATCAAGTAGCTTATCCTATCTCTATCCTAACGTTCTCAGTTCCGATGGTTGAAGGGCAGGATGTTGATCTCTGATCTTATTTTGGGCTAACAAAGTAGGAACAACCTGTATTCATCTTTTAATATATATAAAAAAAGCTCAGCAGAAAAAAATAACTCTTCTCATACTAATCACACTCTTCTGGCTTCACAATAAAAGTGCCACGAGTAACATCCGTTTTAACTAACATACAATAAAACATAACATAAAATGAAAAATCATCTAACATTACGATCATGCTTTGTCAACAATGTTTTGTAATGTAATCTATGATATTTCTACCTGAATAAAAATTTTTTCTGGCAGATTAAAATATTGTATATATTCTCTTTTAGCATGTTCTGATTGACAGTCCGCAATTACAGGATGTTTAGCAGGCTGAATATTAGATTTTATTCAAGGTTAAAACATTGCCATGCAGAGATATGAATACCAATAACTTGTACAATACATCATATACAGCAGGGGTCACCAACGCGGTGCCCGCGGGCACCAGGTCGCCCGTAAGGACCAGATGAGTCGCCCGCGGGCCTGTTCTAAAAATAAAAAAATAAAAAAAATTTTTTTAAAAAAAAGAATTTTTTTTTTTTTTTTTTTTCCCCCAAAATTAAATCTACATTGAAAAAAACACAAGATACACTTTCAATCAGTGCATCAACCCAAGCACACTCATCCACTCACACAAAAGGGGTTATTTCTTTCTGCTACCAATATTCTGGTTCCCACAACATAGACAACACATCTGCAAGGGACACAGTCCCTGAAGCACACATGATTGTATAGGCTGCTGGTCCACTAACATTTTCATTAATTACTATTTTTTATGTAATTATTTTTATATTGTTTTACTTTCTTTTTTATCCAAGAAAATGTTTTTTATTTATTTATCTTATTTTATTTTATTTTTTAAAAAGGGCCTTATCTTCAACAGACCAGGTTGTCAATGAAATTAGATTTGTTTAAAGGGTTTTTTAAACCAGGCCCAGTCCAGATAATGTCCAAGTCGGACTCAGCAACACACACCTTCATTCATGTACACAGAAAAAAATTAGGGAACACAACAGATTGCATATAATTTATAAACAAAATTACATTTTCAAATTAAGCATTTATGTACAGTCCAGATTATGTCCAGGTCACTCAAATTAGGAAACACAACAACAGATATCATATAATCTATAAACATAATTATACTTTCAAAATAAGCCTTTGAGGACTTCTCATCTTTTTTTAAATGTTTTTTGGCATCATTATCGTTTTCAACCATGTAACTTTCTAAAGTTAGAAAATACTGAATAAATGTTTTAAAGAATGTAATACTAAGTGAATATCTGTTTTTGGCCTTAAAAATAAACATTTTACCGAGTACTATAATTAAATTGACTAAATCATGATTGTCAATGAACTCTCCTAAAATAACAGAAACCACATTAAGCTTCATAAACAAACCAATCCTTAAACACATTTTTTCAACTTCCACCCAAAACAAAGACACAATATGACAATACCAAAACAAATGCAGGGTGGATTCAGGCTCCTGACAACAAAATCGGCAATCATCTGACTCTGTCATATTCCATAATTTTAACATTTTCCCTGTGGGTAAGAAGTTATAAATCATTTTAATTTGAAAATAACGATTTTGCACATTGATAGTGGTTTTATAGATTAGTTTGAATATGGCATCCCATGACAACGGGCAGTCAAAAAAGTCCTCCCATTTTCCATTTGTGTTGTATGAGGCAGCCTTCAAAGATTTCTTTATTAAATAAAAATTATATATTTTTCTATTTATTTTAGTTCCTTTTTGCCAACTAGAATTTCTTATTAGAGGTTCACAAACTAATAATTTAGTAGTTCCATAATTAATTATTTGTTTCCATCTTTTCCCAATTACTCCAGTTAGTTGATAAAATGAAAAGCTTGAGCAAGCATCACCATACATAGCTCTAAATTCATCATACTTCATAATTTTACCATTCTCATTGATAATATAAATAAATAAATGATAAATGGGTTGTACTTGTATAGCGCTTTTCTACCTTCAAGGTACTCAAAGCGCTTTGACAATATTTCCACATTTACCCATTCACACACACAGATGGCGGGAGCTGCCATGCAAGGCGCTAACCAGCAGCCATCAGAGGCAAAGGGTGAAGTGTCTTGCCCAAGGACACAACGGACGTGACTAGGAAGGTGGGATTTGAACCCCAGTAACCAGCAACACTCCGATTGCTGGCACAGCCACTCTACCAACTTCGCCACGCCGTCCCTATATCATTGACAAAAATGATTCCTCTTTCAAACATATTTTTCCAAAAGAAAGGCTTTCCATCTATTACAATATTAGAGTTCATCCATATTAACTGCTGCAAAATATTGTCTCTTTTTTCTGGCACATAAAATTGAAAACACCACTATGAGTGGATTGTTTCCTTTATGAACCCCGCCATGTTTCCCAGCAGACTCTCTGGGAGGGGATCACTTGTAAAAAAGGATACAATTTCTTTTGATACAGTACATGTTTTTTGTCCAACAGGACATTTGTGTACCACTCAATGTTTAAATACATCTTTGGAACAATTGATGCTTTTAAAGACAGACAAATAGCTTCAAAGTTGAGAAGTTTCAGGCCCCCATATTCATACTCTTTGTACAAAACCTTTGTTTTAATCTTTTCTGGTTTGCCGTTCCAGACAAAATCGAAGACCCTCCGCTCATAAATCTTAAAAAAGTTTTGTGATGGAGCTGGTAATGACAAAAACAAATAAATAAATTGAGGAATAATTAACGAGTTGGCAATAGACATTTTACCATACAAGGTTAAGGATTTCCCTTTCCATAATTGCATAATTTTGTCCAGCTTTCTTAGTCGATTATCATAATTTACTGAGCCTAGATCTTCCAGATTTTCTGGGACAACAACACCAAGTATGTTAACTGGTCCATCTGTCCACAAAACAGGCACTTTGCATTCCATTCGAAAGGACGTTCCCTTTAGATTTCCGATCCTTAACATTTTACATTTATCATAATTAAGCTTAAGGCCAGATTGCTGTGAAAATATGTCCAAAAGATTAAGAAGGTTCCGCAAACAATGAGGAACAATCTTATCTTTGTGAATCAGCCTTTTCTGACATGAACTTCATCAAGAACAAACACAGAACACGCCTCACTGATGCACATCTGCAAGACTCACTCAGAGTTGCAGTGTCAAGTTACACACCAGAGTACAACACACTAGTTAACAGCATGCAATGCCAGGCTTCCCACTAACTGACAAAGAAACAGATAACAGATTTGGTGTCCAGTTCAAAGTGTGACATGATTTAAAAATTTGAGAGTTAACTTTTGTATTTTACATGAGTTATTATTTGTACAAACATGGTGCAAAGTAATTCATGATTTGTTAAAAAATGTTAGTGGCTAGCTAGTTAAAATGGGATATTGTGATTTCACAAGACTGTCTTAGAAGTGATCATTTGAAAATGTTCAATTTGAAAAATGTGCACTTAGAGAAAATATAAAAATAAAGTGTTGCATATTGATATTTATCTGTTTCTATATATATTTATTGTGAGAAATCATTAAGATGATCAGTGTTTCCACAAAGATAAATATTAATAATAACAGAGTTAAAGGTAAATTGAGCAAATTGGCTACTTCTGGCAATTTATTTAAGTGTGTATCTAACTGGTAGCCCTTCCCATTAATCAGTACCCAAGAAGTAGCCCTTGGTTTCAAAAAGGTTGGTGACCCCTGATATACAGAGTATCAGAAGCATTTATTCAGGTAGAAATATTACAGATTATATTACCAAACATTTGACAAACAAACCATGATCGCAACAATCCACATTTTGTGTTATTAATGCGTGAAACTGCTATCTAAACACAGAAGTGTAGCTCCTCTCCTCTGAATGCAAGTACTCGAACAGCAGAAATACAAATTCTGTAATTTTACAAATAAAAAATCTGGCAAGACGCCAACGCACTGCAGGTACATTTTTTAATTGTCATTAAAAGCGTGTTAAGTCCTTTATTGTGTTGAGCTGTTTAAAAACTTTTAATAAAAGCAACTAATTGTCCAGTAATGGTAATAAAAACGTGAAAATTATCTGGCAAGGGTACACTTATCAATAAAGAAAAATCTGATTGATCTGCGATTAATCGAGGGTAATTTTGATTTAACTATGAACAAACTGTAGTCCGGAATTAGATTGAAGTGAAGTGAATTATATTTATATAGCTCATATTTATATAGCTCTTTTTGCTGCCGTTGTGTCCTTGGGCAGGACACTTCACCCTTGCCCCCAATGGCGCCCACACTGGTGAATGAATGATGAATGATGGGTGGTGGTCGGAGGGGCCGTAGGCGCAAACTGGCCGCCACGGTTCCGTCAGTCTACCCCAAGGCAGCTGTGGCTACGAAAGTAGCTTACCACCACCAGGTGTGAATGAATGATGGGTTCTCACTTCTCTGTGAAGCGCTTTGAGTGTCTAGAAAAGCGCTATATTAATCCAATCCATTATTGAGAACTGGAGTAAGGCAACTTTTACTGAAATCAGTCACAAAATTATGCGAAGACTTCAACATTGACCTCTTGAACCCAAACAAACAAAAGCCCATAGATTACTTTATTGACACAATTTTTTTTAATATACTAAAATCACAAAGCCAAGCAAATCTCAGGACACAGCGCCACACTTATTGATAATATTTTTACTAATGATTTTGATAATAATACCACAAGTGGCCTGTTAATATGAAGAAAACTACAAGAAGAGGAACATTGACGACAAAAATACTTTTTGAAGAATATGTACAGAACAAAGTTTGACGGCTCTCAAAAATGATCTGAGAAAACAGAGTTGGGACAAAGTCTACAGTGAAAATGATGTAGATGATGCATATGGTATTTTTTTAAATACCTCCGAGATGCTTTATGACAAACACTGTCCATTGAAAGAATTTAGTAAGAAGCAAAATAAAAATAATCAACCATGGATGACAAAAGGACTGAAAAATGCTTGCAAAAAGAAGAATACATTATATAGAACATTTATAACACAAAGATCTACAGAAGCAGAAAACAAGTACAAAAGCCTCCAACAGGTAAAAGTTTCAATCAATCAATTGCAACTACGGTATATATATATATATATATATATATATATATATATATATATATATATATATATATATATATATATATATATATATATATATATATATATATATATATATATATATATATATATATATATATATATATATATATGTATATATACTGTATAGTGGAGAATGCCTATATTTTTTATATACGTTAATGCTTTAGTATAGCATTGTATTGTGTGATCATGCTATTGGTGCTTTTCCACTCTGGAGATGTTTGTGCGGCCGGTATATTTCCATTGCCTTTATCTGTTGTTAAATTCCATCTTTCGTCCTAGAGCGCCCAGTGTCTGCACAAACATGAGTAATCACCAGATGTGTGGACTCGAGTCACATGACTTGGACTCGAGTCATGAATTTGATGACTTTAGACCCGACTTGACAAAATGTAAAAAGACTTGCAACTCGATTTAGACTTTAATGTCAATGACTTGTAACTTCACTTGGACTTGAGCCTTTTGACTTGACATGACTTGCTACTTTCCCCAAAACCCAAAGGTTAAAAAGTTATTCCGAAGCGCTCCGTAGCTTTCATTTTGTACGTGTCTGTCTATCTATCAGCGTGTTGTGTGTGTCAGCGTGTGTGCTCTCAGTACAATAGCCAATCAAATTAGTTCTACATTGTTTTCGTCCCACAGCACTCATCCAATCAAATTGCAGGAAAACCAACGAAGAAGAGTTGTCAAACAATGCGGCAGTGAGAAAAAAATATGCCAAAGTTGGTTTCGTTCGGGTATTAAAACTACAACTTTGTCAACAAAAAAACGAATTGCCTTATGCAAAACATGCAGTTTGAATATTACAGACGGAGACGCAACAACTTCCAACTTCGTTCGACATTTGAAGATGCACAAAGAACGGTAAATTTTGAATGTAAAATAACGTTTATTGGGTAAGTAACGTGACTTTTATTTGCTGTGTAGTTAAATCAGTGAGGCTGTAAACTCACTGCTAACACTATAACCATTGACAAGGGTACGCAGCATCGAGCGCTACTGCCTACTGGCTAGAGACGCGGGGCCGCCATCTTGGAGTGGTGATCCGCTCCACTCAGTGCAATTCATTTGGCAGAAGCAATGAACTGTCAGCGCATTTAATTAATCTTACCTCACTGAATACCACTGATTTTCTAGCGTTTTTTTGTCATACGTGTAGCTATGATAAAGGACACATGTTTTGGCGTGTTTTATTATTCTTAGTTTGCTTAACAGTAATATAATATTCTTATATGCTATAAGTGACCAGACGTTCGAGATCAAAACTGGGAATATAATCCCAGAGAAGGGGAAAAAAACGGTCAGCTATTTTTAAATTGAAGAAACAATATGATTAGGTTATACATACATGCGTATATCCTAAATAAACAATGTATGAATACATTATATATATATATATATATATATATATATATATATATATATATATATATATATATATATATATATATATATATATATATATATATATATATATTATATACTGTATATATATATATATATATATATATATATATATATATATATATATATATATATATATATATATATATATATATATATATATATATATATATATATATATATATTATATACTGTATCTCTGTTGCTGCAGCAGCAGAGAGTTCATTCTGTCTTGACACTTTGTATTGATATTTTGTATTACATTCTTCATTCTTAAATGATAATGTTTACAGTGATTGTTTTATATGTATTTTTTATGTATGTCGCTTTGGATAAAAGTGTCTGCCAAATACTTAAACGTAAACATATATAAACACCTGAAAGTCTTTATATCAGCTAAAACCACCAATCTGTTTCACTGGATTCAGAATAAAACCAAGTTCTGTCTTACCCAACAATGTTAGTATTTGAATATTGTTACTTGAAGACTTATTCCTGGTTACAATTATACTGTTAAGAAAGTATTGTCATATATTTTGCCTAAAATGAGAATGCATCATAATCAGTGGCGGCTGGTGAATTTTGTTTTAGGTGGGGCAGAAAGTTTGTAAACTAAAACCCTGTAGGGGCGTCATCCTCCCCCAGAAGATTTCTTTGTGATCTTCACATACAAATATTGAAGATCTTTGCTCCTTCTCAACTCTGTCGTAATATTATTTTCACAAAATACAACCAATAGTACGTTAATGTTAAATCTAACTTGTGAAAAGTAATCCCCCGATTCCTATTTTCAACAGTCCGCTCATTTGAGCAGGAAAACGCTGAACTACCTGTAAACTGTTTAGGCTGCTCACCGACTCCTCATCACCACTTCAAGATGGCGGGCAAATTGCTCGCGTCACAGCAGCCAATGCTGCGTCTACTTATAAGATGTCTATGGTTATAACATCATTGCAAACACGCAATCTATTTCGTCCACTGCAGTTCGCTACCTTATTCATACTTTTTGTCAAGTGATTTTTTTCAAGCAGGGTTGCATGAGGACCTACACATAATGTTACGTTAGTCAATGTATCACACACAGTAACGTAACGTTAGACGGCGGTCAGGCCAGTTAAAATGTATACTATATTAAGAATATGTGTACATATTGCATAGGGCCCTGACATCTAAAAAGTACAACTCTGTTCATTGTTATGTTCATGTATTTGTTATGTTTTTCATGCACACATGCAGTATGAGATGAGATCAATGAGATAAGGTAAGAACAGGATAGAAACTGCTGTGGAACTAGTTACAATGCAATATGCCATGGAAATACAACGTTAACACTTTTGTGCAAATAAGTACAGTTGCACTTGTTTTTTCAAATGTGTTTATTCTGTAAAGGAATTAGTCAAATGTTTAAAATGACTGGTTAATAGTGCTATTATTAAGTGCAATGTAAGCACTATTTTTTTCCCTGCAACTTAAAATGCACTTGTTTTAATAAACAAATACAGCGTTTGAAAAGCATACACAATCTGTGTAAATATATTAGTCTGTGGTTAAAAGGACTTGAAAGGACTGGGAAACTCAAAATACAGGACTTGGGACCTGACTTGAGACTTTCCAGTCTTGACTTTGGACTTGACTCGGGACTTGCCTGTCTTGACTCGGGACTTGACTCGAGACTTGAGGGCAAAGACTTGAGACTTACTTGTGACTTGCAAAACAATGACTTGGTCCCACCTCTGGTAATCACTCCTTCGAAGGGTGGTTTGAGCTGGTACTGAAGGACGCGACCCTTCTTCTGTTCAGCCGGTGCATTCCTCTCTGTAAGGGGGAGGCTGCCTTCTCTACTATAAGAGTTAATTCCATGTGTCTTACTTCAGACCTCTCTTGGCGATGCTATGGTTGCGCTGTAAGGGCTGGTCTTCTAAATCTTTAGTGTACAGCTCTGGTAATGGGTGGTTGTTTTCGTTTTCCACCTGCACAAATGTACTTAAAAATGTAACAATCAAAATAAATATGACTTTTTGTTTTGTTTACTAGGGCATGCATATATAATATGCATTAGTTTGACCATTTAAAATCAACGATAATAAAAACGAGATGCTTGGAAATAGCATAAAAATGCCCCAAAAACTTGGAAAAACGCGATTCATAGCGTTACTTTTTGGTGTAACCACCATGAGCGTTCTGTTCAGGTATATTTCTTTTATATTTTGATAAATCATCATATTTATGTATTACTACATTTAAATAGGTATTGACCAATCTTTAAGCTGTGTGTATTTGATTTCAGTTTGCTTTTGACATTTTATTTAGAATTGTAGTTGAAACTTTTACAACCTTGTATTGCGCTCATGATGGCGTAACCAAACTAGATTTCATTTAATGATCTTATTTTGAATATTTATTCCCTTTTTTACATTTAGTATATTTAAATATTCATTTATAAACATTGAATACATTTCAAATATCAATAAAATGCAATTGCCTTCATCTTATAGGGTAAGTCATGAGCCACACACAGTAACGTAACGTTTAGCTTCATCACTTTGACTTGTAATATCTCTAATTCTGGTGGTGTTTTATGCTTTTTTCTTTTTGGAACATGTACTATATATATAATACAATAAAGTCCTATATAAAATTGTGTTTCTAGCAATACTTTAATTTTGCCTTTGAAAGTAACACTCCAATGTCCATTAGTGGAGCTGTACGCCTTTGAAAGTAACACTCCAATGTCCATTAGTGGAGCTGTACACTTTAGTAAAACTTGGCCAAGTACTTTTCTGTCTCGGTGGTCTGTTTTACTCAACATATATGTAATCCAAAAGAATTTGGGATTGACCAGTGTGTTCTATTCCCTGAGAGGAAGACTCACGCAACAATTCGGGGCTCATCCGGGATGACACGTTGAGGATTGGACGTTTCTTGCACTCTTCTGGACAGATTCACCTGGCCAAAACAGAAATCAAGTTTAGCAGAGCCTTTTGTAAAATCTGCATTAGGAGCTGTCCTGAAGTCTCTAATTAAAACACTGTTTTGGACCACATGGATAGAATTTTAATATTAGAGGAATTTTTAGTTTATTTTTTACCTTAGTTAATAGTCTAGACTACCGTGACGGGCTGCTTCACTCACGAGTAAGCAAATAGTCAGGTGTGGCTTGTTGGTCTTCGCCTAAAAGAGCAACGGGTTGAAGGTCCTTCGTATGATACGATACATTCCAAGGGTTGGAGGCCCTTCGTATGAGTATGAAAAAATTCCGTAGTCCGTTTGTAGAAATACAATAAATTCCCGGCTTGCGAGATCCTTGTGGCACTAAGGTGTGCACTAAAAATAAGACGAAGGGAGACAATGGACGGGGAGGTTGACAAAGAGATACAGTATGTGATGGCAGGTGGTGTAAATGTGATTGTGGCAGTGCTCTGCCGTGCGTTCCCCTGACCACCACAGACTGGCACGAGAGCCCGATATTCTGGATACAATAATGTTTTTATTGAGTCCAACTCTGTGGCAATGCACTCGACTTTTCAGTCTCAGTCTCTCTTGCTCGCAGTTCTGCTCTCCATCGTGTGTCTTCTCTCTGGCTCCAACTCCAAGTCTCTGTCCGGCTGCTGCTAATAAAGGCGACAGGTGATTAGATAACAATCCCCAGCTGGGCAATCTACTCACCTGTCGCTGGCTTTGAGGCCGGTCCTTACACAGCAGGCCACACCCCCCTCCACAGTGACGTGTGAGAAAAAATAAAAAAAATAAAAATACCATTCAACTTTCAACTAAATGTGTTACTGTTGATGATGGAATTACCAAAAGTAAAAACAAATAAGCACCTAGATTAATAACTATAAAAAGAGTCGATATGAATAACATGATTGAGTGATATAAAATAAGTTAGAGGGGAGAAAAGTGGGTGGAATTTATATGGAAAAGCGAAATGCAGGGAAAGAGCCTTGGTGCGGCCTTTCTCTTGGAATGTGTGCGCTTGCCAGGCCAGGGTAGAAACTGTTTTGCCCGTGACCAGCCTGGTCACTGGGCTCGCGACTGTCCTAACATTTCCGAACAGGAGAGGATTCGTCATGCCAGCATCTCAGCAAGTGGGCGAGGAAGAAGGCGCCCACAGCAGAGCTCCTCCCAGCAGCAGCCACGCCCCAAGGTCCGCCCAAGCGCCTGGTGCCTCCGCCTACTTCCTGGGTAACGAAGAGGACCTGGGGACTGGCTTTCTGAAGCTGCCCACAGCAGGAAGTACAGACAGGACCCTTGCTGGACCTAGTTGTCAATGGACAATGTTATCAGTTCATGATTGACACTGGTGCCACACACCCACTTCTGAATGCAGTAGTTCCAAAGAAACTGTGTACTTCCTTTTTGAAGGTCGAATGCTTTGCTAGGGTCATGGGACTGTTACCTGTCACTAGGGATGATGTTTGATAAGGAATTATTGAGTTTGAGCCTATTATCGAATCCTATTATCGAACCGATTCCTTATCGATTCTCTTATCGAGTCCAGATAGGTTGTTGTATATGGAAAAAAACACACAATATTTGGTTTAACAAAAGCTCACTTTTATTATAAAATAAAAAAATTAAATCTAATAAATAAATAAATATTGACTGTTACCCACCTAAAAAAATAAAATAAAATAAATAAATATTGACTGTTGTTACCCAAAGTATATTAAGTGGGATTTTTCAGAAAAACAAATATATACAGTAACACAAAAACAACCTGTCTCTATGATCACTATAGGTGTATAAATAATAATATAGTGTTAAATAAAATCAGTCCCTTGGGCACAAAACTGAAAATAATACAGCTCTCCAAAAAGTGCACTTCTGCTGCTATTTGACATAACTGTTTGTTATGATGCTTTGAAATTTTTGCACTTTATTTCTTTATTGAAAGAAAATTCTATGAAGAGAAAAGTTGTTTGCAAATGTGGTTACAATGCTAAAAAATGAAAAGTTAAAGCTAAAAAAAGAAATACACTTTATTGAGTTAAAATTATTTCTTTATAGGGGGAAAAATGTTATGAGCTAGAGAATATAACAACTATACTACCCAGCATGCAACGGTAGTTACGAGCATGCGCGGTAGCCCCGAAAAGTGTTGCATGTTGCCACGCTGTGAAAGTAAACGTCAAGAACTCAGCCAACACTTGTCTGCATTATTCATAATTAGACAGACAACACATATACAGTGTGATTTTGTTTTGTTTACAAGGAAAGAAAAACAAAAGTTAAAAAAGGGAGATGTCATATATGTATGTGCTGCGGTTGTTTTAAGAACGTTGCGACAGCTGCCGTAAAGGAGGTGCGTTGCTAGCCTGGTTGCTATGTTTCCGGTTGGTCGTAAAAGTGTTCGTCATGTGTTTTACCCTGCTAAAATCTCTCAGTAAAGTTATTCGATGGATTATAGCTTTTGTTTTGAACTTTATTACACATTGGAGCGCTTTTTCCCGTCCATTGTTTTCCTGCTTTCGCTATCTGCGCCTAATGACTGAACTACGTGACGTCATTTCCTGTGATGTCCCACGGAGCATTTCTGGTCGGGACGGGATTCGTTCCCAGGGATTCGAATAAAGAATCAACTCTTTTCCTTTACTATAGTGGTCTCGATAACGGGTACCGGTTCTTAAAAAGGGATTCGAGTCCGAGGACTCGGTTCTTTTCTTATCAAACAACCGTGAAAACCGGTTTCGAGTATCATCCCTACCTGTCACCAAACCACTTCCGGTTCAGATTGCTGGACACACATTGAAACATCCCTTCGTGGTCGATCTGCATACATCTTGCCTGCTTGGTAATGATCTGTACCCTGACATTCAATATTGCACATAAGGAAACTTCCTGGTAGACGGCACAACTACCAAGCTGCGACACCACTAAAAAGGATCCTCCATGTTCGTGCTCGTACCACAGCCTAAAGTACCAGCAATGACTGACATCTACTGGGCACGCCTCTTCCCGAGAACCCTTGAAAATCCGGGGGAGAAGGTGTAAATCTCGCGCCAGGCCGTACCCATATCCGCAGAGGTCTCCAAGGTGAACAGCCTCTGGCATGTTAGAACAACGGTTTTATCAGTGGAAGCCCTGGCTGACTGAGCTCCATCTGTATGTACCGCCACCAGACCCGCCACGTTACCATTTATTACGATCACCAGTCAGACGAATCATACCAGGGGGCCTTTGACTCCATTGCGGGGCAGGAATGGCCCTTGTTCTATACTTACATATATGTTGGAACTCAGGGTGTGGCTGCTCATGTTGACCTATCCTTCAACAACTAACATGGTATAAGATGGATGCAATTACTGTCCCACATTGTTTCCTTGCTCTCAGTCCTGTTTACCAAGAGCCAAGGACAAAACAAGGTGTCGCTGCCGCTGATTGGACCGACACGCAAATACCACATTTTCAACACTCCCGTTGTTTGTTAAAAACATAGCTATGGGCTGCACTTTGGACACCCCTGCTGGAGGCTACGAGGAGCTAGCAGCTACACAACAGCTAAGCTAAAACAGCACATTTAAGCATATTTAATAATTGCGGTAGAAAATGGATGTACACAAGTACACAAAGTCTCCAAAACAGAAGTCTGATAGAAAGTGTCCAGTAACAACGTGTCCGCATCATTCAACTTTCTGCGCCATGAACTTGACTTAATGAATTATTGTGGTCACTAGGTGTTGCAAAAAAAACTAATTACCATTGCAAACGCATCCGTCTTAAGGTTAGTGTTTTTCTTTTATTTGTGTCAATATATAAAAGCATATTTTGTGGCTTTCACCATATCGAATAGTTTGCATAAAATGTAGGGTCGATATTGCTATGGGGTTCCCAACCCTAATGCTGCCCTCCAGTGGTCCACAGAGGCTGAAAAGGCTTTCATTGATCTCAAGCAAGACCTGTCCTCTGCCTCTGCCCTTGCTGTGCCTGACTATCAGCTGCCCTTTTTCTTGGATGTTTCTGAAAGTGACAGTAATACTAACACAGTCCTTTTTCCCCAGAAACAGAAGGGGGATGATTTGTGGGGGTAGCGCGTCGAGTTTGAGCACGTCAAGTTTTTGATTTCACTGATATGATCAATCCAGTACAGGGGAAAGGGTACTGACTGACTTGTGTTGACAATTACAACATCTAAGGAGGATGCAAAATCAGTTGTTAAATGGCTTCTGAATGACCTCATACCACGACATGGTTTCCCCAATCAGCCGTTGGGCTTTGTGCTCTGGTTAGACTAGGGACCCCACTGACCCCACCCCTTGGTACTCCCGTATCCGCGGCCTCTTTGACATCCCGCCGATGCCGCCATATTGTATCCCAGAGGAGTGTATCAGGCTCCTTTGATTTTATGAATAACCCTGATAGTGTTTACTTTGATGCAATTGGACAAGTGCTATGGTTTGATTGTTTATTGCTAGCTTGCTCGAAAACCGAAACAGCACCTACTTTAATGTAGGGCGGGCTTTAGAAGTATTGCTCTGCTAGGAGAGATCTTCTGGGGAAGATCTGAAGGGGTCAGACACACCGGATACTTTAGTAAAACTGGGGAAGACCCCACCCCTGTGTACTGTGTTTGCATAAAACAACTTTACATTTTATTGCCGTATTTTAGGTGCGCTTTTTGCTATACTGTTGACTCGTACTGAACTCTGTTCAATAATTCCATGTCTGAACTGTAAGTTTTTGCATAAATGGGCAATAAAAACCTTGAATAAAACACCACTTTTCAGCAGAACTTTAAAGTCTAATTTTTCAAATAATTGAGTTATTTTTTGACGGCTCTCTAGGAGCCTCTATTGTTATTACTGATTTAGACATGAACTCAATTATTTAGTTATTTTGTACTGTGTTCCTGATAATAATATACATTATACAATACATACACTATCTCAATAGTATAAAGAGTAACGATATTTTGATCTGAGAATCGATAGTAGAGCTTGAATATCTACTAACGGCGGTATCGATATTTCAATATTCATCCAGACATCACATGTAAGTAAGGTAAAGCTAGCAGCTGTCAGAAGTGGTTCAAACAAAACAAGCTACAATTCCAAAGAACTGAGGGGACGACAACATTAGTGCAATATATTTATTTCTTACAGTGACTTTTGGTTGCCATACAATAATTATTGAGGATTTGAGGGGCAATGAGGGAATGACGAGTGCAGGAACATTCTCTCTCTTTTTCATTTCAATAATTCGTTGACTCTAAGTGATTTCTAAAGCACAAAATTACAGCAACATAGAAAAACATGAACACAAGTATTTGCACAAATGACTGAAAATATCTTAGTCTCTATGAAGACTTAAAGGATAACATCTAATAATGAAAGCATAAAATGGACAATGAGAAAAGTGGGTTCATAAAAGTGGAAGCCATGCTTGTCCTAAAAATGACTTTGTGCCTCTCTCACTACATTTACTCCTACGACTTTCCACAGAAAAAAACTACTTGGTGACGTCTGATCCACTTAAAACAAACAATTAATAGGCTGTGTCTCAAATCAAAATATAAAACTGTCAAACGTGACTAATGCAATATTTACCGCTGCTTATTCTTTTGTTCACTACTTCATGGAAAGTAGTGAACAAAAGAATAGGCAGCGGTAAATAAGCAGCTTGAAACAAATATCAATTGTATCGATCGGGGCGATACTAGTGCTAAGACATCAATATTTTTTAGTTTGCTTCTGTTTGTTTTCAACAATATGTGTTTTTTGTTGTTGTTGTTTCACTATATAACTGTATAACCTCAGTGTTATTTTCGTATGACTCGATTTTCATTTAAAATCCGAGTCAAAATTTTGCCCTGGTTATCATATGTCGTCTCAACCAAATGAGTCTGCCTGTGTAACTCAGTGACAGTTTTTGCACTTACATTTTTTTTTTTAAACGACTACAAAATAAACCGCCATGGGACTAAAGTAAGTTGTGAGTGCAAACACTTTGATAAAGAAGGTGAGAAACAATATTGATTTTAAGAAATCCATAGTTTTACGTCAACAAAATTCTTTAATAAAAATAAACATGATGTTAAATGTTCATTTATCAATTTCATTAATCATATTTTGTTATTGGACTTTTGTGCTCGTCACAGATTGTCCATAACGAACACCATGTTCAAACATAAGGGTGTCCATATGTGCACTTGGCACCAGGACACCTTAGGCCGCAGTTCCATGATCGACTTTGTAGTTGTGTCATCGGATTTGCGGTCTCATGTTTTGCTTTCTACCGATCACCACCTGGTAGGGAGTTGGCTGCGATGGTGGGGGAAGATGCCGGACAGACCTGGCATCAGACCCAAACGCTATGTGACGGTCTGCTGGGAACGTCTAGCAGAGTCTCCTGTCAGAGAGAGTTTCAATTCCCGCCTCCGGAAGAACTTTGAACATGTCACGAGGGAGGTGCTGGACATTGAGTCCGAGTGTACGATGTTCCGTACCTCTATTGCCGAGGCGGCCAATTGGAGCTGTGGCCGCAAGGTGGTTGGTGCCTGTCGTGGCGGTAATCCTAGAACCTAGATGCCGTCAAGCTGAAGAAAGAGTCCTATCGGGTTCTTTTGGCTCATAGGGCTCCGGAGGCAGCAGACAGGTACCGACAGGCCAAGTGGTGTGCGGCTTCAGCGGTCGCGGAGGCAAAAACTCGGACACGGGAGGAGTTCGGGAAAGCCATAGAAAACGACTTCCAGACGGCTTCGAAGCGATTCTGGACCACCATCCGCATCCTCAGGAATGGGAAGCAGTGCAATGTCAACACCGTGTATGTTGGGGATGGTGTTCTGCTGACCTCGACTGCGGATGTTGTGGACCGGTGGAGGGAATACTTCGAAGACCTCCTCAATCCTACCAACACGTCTTCCTATGAGGAAGCAGTGCCTGGGGAATCTGTGGTGGGCTCTCCTATTTCTGGGGCTGAGGTTGCCAAGGTAGTTAAAAAGCTCCGGGGGTGGATGAGATCCGCCCGGAGTTCCTTTAGGGTCTGGATGCTGGGGGGCTGTCTTGGTTGACAAGACTCTGCAGCATCGCGTGGACATTAGGGGCGGTACCTCTGGATTGGCAGACCGGGGTGGTGGTTCCTCTCTTTAAGAAGGGGAACCGGAGGGTGTGTTCCAACTATCGTGGAATTACACTTCTCAGCCTTCCCGGTAAGGTCTATTCAGGTGTACTGCAGAGGAGGCTACGCCCGATAGTCGAACCTTGGTTCGACTATCGGGAGAAGCCATTCGAAGCGGAAGCCATTCGACCGGAAGTCCTGTGGGAAGTGCTCAGGGAGTATGGGGTAACAGACTGTCTGATTGTGGCGGTCCGCTCCCTGTATGATCAGTGTCAGAGCTTGGTCGGACCCGTTTCCAATGAGGGTTGGACTCCTCCAAGGCTGCCCTTTGTCACCGATTTTGTTCATAACTTTTTCTTTTCTAGGCACAGTCAGGACGCTGTATCGATCCGTTGTGGTGAAGAAGGAGCTGAGCCGGAAGGCAAAGCTCTCAATTTACCGGTCGACCTACGTTCCCATCCTCACCTATGGTCATGAGCTTTGGGCTATGACCGAAAGGACAAGATCACGGGTACAAGTGGCCGAAATGAGCTTCCTCCGCCGGGTGGCGGCGCTCTCCCTTAGAGATAGGGTGAGAAGCTCTGTCATCCGGGAGGATCTCAAAGTAAAGCCGCTGCTCCTCCACATCGAGAGGAGCCAGATGAGGTGGTTCAGGCATCTGGTCTAGATGCCACCCGAACGCCTCCCTAGGGAGTTGTTTCTGGCACGTCCAACCGGTAGGAGGCCACGGGGAAGACCCAGAACACGTTGGGAATATAAGGTTTTAGATCATCATTTGTTCCAAAGTAATCGTCGTTGGCTCTCATGAAGCCTGCCATATTGTTGAAGGAAATAGAAAGTTGTGGTGCGTCTGTGTAATAAATGCACCATCGTATGCTTAAAATGACCAAAATACGTAAATATTACATGTTATTATGAACGTGCCTGCTACTGCTTTACATAAACTGTATACTTACATTATGTATATAAAATGTTGATGTAGGTTTTTGTTTGTTTTTTTAAGCGCTTTATGGGCGGAATAGAGCGAATCCCATTACCTCCACTGTTAACTGACTGCATAAAAAAAGAAAAATGTGTGCTTGTCTCACTTAAGTATTGTGAATGAAGGACAAAATTCCTCAAAAAGTGCAGTTCCCCTTTATGGGGAGTGAGATTTCCAGCGAAAAATGAAAACAATTTTTTGATAAAAAATCTGTGAATTTACAGGGTCACAAATATGTGGGGATCGCTATATCGTCCAACCCTACCCTTGCTCCTCAGGCGCCAATTTGTCCCTCTGCTTCCATTATGTAACTGAGATGGCGACTATTGAGGGTAGTTCGAGTCCATCACTGGGCACTCACCATTTTGTGTGTTTTAAGAGCAACATGTTGGTACTAATTTATGCACTCAAAAACTCAATACCAGAGTGTGCAAATTCAAGCACAGCCATAGTTTCTGTAGATTTAAGAATACTTTCCAACTAAGATGGACTGCAGACGCATGATAGTAATGTACATGTTGAACTTATTTCATACACAAGTTGCATCCGCTCAAGTGAGGGATTTCTAGAAAGATGAGATTCTACCCAGAAGAAACCTGTTTTTTTTGTGGTAACATTTGGCAATCTAGACTGTGGTATCTAGGCAACAGTTCTTTGAATCACATACATGGAATCATATTGTGATATGTCACTTTCAAATGGAAAAAGAAAACACAACATAGGAGATTCATTCAGAATAAATATTGCTTCTTACATAACCCATAAATCTAATATTAATAATATTTACGAAGGTATCTATATAGTAGTTTTGTATTTGGCAAATCCACACATCAGCGCCGAACATATATATTTTTAAGATAATCTCTATAAAATGTCATAGAACTCTATACAAATCTTTAAAAATACTGTGCTTTTCTTACCCTCGCTGACACGTCACCGTTTGTTTTTGAAAATAAGTTACAGGTTTCTAGCAGCATTGTCCGTGCCAGCCTCTCTGTGGCGAATGTTCACAGAACACAGAGCGTTTGTAGGTTTCACTCGTCAGAGGCTGCACATTCACCATCACAAAGCGGGAGATGAAACAAAGAACGTGAACTTTGTTGAATCCTACTAGAGTATATATACTTGGGTAAGCGATGAGCTCGTATTAAAAATAATCTACTGCAGGAGCAAACGGGTCATGGACCAAAGAGACGCCCCAGTGGCCTAATGGTCAGAAAAGAACCTTCCTACGATTGTTTCACCCCAAGCTTTGAACTAATGCTATACATCCAACTACACATTTTACTTTTGTTAAAACACTCTTATATACACCTTTCCACAACTGTACTGGATAACGGTTCCAGCTTGATAAACAAGTCTTGCCTCAATACTTTTGTTTAATCCCGCAAAGCAGATCTGCTGGCTTTGTTTTTGCAAAGTAGTCAAGGGCAGGAAGAGCCTGTGGACAGAGTACAACAAGCAAGACAATATCCTGTCTGTCTCACAGATAATTATTTACATTGTTTAAAAACAAACGTTCTTTGCTTTGTGTCACTTAACTGTAATTTATGGTAGCATACTTTTGAAATTGACTGGATTTTCATGTACAATTGCACCTCAGTTTTCGTACGCCACACTTTTTGGTAGTTTCCTGCTATTCGTATCACGTCTCAGTTATTGTACGGCTTAACATTGGCCGGTACAAACGAGTCAGAATCTAGTTCTCGAACAAAGAATACCACATGTTTTTCCCCTATTGCCACAATGGGGCCAAAGAAGGTTGTGAGTGCCAGCACTTTCATAATGTAGGTGTGAAACACTATTAAATTCAAGATAGACCTGGTAGCATAGTACAAAGTTACCTCTCGCCGTCTTCACTGATATTAATAAAAGTGATGTTAAATGTTAATCTATGCAATTAATTAATTATTTATATGCATTTGTCATTGTTTTCTGCATATTAAACTATACTGTAGTTTTTCTCTATAACATGTGTTTTGTACATTAATTGGATTGACATTATTTTGTATGTGAAAAAATGCTTAGATATTTATGGGATCTTTTGGAACAGATTCCTAACAAAAACTGAGGTACCGCTGTATTTCATTTTTCTTCTTTTTTATCATTTTGATGACTAAAATCTAAGAGACCATTTATTCTCCATACAAATATAAAAAACCCTTCTGCTACTGCAGTAGTTTTACTTTATATAAATCCTATTTGAAAGTGATAGAAAAGGGTTAAATTCTGCTTTGGGATTAATAAAATAATCTCTTGATGTCAAATATAGAAGAAGGGGAACGCTCACATTCAGGGCAAAACAAAGTAAAGCGGTTTACTTTGTGTACAGTAGGACGGGGATTCATATGGCCCCATTGTTGCGGTTTACTTTTAACACAGCGTCAGTTGCTTTGTAGCGTTGCACTTTCCATTATTTTCAGCAGACTGCATTAACCCCCCCAAAAAAACCGCACCCCCCCTCACGGGAGATCCACCCAGTATAGGCCATATGAAAGCCTTCCCTACTGTATAATCCATCAGATTCATTTGCATTGTTAGAATGTATACAGTGTTTCGATTCTTAGAGTCCAATTGTCCAATGTTGGTTCTTCCTTGCTTCTTCTTCACTACACACTAAATTTACTGGACGGTTCCAACATCTGACAAAATATTTAATGAGATGCAGTGGCTTGCATCATTAATTACAAAATATAAAATATATACTATCATTTTGTAAGAAATTATCTCAGTTAGTTTCCTGAAGTACAAATCCCAAAACCAGTGAATTTGGCACCTTGTGTAAATGGTAAATAAAAACAGAATACAATGATTTGCTAATCCTTTTCAATTTATATTCAATTGAACAGACTGCAAAGACAAGATATTTAATGTTTGAACTGAGAAACATAATTTTTTTTTGTAAATAATCATTAACTTAGAATTTAATCGCAGCAACACATTGCAAACAAGTTGGCACAGGAGCACTTTTACCACTGTGTTACATGGCCTTTCCTTTAGTGAAGTGAAGTGAAGTTAATTATATTTATATAGCCCTTTTCTCTAGTGACTCAAAGCACTTTACATAGTGAAATCCATTATCTAAGTTCCATTTAAACCAGTGTGGGTGGCACTGGGAGCAGGTGGGTAAAGTGCCTTGCCCAAGGACACAACGGCAGTGACTAGGATGGCAGAAGCTGGGATCGAACCTGGAACCCTCAAGTTGCTGGCACGGCCACTCTACCAACCGAGCTATACCGCCCCGAAAAACACTCAGAAAAAGGTTGGGAACTGAGGACACACATTTTTGAAGCTTTTGAGGTGGAATTATTTCCCATTCTTGCTTGATGTACAGCTTAAGTTGTTCAACAGTCCGGGGTCTCCAATGTGGTATTTGACGCTTCATAATGCGCCACACATTGTTAACGGGAGACAGGTCTGGATTATAGGCAGTCCAGTCTAGTTCCCGCACTCTTTTATTACGAAGCCACGCTGTTTTAACACGTGCAGAATGTGGCTTGGCATTGTCTTGCTGAAATAAGCAGGGCCATGAAAAAGACGTTGCTTGGATGGCATCATATGTACCCGTATGTACCACAGATGTGTAAGTTACCCATGCCTTGGGCACTAATAAACACCCATACCATCACAAATGCTGGCTTTTGAACTTTGCGCCTATAACAGTCCGAATGGTTCTTTTCCTCTTTGGTCCGGAGGACACGATGTCCACAGTTTCCAAAAACAATTTGAAATGTAAACTCTTCAGACCACAGAACACTTTTCCCCTTTGCATAAGTCCATATTAGATGAACTCGGGCCTAGCGTTTCTGGATGTTTTTGATAAATGGCTTTCGCTTTGCATAGTTGAGTTTTAAAGGCCTACTGAATGCGATTTTCTTATTTAAACGGGGATAGCAGGTCCATTCTATGTGTCATACTTGATCATTTCGCGATATTGCCATATTTTTGCTGAAAGGATTTAGTAGAGAACATCGACGATAAAGTTCGCAACATTTGGTCACTGATAAAAAAGCCTTGCCTGTACCGGAAGTAGCAGACGATATGCGCGTGACGTCACAGGTTGTGGAGCTCCTCAAATCTGCACATTGTTTACAATCATGGCCACCAGCAACGAGAGCGATTCAGACAGAGAAAGCGACGATTTCCCCATTAATTTGAGCGAGGATGAAAGATTCGTGGATGAGGAAAGTGAGAGTAAAGGACTAGAGGGCAGTGGAAGCGATTCAGATAGGGAAGATGCTGTGAGAGGCGGGTGGGACCTGATATTCAGCTGGGAATGACTAAAACAGTAAATAAACACAAGACATATACATACTCAATTAGCCACAACACAACCAGGCTTATATTTAATATGCCACAAATTAATCCCACATAACAAACACCTCCCCCCTCCCGTCAATATACAATACAAATCAAACACCCGCACAACACACTCAATCCCACAGCCCAAAGTACCGTTCATCTCCCCAAAGTTCATACAGCACATATATTTCCCCAAAGTCCCCAAAGTTACGTACGTGACATGCACATAGCGGCACGCACGTACGGGCAAGCGATCAAATGTTTGGAAGCCGCAGCTGCATACTGCGTTACACATACAAATTAAACAAAATGCTTATGGCAACATTCTGGTTGCGTACTCACGGTACCGCGTCTGTCAAAGTCCTCCTGGTAAGAGTCTCTGTTGTCCCAGTTCTCCACAGGCCAATGGTAAAGCTTGACTGTCATCTTTCGGGAATGTAAACAATGAAACACCGGCTATGTGTTTGTGTTGCTGCAGCCGGCCGAAATACACCGCTTCCCAACTACAGCTTTCTTCTTTGCTGTCTCCATTGTTCATTGAACAAATTGCAAAAGATTCACCAACACAGATGTCCAGAATACTGTGGAATTTTGCGATGAAAACAGACGACTTAATAGCTGGCCACAATGCTGTCCCAAAATGTACTCTACAATCTGTGACGTCACGCGCAGGCGTCATCATACCGAGACATTTTCAGCAGGATATTTCGCGCTAAATTTAAAATTGCACTTTAGTAATCTAACCCGGCCGTATTGGCATGTGTTGCAATGTTAAGATTTCATCATTGATATATAAACTATGAGACTGCGTAGTCGGTAGTAGTGGGTTTCAGTAGGCCTTTAACTTGCACTTACAGATGTAGCGACAAACTGTAGCTACTGACAGTGGTTTTGAAGTGTTCCTTTACACACTGATGTCAGTTTTTGACGCAGTACCGCCTGAGGGATCGAAGGTCACGGGCATTTAAAATTGGTTTTCGGCCTTGCCGCTTACGTGCAGTGATTTCTCCAGATTCTCTGAACCCTGTGGTGACATTACGGACCGTAGATGGTGACATCCTTAAATTCCTTGCAATAGCTCGTTGAGAAATGTTGTTCTTAAACTGTTTGACAATTTGCTCACACATTTGTTCACAAAGTGGTGACCCTCGCCCCATCCTTGAATGACTGAGCATTTCATGGAAGCTGCTTTCATACCCAATCATGGCACCCACTTGTTCCCAGTTAGCCTGTTCACCTGTGGGATGTTCCAAATAAGTGTTTGATGAGCATTCCTCAACTTTCTCAGTCTTTTTTTGCCACTTGTGCCAGCTTTTTTTAAACATGTTGCAGGCCTCAAATTCCAAATGAGCTAAAATTTGCAAAAAATAAAAAAGTTTACCAGTTCGAACGTGAAGTATTTTGTCTTTGAAGCCTATTCAATTGAATATAGGTTGAAAAGGATTTGCAAATCATTGTATTCTGTTTTTATTTACCATTTACACAATGTGCCAACTTTACTGGTTTTGGGTTTTGTATTTGGGCAGTGACAGAGTTTCAAAAACCACAATGTATTTAAAATAAAAACGACAAGTGGTTCCTTTTTTTACGCATATTTTGGCTGACGACAACTTTGACAAAATAAAAAGACAAAAATCAAATGTCCATTGCAGAGGAAGCTTGCTCTCAGGGATATACAAAATAGGAATGATGGTAAAGGGAAAAGTCCATCCACACAGTCCGTACCTTTCTGAAAATGGGTCCCAAAAGTAATTTAGTTGAATGAATAGGGTCGAGCTAGCTAGCTACCATGGTAAACTTTCTGGTTGCCTGGCAAACTTCAGCATTTTTACATTAGTTTTTTCAGTTGTTGGGGTTTTTGGTGTTTCTGTTTGGAGTGCTTGTACATTCCTGCATTTTTGCCCTTGTTGGCCACCGTAATTTTCTTCAAACTGCAGCAAGTCAGAATATGAGCTTTTTCTGTCCTGTGTTTGAAGCTTAAGAGTGGTTTTCACCATGTTTACATATTTTGATGGGAGATTTGACAATGATACCTTCTCCAGAATATTCATCATTCTGAAAGCATTCTGCCGCCATGCATTGGCTTTGTGGTCAGTAATCTTTAAGACTTTTCGTCGAGGTCACCAGTGCTTTCACAGCAGACACAAGACATTAAAACAACGTTGCAAACTTGTTGAATTAGGTCCTGACGTTGAGCAATTCAAACATAATGTTGAAACAATATGCTTTTGACAACGTTTAATCAATTTTGGGTTCTGACGTTGATTTGACTATTGAATTTTGGTCATTTCCCAACCAAAATCCTACAACACAAATACAACGCTGAGACAATATACTTTTTGACAATGTTTATTCTATGTCAGGTTGTGGCGTTGATATGACCATTGAAATTTGGTCATTTCCCAACCAACAGTTTGGATCCAACATTGTCCCAATTTACAAATCCAACTATTTTGCAACGTTGTTTCAAAGTCAGTTTTAAAGGACATGTTTGTATAATCGACATGTATCAATGTCTTGTCGCGAACGCGAACATGTTCTTTTGTGTTTTGTTTTCTTTGTTTGAGCGCTCCCAATTGTAGCTCAAGCCACACGTAGTAGGTTGTATTCACCTGGTGTCACATCCAGTACAGTAAATGTGCAAGCTGTGTTGGCCCTGTGATGAGGTGGCGACCCTGTCTTCTGCCCAAGTGAAGCTGGGATAGGCTCCAGCCCCCTGGCAAACCCGAAAGGGACAAGAGGTAGGAAATGGATGGATGGATGGACTCAGAGTGGTGGTCAAGCAAGCAAGCGTCTGTTGTCAAAGCGTTCTGGGCGGCATTTCGCCTTTCTTGAAGAAAATGCCCTATGCTTGCATTGTTTTAGGCTGTTGGACCCCAAAAGGGACACGCAGTAGAAAATGGATGGATGGATAGAACCGGTCAAATCACAAAAAGAATACACTTTTCATCAGACTTCCTCAAGAAAGGGTGCAAGATTTTACGAAGCAACGATGAGAAACGTTGCAGTGATCATTAAAGGTTTGTTAGATATACTTTTAACGTTTAGTATTTACCATGTGTTGTGGCTCGAAGAAGCGCATATCCGAAAAGGGGCGTAGCTCGTCAGTTCAACCAATCACCAAACACCTACGTATTTTAGTTCCTATGGGACGCTGTTTAGACCCAGCCTGAGAGTAGGAGCTAAAATGGTTCTAGGATCTGAGGGCCAAGTGTCAGTGAGCTGTGGGCAGGAATTTCACGGCGACCACGACGACCATGGCTGCCGTTGCCCCTCTGTTTGGCCGTGTGCCCCTTGAAAAATTACAGACGCATCTCTTTTCCTCTGTGTGAATTTCATGTCATCACAGCTTCTTTGACCAAATGACCAGTGGCGGGTTTAATGCTGCCTCATATGAACCGCAGCACAGTGCAATACAACACAAAGCATCATTGCACCAGACTGGTTTTAATTCCAATGCCCTCCGGATGTGCGAACGTCTTTGACTCGTCAAAGCACAGTGCACTGAATGACGGCGTATGAGCTAAGGTAGGAAAATATGATACATTTGTGAAAGCATTACAAAACAATAAACTTTTTGCGGGTTTGGCAGTTTTCTTTAACCCACTCGACCATTTACCATGAATGAAAACCGCAGCAAGACAACACTCCCGTGCACTAAAAAAAACCCAGCATTATATAATGTAATAATATTATTGTATATCATTGTGGACAAAAGAAAACAAATATTAAGAAATAAATAATTCTGTGAAATCTATTCAATTGAAAGTAAAATGTAAAATGTAATCATCCTTAACCTTGAAGCAATATGAAGATGACCGTGGACTTAAAATCATTGTTTTATTTCATGGTCTTCTTGCCTTGACATTTAGCTTTTGAGCCATCAAAAGGTTGACGACACCAAAGGCCAAGTGGCCTTGCCACTAAAGTGACAAACTTCCAGGCCTGGCTGTGCTCACTTCTCAGTCTTCTTTCACAACCAGCCATGTTTTTCAATGGTGTCCCCAATTAACATACCAGGAAAATTAAAAACAGTGAATCAAGGCTATTGAGTGCTACTAGCAGTTTAGTTTACAATGACGCATCCACAAAAACACGAAGTTAAATCCTGAAATGCAACATTACCCTAGCAAAAACGATGCATGATTGATACCAATTTCCTTGACCTTGCCACACAGGCTTTTCCAAGTTTTCATCGGTTTTGTTGTGTAGAATGTCGTCAAGGGCATCAGATTGTTCGACATGTCTGGGAATGCGACCGAAGGCTAATCTTTGAGATCACTCCAAATTATTTTTCCAATAACGTAAAACTCACAATCTTACCTAGTATACAGTATATTTGTAAATTCTAATCAAAATACCAAAACAAGCTAATACAAGTCACAATCCCCTGAATAGTACTTTTCAGTCAGACATAAGAACTTGTTTTTAGGCAATAGATCTTCTAAGGGGAAAAAAAATCCCATTTTGAGCATCACATGTTTGTTATAAGACACAAAACTTCACAATACTACTAAGTATAGCTTAAAATAAGTTTTAATTGCTAAAAACAAAAGCTTAAATATAATGTCTTACCACGAGAAATCTTAAAAAGACTATTTTGACTTGTTCCATTGGCAGATTGTTTTTGCTCATTACAAGCAAAAAATAACGTTTTATAAATTTTCTTAACTGTTTTTGAGAGGGGCATTTTTTTCCAGTGTAGCGATCGATTCTATCGCATAGTGAGATTTTTTGTTCATATCTGCTTTTAGCGGTAATGTCTAGGACGCTTGTTTGCATGCTGTTTGCTGCACAGTAGCCTTATTGGTTTGGTTGACCACCACCAAAGTCACATGACTAAATAAAAAGAATAGCTAGCGTTGCAACCGTCCCTTGGGAAAACTAAAATGTCACATACTTAGAAACAAAAGTACTGACACTTAATAGTTCGTAGAATGTCAATGGAATTAATGCTTTAAACAATATTCTTATGGCCGAATAACTCAACAGAATCCACCAAAACGTTTCTTGTGGCAGAGGGTTCGATTGATTCCTGGTTAAATATAGGGTATACATTAAGCTAAATCACCATGCGATTGTCTCGCTGTGATGACCTCTAACAAGAAAAAGATGAAAAACAGCCCTCTCATATCAACTCCTAGCATTTACAGTCGACTACCACTACTTGCACATTTCTTTGTGACTTTCACCAGAGATATGGGTAATAATGTATTTTTTAAATCTACAGTAGTTTGTTGACATTGCTTTCCAACCTGACTACACTTGAATCACATTTTGATTGTTGTATTTCAATCCACAGCGGTTGTCTTTCAAGGCAAATTCATAATAAACTCTGTCACTGTCCAAACACTTCTTGTCCTCACTGTTGGAGGCCGTATTTAGATACAGTACAATCTGATATGTACTTTGCTTTCTTTTTAGCATGCGTCTCCTTTTCTTGCCCTCAATAGATCAAACTATTCCTTCAAGTCCAATTCTTCAAATAATGATCTCAACTTTGAGTCAGCGAGGTCAGCACAGTTGGGACCTGTTTGACCTGCTGATGTTGAAGTGGAGGGAGATTTGTTTTGAAAAAGTAGTTTCTCCATAGGGAGGCCAACATACACACACACACACACACACACACACACACACACACACACACACACACACACACACACACACACACACACACACACACACACACACACACACACACACACACACACACACACACACACACACACACACGCACACACAAACACACACACACATCTTGTGAAGTAATAACCAAGATATGAAAAGGTGTCCTGCAGTAGACAATCTGATGTGGTCTTATCAAGATGAACTGCTCCAATGTTTTGGTTGGCCACCTTGAAATGTGGGCGGGAGCACTTCCTTTGATAACCTCCTCACGCCACATTTGGCGTGTGTGTATTCATGTTTAGTGTGTGCGCATTTGTGAAGACCGTGGCACCTTACTCGTCCATTTGTGTGCATTAAGTGTGTGTGCCACAAAATGAGATTTCCTACAGCTAACATTGTTTGACAAAAGGAGGTGAAAAGCAAAAAGTGTTTCTCTACAAGTTTAGATGCACCCAGAAATATAACTCCGGTAGGACTCTAGTGAAGAAATATTGTTCTCTGAACAAATTCTAGCAAAGATAGAAAAGGAACAAATACCAGCTCAGCTGGTTTTCATGCACCCACACATGGGCCACATGGAGAAGGTCTTCAGTATTCCAAAACTGTAGCTGGGTAAGCCCCAGTCTTCATGTGAAACAAATTATTTCCACATATTTGAGGACACACAATATTCCAATCCTCTTTCTACATCCCCAAAGATGGGAGGCAGACCTGACGGCAGTGTTGGGATGGAGGAGAAAAAAAAGCAAAAGACAGCATCAACTTGGACAAAATTTCCAGATTTTGAGCTGCTGTAGTATGAAAAGTTGGGTAAAAACAAGACCTCCCGCTCCTTGTGTGACCTCTGCCATTCTTTTCAGGGCTTATCTGTCCTGCAGCAGCTTCAGGGCCCTCTCAATGTTCATGCGGTGCCCCACCCTGGTGACACCCAGATCTATCAGGTCCTCTTTCTGTAAGGAGGGCAGATGTGCGCCCTCAATCTCATTGTCTAGGAAAGCATCCCTGTGCTCCCCCAGGTTGAGGCTCTCCAGCCAGTCAGCCACGTCGTACTTGTTCCACAGTTCCATGGGCTTGGAAACGAAGGGCTTCCCCGACGCCACCACCGCCTGCATGAGAGTCAGTGGCGATGGAGAACGTGAGCTCCCGCTCCCGCCGCATGAGGAGCTCAGGCTGTACCCACCACTGCTGCCCATAGGCGGGGTGGGCAGTCCGAAGACATCCGTGAGGGTGGGTGACACCGAGGGGGGCAGTGAAGAACAGGGAGTGAGAGAGGAGGCGGAGTCTGGAGGGCTGCAGGGGTGTGTCTGAGAAGGAAGGCTGCTCGGAGGCGTGGACATGAAGGTGGCAGCAGTGGTGTTGCTATGCATTCCTGAGTCTTCAGTTGTGGGCCTGAAGGAGAAGAAAGGTGACCAGTTACTACTGTAGGATTTTTGGACATAAAAAACACGGAGTTCTCAAGACGATGTACATTTTAGAAGATCATTGCTCCTTCATTTAGAAAATCAGTTGTGAGAAAGCTGTGGTATATTTTTTTTTAAGATGATGTAATGCTCCTAAAAGACCAGTAGGTGGAAGTATATACAAGTTGATGCTTGGCTTGACGCCTTCAGCGATTCTGTTTGAAGTGTAATACATTTGACACAGTCACTGTTTTCATGTACTGTATTTGTATAAACAGTATTGAAAAAAAGCAGAGTCCTTAGAGAAAAAGAAAATAAACATAGGCAGGACTGCATAGTGTTTCCATGGCCACCATACTGGGGGTTTTTGTTGTTGAAGAAAACCCATTTCAACACAAATAGGTAATAATGTATACATATGTGAAAATAAAGCATACAATGCACAGCATAATAATATGCTGGTGTAATATGGTGGCACTCTGTGTGGCATCAGCACTTCCACTGTCAACTTTTTACATTCCAGTCTTAAAACTTGCAGCGAGTTAAAGACAAGTGAATATATGATCATTAATGGTTACTAGACTTACAACAGACAAGCAGTGAGGATTATGGAGATGCGGCTTAGAGGAACGCCTGCATCATCTTGGACTGTTACTAGACGAAGCCACCACCTCTTAGCAGCTTTAGCAGGAGATGGGCAGTGTTGCCAGATGTCACAAGGGAAACAAGCAACCAGCACTATGAAACAAGTGCAAAAGGCTGTTTTACACCACGAGTGTAAAACGGAGTCTGCTTAAGTACGGTGATGATGATGCGTAAGAAAACAGCAAAATGATGCGTAAGAAACAGCAAAATCATACGAAAGCGAAACATAAAAACATTATTTGAATGACCACATTTTTAAACTGCAATCAAAAGAGAGGGCATATATATATATATATATATATATATATATATATATATATATATATATATATATATATATATATATATATATATATATATATATATATATATTAGGGCTGTGAATCTTTGGGTGTCCCACGATTCGATTCAATATTGGTTCTTGGGGTCACGATTCGATTCAAAATCGATTTTTTTTCAATTCAACACGATTCTCGATTCAAAAATGATTTTTTTCCCGATTCAAAATGATTCTCTATTCATTCAATACATAGGATTTCAGCAGGATCTACCCCAGTCTGCTGAGATGCAAGCAGAGTAGTAGATTTTTATAAAAAGCTTTTATAATTGTAAAGGACAATGTTTTATCAACTGATTGCAATAATGTAAATTTGTTTTAACTATTAAAAGAACCAAAAATAGGACTTATTTTATCTTTGTGAAAATATCGGACACAGTGTGTTGTCAAGCTTATGAGATGCGATGCAAGTGTAAGCCACCATTGTTCTTTTTAAATTTTTTTTATAAATGTCTAATGATAATGTCAATGAGGGATTTTTAATCACTGCTATGTTGAAATTGTAACTAATATTGATACTGTTGTTGATAATATTCATTTTTGTTTCACTACTTTTGGTTTGTTCTGTGTCGTGTTTGTGTCTCCTCTCAATTGCTCTGTTTATTGCAGTTCTGAGTGTTGCTGGGTCGGGTTTGGTTTTGGAATTGGATTGCATTGTTATGGTATTGCTGTGTATTGTTTTGTTGGATTGATTAATTAAAAAAAAATAAAAAAAATAAAAAAAATAAAAATCAATAAAAAAAAATAAAAATCTATTTTTTAAAAATGAGAATCGATTCTGGATCGCACAACGTGAGAATCACGATTCGAATTCAAATCTATTTTTTCCCACACCCCTAATATATATATATATTTATATATATAATTAATTTCAATAATTGCATGCGTTAACGCATTACCGTTAATAGCCCTAATATATATACATATACACTTATTTGTACATATATACAGTATATATATATACACTGTGTATGTATGTATATATATATATATATATATATATATATATATATATATATATATATATATATATATATATATATATATATATATATATATATATATATATATATATATATATATATATATATATACTGTATATAGCGACAAGCAGTATAAAATGGATGGATGGATGGATACATATATATGCATATATATATATATTAGGGCTGTTAACGTTAATGCATTAACGCATGCCATCCATCTATCCATCCATCCATTTTCTACCGCTCAATTACTGTGTACTATTGAAAGTAATTACTCTTTGTATATATATATATATATATATATATATATATATATATATATATATATATATATATATATATATATATATATATATATATATATATATTATATATATATATATATATATATATATATATATATATATATATATATATATATATATATATATATATATATATATATGTAACGGGTATAAGAAATACTTTGATTATTTGAGTGAAATTGCTGCTAAAATATGTATATTGTTTTGTTATGCAATGAGAGGTCCAATTGCGCCATCTGCTGGTACCTGAAAGTCTGTAAATATGACCGCAAACCGGAAGCTTATTGGCAGACTTCCTGTACTCTGCTAGTGGTAAGCCACGTTCTGATATTGCTTTGCAAAATATTATATATTACACTAAAGCTAACGTGAGATTTATTGTAAGATACACAGTTATTTAACAGCAGTTGAAATGCTATGTTGTGGAATTTTCGTTTTGAATTGGTTATTGCTCACGTCAGATGTATTACTATTTTGCACTGAAGTCGATATCATTTCCCCCCCGTAGACATCAAAACCAGCAGAGGTGCTAACCACATATTGTGTGTATGTGCGTTCTGGTCACTCATTGCAGGTAATAATTGTTGCACTATGTGCGTTTTACGTGTCAAGACGTTCATATTTAAATGTGTATTGTTCGCCATTTTAACATGCAAACAACGTGGTCTGTCATATTCGCTAGTCACCATTAGAGAGTGCTAAAAGTCCATTTAATTATTTGTGTCATGTCTTGTATTTTTTTTAGTATATTTCTATTTTCTATTTCATAAATATATAAAAAAAGGATGATGTTGGTTAAAAACCAAGTAAAGAATATGTTGTATTGAATGAATTGTAATACCAGTAAAGATAAAAGAAAGTTAAAACAACTATACGATCACACGAAAAAAAAGTATACAGTTAAAAACCATTGTATTAAGTTACATCTGTAATTGCATTTCATGTAATTGTAAAAATATGAAAATGTTATGTACTCTGCTAATGCTACCAGTAAAGAACCACATCATCCAATCCAGCCTGTGTGTGGGTTCTTGGCGGGACGGGTACACAGCAGTTACATATATACACATATATACAGTGTATATATATATATATATATACAGTATATACACATATGCATATGTACATATATACAGTATATATATATATATATATATATATATATATATATATATATATATATATATATATATATATATATATACTGTATATATGTACATATGCATATGTGTATATGTATATATATTAGGGCTGTTAACGTTTATACGGTAACGCATGCAGTTATTGCAATTAATTATCACATAAATGAATTAACATTACTTGCACTATTTGTTTTGACCTCACCTTGAGCCAAAAGGCGGCGTTCATTGTTACACGGACAGTGACAATGACAACATTTCTTATCATCGCAGCACATCAACTTTAAAATATAATCTCAAAGCAAAACACGTATTTGAGAATGCCGCTAGCAAGAATGCTAGCACAGATAATACAAACAAAGGCTTCAAAATGCCTCTGCAAAATGGATAGTCACTGCATGTTGGCCACTGAACATCATTGATGACCAAAGACTGCAAGATGTCATCAATATCACCACAGGTACAAACTACCTTCGAGGGGAACAAATACAACAAGGATAAATGAACTGTACTGCACACACAAAAGCAGCAAGTTACAGCTATTGGCTGATGCTGAATTTATTTTGCTTACCGGAGACCATTGGACCTAGGTAAGTAGTCACAACTACCTTGGAGTAACTGTATATCTAATACAGTGGTTCTTAACCTGGGTTTGATCGAACCCTAGGGGTTCGGTGAGTCAGCCTCGGGTTTGGCGGAGCCTCCGCCACGGAGGTCAACACACACCCGACTCATCGTGTAAATAAAAACTTTTCCCTATCGGCGTATTATGGATACCCCCAAACAATGTTCCCTCTAATTTTCCATATGCGTGAGCAAACTCAAAAACTCATTGAGCATTCAGTGGAGCACATGTGAGCAACATCAGACGTGCACATGCACTGTGGCCACACCAGCAGCACACCTGTCCCAAACCTGACTAAATGAGTTAAATGTTTTATTATTATAATCAAATGACAGCAGTCATTTCCATGATATTATTTTCTAATACAAGTGTTTTGGCCCACCTACAATGACAATAACAAAAAATATTGTTTTTCATGAGCTGTGTACTAGTATTGAATAGAAGGATGGAAAACGAAGAAAAGAAACATACTTTGCTGTAAAAATGACTTGAGAGTGGCACTTGCCAAGGTGAAGTCACACATATCTGAACTTGTCCCTCAAAGGCAACAGCAGAAGTCACACTGATTTGCAGGTGTGTAATTTGTTGTGAGTTCATGCACTGCGTTGGTTTTGTTCCTTGAACAATGTGATGTTCATGCACGGTTAATTTTGTGCTGGCTTCCTGTGCACTTAAGATGTGACTTTAAGGTTTTACTACTTACGTATAAAATACTACACGGTCTAGCTCCATCCTATCTTGCTGATTGTATTGTACCATATGTCCCGGCAAGAAATCTGCGTTCAAAGAACTACGGCTTATTAGTAATTCCCAGAGCCCAAAAAAAGTCTGCGGGCTATAGAGCGTTTTCTATTCGGGCTCCAGTACTCTGGAGTGCCCTCCCGGTAACAATTAGAGATGCTACCTCAGTAGAAACATTTAAGTCCCATCTTAAAACTCACTTGTATACTCTAGCCTTTAAATAGACCCCCCTTTTAGACCAGTTGATCTGCCGTTTCTTTTCTGCTCTGCCCCCCTCTCCCTCGTGGAGGGGGGGGCACGGATGAAGCGACGGATGAAGCGACGGATGAAGCGACGGATGAAGCGACAGATGAAGCGACGGATGAAGCGACAGATGAAGCGACGGATGAAGCGCTGGCTGTCCAAAGTCGAGACCCGGGGTGGACCGCTCGCCTGTGCATCGGTTGGGGACATCTCTGCGCTGCTGACCTGTCTCCGCTCGAGATGGTCTCCTGCTGGCCCCACTATGGACTGGACTCTCACTTTATGTTAGATCCACTATGAACTGGACTCTCACAATATTATGCTAGATCCACTCGACGTCCATTGCACCGGTCCTCTCCAAGGTTTCTCCTTGTCCCATTGGGTTGAGTTTTTTCTTGCCCTGATGTGGGATCTGAACCGAGGATGTCGTTGTGGCTTGTGCAGCCCTTTGAGACACTCGTGATTTAGGGCTATATAAATAAACATTGATTGATTGATTGAATGATTGTCTTGAATTTGAAAAAAAAAACATTTAATGTTTCACGAAAGAAGGGTTCGGTGAATGCGCATATAAAACCGGTGGGGTTCGGTACCTCCAACAAGGTTAAGAACCACTGATCTAATATATAAACAATGGAAACTACAATCCTTTGCTTTTTGCTATCTCTGTTAACACCAACAGAACATGACAAGTTGGAAAAGCTGGAAGTGCTGTTGGAGCCTTGCCGGTAAAGTGTTATTGCCTTTCTTAGTACTCTAATTTGTAGTAATTACAATTTTTAATTATGTGGTACGTGCTGTGACGGGCAGTAACAAGCTACATGGTAGCTCCTTGCCGGTAAAGTGTTATTGCCTTTCTTAGTACTCTAATTTGTAGTAATCCATCCATCCATTTTCTACCGCTTATTCCCTACGGGGTCGCGGGGGGCGCTGGAGCCTATCTCAGCTACAATCGGGCGGAAGGCAGGGTACACCCTGGAATAAGTCGCCACCTCATCGCAGGGCCAACACAGATAGACAGACAACATTCACACTCACATTCACACACTAGGGCCAATTTAGAGTTGCCAATCAACCTATCCCCAGGTGCATGTCTTTGGAGGTGGGAGGAAGCCGGAGTATCCGGAGGGAACCCACGCAGTCACGGGGAGGACATGCAAACTCCACACAGAAAGATCCAGAGGCCGGGATTGAACTCACGACTACTCAGGACCTTCGTATTGTGAGGCAGACGCACTAACCCCTCAATTACAATTTTTAATTATGTGGTACGTGCTGTGATGGGCAGTAACAAGCTACATGGTAGCTTAACTACATTTCCCAGTAGCTTGGAGTAGCTTAGCTACTTTTTGAACATGTAGCTTTTCCTGTAGCTTAGGTACTTTCAGAGCCATGTAGCGAGGTAGCTTGCATCAAAGCTACAAGCTACAAAGAATGAAAATGGATTGCAAATCCAGGCCAAAAAAAATAATGTGGAAAATAGAATGACCTGGATGAATGAGAACATTCATACATACGGAGAAAATCCATGATGATTGGTTGGTGTTCGTATGATGAGTCACAATGGCTAAGGTTAGGGCCAAACATTACGAACTGGCCAATCAGAGGCAAGATAAGGCGGGTCATCAGAACTAGTAAGCAAAATCAGGACAGACATACACTCGTGTCACATGACAACGAGGGAGTCGGGACAGAGGGACACTTCAAGCTGACCACTCAAAAAAAATGGCAGACAAATGTATGTTTAAAGACAACAATGCCTAAAATCCAATTTTTTAGTTGTTTACTCTGTAAACCAAAATCATAAGTGCTCTCTTTATCCAAGACATCCAACACAAATTTAGGAACACAAAGTGGTAGAAAATGGATCGATGAACATTAAGATTCAAAGTTTTACTGCACAACCATTATCAACTGTTCCCAAACAAGTCATTGTTTTTTTTTTGTCACGATATAGAGGCTGTTTTCTTTACTGTAGATAGAGAAAATGAATAACATTATAGGGGTGGTCCAAAGAAAAGGCAAACTAAAATAAATACATACAGTAGGGTGCGGGGACCCCTGGAGATATTTGTAGGGTGTCCCCAGCTAAATGACAGATAGTTAATAGTAATGGACCCTTATTGGGTCCATTTTTACACTCTTTAATCTTGGTATTATACATGTGGGCCCATAGATGTAAATGCCGTTAAATGTAGCAAGCTACTTTTAACATGTAGGTAACATGTACAAGGCTGAGCCTTGTGTGAGCATTGACACATCTCCCTTGGATTGGTGGTCAGCACATATAGTGGTGCCTATAATAAACTGGCACATTTTGCACGAAAATACTTAGCTGCCCCTGCTTCCACTGTTCCTTATGAAATACTTTTTTCATTGGTGGGTCACATTGTACAGAAAAGAGATCAGCACTGCCTTCTGAGAATGTAAATAGGCTTGTTTGTTTAAACAACTAGTTAAAGGAAGGGTAAATGCAGATTGGCTAAATGGTGCACTATGTTGAGTTGTTAATGGGTGTGTTTACAACATTACCTATCAGTGTCCATCTGTATGTTGTTATTTGCTATATTATTGCAAATTATTACCAAATGTGTACTTAAATCTTACTATACTATCACCAGGTTTTAAGCAAACCAATGAGTTGCAGTTATGCCAAACATTTTAAAAATGTTTGTATACGACAAATGGAGAAAAAAAGTAAATTTGTCTTTTAAAAGTTTATTTGAATTCTGGAAGCAAATAATTGAACTGTGATTAATCGTGATTAATCAAAATTCAAAGTGTGATTAATCGTGATTTAAATTTTTTTAAAATAAAATATTTATACACATTAGTGCTGTCAACATTAACGTGTTAACGCAAGTGATCAATAAAAAAATTATCGCGTTATCATATATGAGTAAAGATTATTCACATCCGGGTTAATATTTGGGTTGGGGCTTAACATGGAAAGCCGGCCAATTTCGCTTCAAAACATAACTGTACATAAAACTGAGGTAACTTGTTGGTGTTGTAGCGACAAACATTATTTTAAGTTTAAAATACTATCTAAAGCAAAACACGTATTCGAGGATGGCGCCAATAGCATGAATGCTACATCGACAACAAGCAGAGGAGAACGCTACGCTAGTAGTTTACGCGTCAATGTTGTCAACAAAAGTATCAGAGTTAAGTTAAGCATATGCCTTTGTTAAACGAACAGCCACCACATGGAGGACACCTAACATCTGTGAAGACCAAATCCTGCAAAAATATGTCATTCGTATTACCACAACTGATATGTTCTACAATACCTTGGAGAGGCACGATTACAGCCAGGATCCACCAACTGTGCTACACAAAACATAGTATCACGTTGCAACTAGTTGCAACATGATGTTATTTATGTTATTTATAAAAGCGCATAAAAACCTGTGATTAATCATAATTAATTGAAGAGTGTGATTAATCTGATAACAAAAAAATATATATACATATTTATACATAAATATACATATACTATACATACATATACTGTACATATATTTTTTTAATGCATTCCAATTAGTAAATAAATTAAGTATTTGAGCTTCTACACTGAAGCTTCTGTTTAGTTTATGTGGCGGCACTTAATTGTATCTTGCACTTTTGTTACTGCTACCAATATTCTGGTTCCCACAACATAGACAACACATCTGCAAGGGACACAGTCCCTGAAGCACACATGATTGTATAGGCTGCTGGTCCACTAACATTTTCATTAATTACTATTTTTTATGTAATTATTTTTATATTGTTTTACTTTCTTTTTTATCCAATAAAATGTTTTTTATTTATTTATCTTATTTTATTTTATTTTTAAAAAAAGGGCCTTATCTTCAACAGACCAGGTTCAATGAAATTAGATTTGTTTAAAGGGTTTTTTAAACCAGGCCCAGTCCAGATAATGTCCAAGTCGGACTCAGCAACACACACCTTCATTCATGTACACAGAAAAAAATGAGGGAACACAACAGATTGCATATAATTTATAAACAAAATTACATTTTCAAAATAAGCATTTATGTACAGTCCAGATTATGTCCAGGTCACTCAAATTAGGGAACACAACAACAGATATCATATAATCTATAAACATAATTATACTTTCAAAATAAGCCTTTGAGGACTTCTCATCTTTTTTTAAATGTTTTTTGGCATCATTATCGTTTTCAACCATGTAACTTTCTAAAGTTAGAAAATACTGAATAAATGTTTTAAAGAAAGTAATACTAAGTGAATATCTGTTTTTGGCCTTAAAAATAAACATTTTACCGAGTACTATAATTAAATTGACTAAATCATGATTGTCAATGAACTCTCCTAAAATAACAGAAACCACATTAAGCTTCATAAACAAACCAATCCTTAAACACATTTTTTCAACTTCCACCCAAAACAAAGACACAATATGACAATACCAAAACAAATGCAGGGTGGATTCAGGCTCCTGACAACAAAATCGGCAATCATCTGACTCTGTCATATTCCATAATTTTAACATTTTCCCTGTGGGTAAGAAGTTATAAATAATTTTAATTTGAAAATAACGATTTTGCACATCGATAGTGGTTTTATAGATTACCGTATTTCCTTGAATAGCCGCAGGGGCGCTAATTAATTTAAAACCTCTTCTCACTCCTGCGGTTACCAAAACCATGCGGAATGAGCAAGCATGCTCTAATTATTTTAAAACCTCTTCTCACTCCGGCGCATACCTTATCATTAAAAACACATTTAATAAAAAAAACGTTATTATGATCTTACCTTTACTTGTAGATGGGTCCATGTGCAGCTGCTTCTGATCAAAGGCAGTCTTTCTCATCTTTCTTCAATTTTAAAAGTCTCTGGAGATATTCCTTTAATTATTACCTCCTGCTTCGATTGAAAGTCCAGTTTAGAAAACGGTTTTATTTTAGATATGTAATCCTCCATGTTAAAAGTGCAAGCAAACAATTGCTGCATGCTTGCTGCTTGTTGTCTTCTTCTGCAGTACCTGTCTCCTGCAGTACTGGTAGTCGCAAGAAGGATCACTAGCGCCCTCTACCACCTGGAGGCGGCAGTCATTTAATGACTCATATTTGACCCGGCGGAAGTGCCAAGCATGCGCTAATTATTTTGCGAAACGAGTTTGACCCGGCTGTAATTCTAGGCAGGCGAATACTATATTCCCGGCGCCAATTCAAGGAAATACGGTAGTTTGAATATGGCATCCCATGGCAACGGGCAGTCAAAAAAGTCCTCCCATTTTCCATTTGCGTTGTATGAGGCAGCCTTCAAAGATTTCTTTATTAAATAAAAATTATATATTTTTCTATTTATTTTAGTTCCTTTTTGCCAACTAGAATTTCTTATTAGAGGTTTACAAACTAATAATTTAGTAGTTCCATAATTAATTATTTGTTTCCATCTTTTCCCAATTACTCCAGTTAGTTGATCAAATGAAAAGCTTGAGCAAGCATCACCATACATAGCTCTAAATTCATCACACTTCATAATTTTACCATTCTCATTGATAATATCATTGACAAAAATGATTCCTCTTTCAACCATATTTTTCCAAAAGAAAGGCTTTCCATCTATTACAATATTAGAGTTCATCCATATTAACTGCTGCAAAATATCGTCTCTTTTTTCTGGCACATAAAATTGAAAACACCACTATGAGTGGATTGTTTCCTTTATGTTTCCCAGCAGACTCTCTGGGAGGGGATCACTTGTAAAAAAGGATACAATTTCTTTTGATACAGTACATGTTTTTTGTCCAAAAGGACATTTGTGTACCACTCAATGTTTAAATACATATTTGGAACAATTGATGCTTTTAAAGACAGACACATAGCTTCACGGTTGAGAAGTTTCAGGCCCCCATATTCATACTCTTTGTACAAAACCTTTCTTTTAATCTTTTCTGGTTTGCCGTTCCAGACAAAATCGAAGACCCTCCGCTCATAAATCTTAAAAAAGTTTTGTGATGGAGCTGGTAATGACAAAAACAAATAAATAAATTGAGGAATAATTAACGAGTTGGCAATAGACATTTTACCATACAAGGTTAGGGATTTCCCTTTCCATAATTGCATAATTTTGTCCAGCTTTCTTAGTCGATTATCATAATTTACTGAGCCTAGATCTTCCAGATTTTCTGGGACAACAACACCAAGTATGTTAACTGGTCCATCTGTCCACAAAACAGGCACTTTGCATTCCATTCGAAAGGACGTTCCCTTTAGATTTCCGATCCTTAACATTTTACATTTATCATAATTAAGCTTAAGGCCAGATTGCTGTGAAAATATGTCCAAACGATTAAGAAGGTTCCGCAAACAATGAGGAAAAATCTTATCTTTGTGAATCAGCCTTTTCTGACATGAACTTCATCAAGAACAAACACAGAACACGCCTCACTGATGCACATCTGCAAGACTCACTCAGAGTTGCAGTGTCAAGTTACACACCAGAGTACAACACACTAGTTAACAGCATGTAAGGCCAGGCTTCCCACTAACTGACAAAGACACAGATAACAGATTTGGTGTCCAGTTCAAAGTGTGACATGATTTAAAAATTTGAGAGTTTACTTTTGTATTTTACATGAGTTATTATTTGTACAAACATGGTGCAAAGTAATTCATGATTTGTTAAAAAATGTTAGTGGCTAGCTAGTTAAAATGGGATATTGTGATTTCACAAGACTGTCTTAGAAGTGATCATTTGAAAATGTTCAATTTGAAAAATGTGCACTTAGAGAAAATATAAAAATCAAGTGTTGCATATTGATATTTATCTGTTTCTATATATATTTATTGTGAGAAATCATTAAGATGATCAGTGTTTCCACAAAGATAAATATCATTAATTATTAATAATAACAGAGTTAAAGGTAAATTGAGCAAATTGGCTACTTCTGGCAATTTATTTAAGTGTGTATCTAACTGGTAGCCCTTCGCATTAATCAGAACCCAAGAAGTAGCCCTTGGTTTCAAAAAGGTTGGTGACCCCTGGTATATACAGTATATATATATATATATATATATATATATATATATATATATATATATATATATATATATATATATATATATATATATATATATATATATATATATATATATATATATATATATATATATATATATATATATATATTGAATGTATAATATAATATATATAATATATCTACATATAGTGGTTTGCGTCTCTACCTTAGATGTGTATATATATATGTATGTATGTATATATATACCGTATTTCCTTGAATTGGCGCAGGGAATATAGTATTCGCACGTCTAGAATTACTGCCGGGTCAAACTCGTTTCTCAAAATAATTAACGCATGCTTGGCCTTATCGCCGGTTTATTATTGAAGCCGGATCAAATTCGTTTCGCAAAATATTAATTTTATTATCACATGTCTATAATTTTCGCCGGGTCAAACTCGTTTCGCAAAATATTTAGCATATGGCTAGAACTTCCACCGGGTCAAAATCGTTACGTCACGAGTGACGCATCTGTCCTCATTTTCAAAATGGAGGAAGCTGCTTTCAGTAGTTTACAATCGCACAAAGGAAAAAAGATAAAGAGCTATTCAGTAGGATTTAAGGTCCAAGCTATTGAATACCGGTACAGTATGCTAAAGAGAACAGTAAGCAGCTATGTTTTATTAATATACCGTAGCTGCGTGTGTGAAATACTGTATAAGTCATTAAATGACTCCCGCCTCCTGGTGGTAGAGGGCGCTGCCGCGCTAGTGATCCTTCTTGCGACTTCCGGTACTGCAGAAGAAGTGAACACACGCAGCAAGAGATTTTTTTTTTCTTCCTTCTAACATAAAACAGTTTTCTAAACTGGACTTTCAATCGAAGCAGGAGGTAATAATTAAAGGAAGATCTCCATCGAGACAGAGAGACTTTTAAAACGGAAAAAAGAAAATAATGAAGACTTCTATAAACAAGTTATCGATGCTTTTGGTCAGAAGGAGCTGCAAATGGACTCCATTTATAAGTACAAATAAGACCATAATAACGTTTTTTTTAATTACATGTGCTTTTCATGATGGTATGCTTACATCACACTCAAAGCGCACGCCTAAATTTTATGGATTCATTTTGGTAAACGCCGGAGTGAGAAGAGGTTTTAAAATAATTACCGCATGCACGGCCATCCCGCCGGTTTCCGGTAAACGCAGGAGTGACAGGAGGTTTCAAATTAATTAACGCCCCTGCGGCTATTCAAGGAAATACGGTATATATATATATATATATATATATATATATATATATATATATATATATATATATATATATATATATATATATATATATATATATATATATATATACATACATACATATGCATATATATATATATATATATATATATATATATATGTATATATATATACATATACATACATATGCATATATATATATATATATATATATATATATATATATATATATATATATATATATATATATATATATATATATATATATATATATATATATATATATATATATATATATATATCAATGGGCACATCCCTAATTGATAGTATGCAACAAAATAACTATTTTTGCATTGCATAATTGATTCATGCTGAGGATTTTGTATAGTGTATTTTGACATAATTTTTGTTAAGGTTGATTTTAGTAAATTGATTGATCAACAGCACTGATTGAGCAAGTATCTCACACTCATTGGCATGACGCTCTTAAGACATTTTCCAGATGAGATCTTTAGGCTCTGTATATATATATATAAAGTCTGCGGGCTATAGAGCGTTTTCTATTCAGGCTCCAGTACTATGGAATGCCCTCCCGGTAACAGTTAGAGATGCTACCTCAGTAGAAGCATTTAAGTCCCATCTTAAAACTAATTTGTATACTTTAGCCTTTAAATAGACCCCCTTTTTAGACTAGTTGATCTGCCGTTTCTTATCTTTTCTCCTCTGCCCCCCTCTCTCTTGTGGAGGAGGGGGGGACACACAGGTCCGGTGGCCATGGATGAAGTGCGGCTGTCCAGAGTCAGGACCCGGGGTGGACCGCTCACCTGTGCATCGGTTGGGGACATCTCTGCGCTGCTGACCCGTCTCCGCTCGGGATGGTTTCCCGCTGGCCCCACTATGGACTGGACTCTCACTATTATGTTAGATCCACTATGGACTGGACTTTCACAATACTATGTCAGACCCACTCGACATCCATTGCTTTCGGTCTCCCCTAGAGGGGGGGGGGGGGGGGTTACCCACATATGCGGTCCTCTCCAAGGTTTCTCATAGTCTCATAGTCATTCACATCGACGTCCCACTGGGGTGAGTTTTCCTTGCCCTTATGTGGGCTCTGTACCGAGGGTGTCATTGTGGCTTGTGCAGCCCTTTGAGACACTTGTGATTTAGGGCTATTAAATAAACATTGATATATATATATATATATATATATATATATATATATATATATATATATATATATATATATATATATATATATATATATATATATATATATATATATATATATATATACACAAATGGTTTCATATAATTTGACAACGTTTTAAACTGTAAGTAGGTTAGATATCATTTTTGAATACAATTAAAATCAAGAATAAAATGACAAATTCAGTGTTAATATTTGAGTGGGCCACTGGCCCTTTTGTAGTGGAAACGTTGTCAAAAAGGTAAGAACCTCCTGAAATGTACAATACATTTCACGTTTAAACTAGCAGCTTTTAAGCAAAATGAGTGTCATTGTACCATTGCAAGGTCCATGCACAAACTCCAGCCAACACATGCTGCCACAAAATCAGAAGGATTTAGCATGTTTTCAAAGTGGTTACAGTTCAAAATAACAACTTTTTTTTTTTACCGACACACTATTTACACACACTTTTTACGCTATCATAATATAGTGCTTTACTGTTTGCCCTGAAGTCTTACAGACACAGTGTGGGGGTCTGTCTGTCCCTATAACCCTGACCCAAATCAATTAAACCATGCAGAATAAAGACTACTACTACAGGATTTAATTCTCCAATCTCACTGGCTGACCTGTCAGCTCATCCATGCTAACACTATCTGACTATGATTAGTGTACAAAGCTGAGGGCAGAAAAACAGGTTACATCTGACCTCCATGGTGCCAAAATGACTGTATTTGCTACTTACACCCTCAATATGGCTCTTCTTTTTTCTAACATATGGAACAGCCTGAAGGAGGGCTGTTCCATACGTTGGTCATTCTGCCAAAACGGAATTGGGCCACTAGAGGTATATGGCCACTTACTGGATGAAGTTTGTCACCTGTTGCAACACCGACTCCTCCAAGAGAACTTATGGATTGATGAAAATGGAAACAGAACACAATTGTGACATTAGACATGTGATAGACATTATCTAGGAACACACACGCACATACACACACACGAGATGGAGAAGCATCTACATAGAACAGTTGCTCTCAAATTGTAGGGGGCGCGGTGCAATGCCAGGGGGGGCACGTGTGACCTCAGAGAAGAATGATTTTTCCTCGTACCAGAATCCATCCATCCATCCATTTTCTACCGCTTGTCCCTTTCGGGGTCGCAGTCATCGCAGGGCCAACACAGATAAACAGACAACATTCACACTCACATTCACACACTAGGGCCAATTTAGTGTTGCCAATAAACCTATCCCTGCGGGAACCCACGCAGTCACAGGAAGAACATGCAAACTCCTCACAGAAAGACCCTGAACCCGGAGATCGAACCCGGGATCTTCATATTGTGAGGCCCATGCACTAACCCCTAATACACCGTGCTTCCCCCGTACCAGAATACAATGAAGAATATTTAGCACTTGGCTTCACTGTAACCTCGGAGGGAGACGAGAGTGTTGTTTCCTTTGATGTTAATAAACTTACAATGTTATGCAGAGGTATAGTTATAACAATGTTATAGACAAATTGTACTACGATAGAGAGTGGGGGGGGGGCAAGATATTTTCTTCTTTTCAGGGGGGGCGTAACAGACAATATTTGAGAAGCACTGACACAGTCCTTGTGCTGTTACCTTGTCGTGGTGGGGAACCTTGCGTGTCTCTGTGACCTGGATAGCTATACCGACGGGGGCTATGCCCCCAGCAGGTTCAACCATGTCGGTCAGGTATTCCAGGTAGAGTCCAGACAAAAAACAGCACCTGGTCCTCCAGGTTGGGGGTTGGGCGTGGGGCCAACAACCACACCCCGTAAAAAGACACTACCGTTACGGAAACTTCTACGAACTATACTACTATGGACCTCTCAGTAGACTCGAGCCAACCTATTGGCAGTATGACCGCCCCTGACGAAAGCCTTCAACAGGAAGTCAGGAGCGCGATAGGTAGTCTACTGGGACCCAAAACTACGATCCGCCTGGGTGCATGGGATGTCCGCACCATGTTCGACACATCCAAAACAGCTCAGGTCACGAGTGAAATGAGAAGATACAGGTTGGACATCCTGGGATTAAGTGAATGCCGATGGACCAGCTCTGGACACCAGGTGATGAGTGATGGCACAGTTATCCTGCACTCTGGGCACTCCGATCAACACACGCGCGGCGTGGCCCTCATAGTCTCAAAGGAGAAGGTCAACACCTTGCTGGACTGGGAACCCCTCGGCGACAGGCTGATCAGAGCCCGCTTCAACTCCATGCATTGCAAGCTCACCATCATTCAGTGCTATGCACCAACCAATGAAGCGAAGGAGGAGGAAAAATACCAGTGGTATGAGGAGCTACAGCAGACAGTCTCTAAAGTCCCCAAGCATGATGGGTGACATCAACGCCAAGGTGGGAGCTGATAACACAGACTGTGAGAGAGCTATGGGGAAGCACGGGTGCGGTGTGATGAACGACAATGGCGAGCGTCTTGTTGACTTCTGCATGACCAACAACTACGTCATCGGTGGTACCATCTTTCCACACAAAACAATCCATAAACTCACATGGAAGTCACCTGACGGTTCCACCACCAACCAGATTGATCACATTTGGTTCAATGGAAAGTGGCGCAGGTCTCTCCAAGACGTTCGAGTTTATCGTGGAGCCGATGTCAACAGCGACCATTACCTTCTAACAGCCATTATCAAGCTGAAACTAAGGAAAGCGCAAAAGTGGTGTCAACTTAGGAAACATCTTGATGTAGCCAAACTAAGATGCCCCAAGACCAACAAAGAGTTCTGCCTGGAACTGAAGAACCGCTTCAGTGCTCTTGCCAAACCTGCGAACGAAGACTCAGACACCCAAGGCAAGTGGGAGAACATCAAAAAGTCTTACGTAGGGGCAGCCACCAAAGTCTTGGGCTATAGAAAGAGAGGGAACAAAGAATGGTTAACACCTGGCACCTGGCAAATAATTGAAGAAAGAAAACAGCTGAAAGCCAAGATGCTTAGCACAAAATCGCACAGGCTCCATGAGCAGGTCCAGAAAGCCTACAAGGAAAAGGACAGAGAGGTAAAGAAGGGTGCAAGGAGTGACAAAAGGGCCTTTGTTGAGGATCTAGCAGAGAAAGCTGAGTGTGCAGCTGCCTGGGGTGAGTTGAGTACGATTTACAAGATCACAAAGCAACTCACAGGCAAGTACAACAGCCAGCCAGCCCCTGTTAAAGATAAACAGATCAACATCCTCACCACTGAGAGTGACCAGATCTTGAGATGGGTTGAGCATTTCCGTGAGGTACTCAACTGCCCGGGGCCAACCCTTCATCAGCAGAAAGTCTCCTTGACATCGAGATGACCCCCCCCCCCCCCAAGTAAAGAAGAGGTACAATTTGCCATCAAAGCCTTGAAGAATGGGAAAGCCGCCGGCATAGACTCTGTCTATGCAGAGATGCTGAAAGCTGACCTTAACACCTCTGTCAATGTGCTTACTGATCTCTTTAAAGACATCTGGGAGAAGGAAGTAATACCTCAAGACTGGGACAAGGGCCTGATTGTCAAACTCCTCAAGAAAGGAAACCTCCAAAATTGTGACAACTGGAGGGGCATCACACTGCTATCAGTACCATCTAAGGTCTTCTACAGGATATTACTCGGCAGAATCGATTCCACTATTGATCAGAAGCTACGGCAGGAACAAGCAGGGTTCAGGAGAGAAAGGGGCTGCATAGATCAGATCTTCGTTCTGAGGAACATTATCGAGCAGCGTGTAGAATGGAACACTCCTCTGCACATCAACTTCATCGACTTTCGCAAAGCCTTTGACAGCCTACATCGTGACACCCTATGGAAGATTGTTGGGGCCTTTGGAGTTCCTCCAAAACTGGTCACTCTCATAGGGATGTTCTACCGTCACTTTGAATGCAGCATCATTGTTAATGGTGAGCCATCTACATGGTTCACTGTGGAGTCTGGTGTGCGGCAAGGGTGTACTATTTCCCCCATTCTCTTCCTGATTGCCATAGACTGGGTCATGCGGAATACAACTCACAGACCCAGGGGTATACAGTGGACTTTGTTCTCCCAACTTGAAGACCTAGATTTTGCTGATGATCTTGCTGTCCTTGCACCAAAGCACATCTATCTGCAGGAGAAAACTGACAGACTGAACAAATTCGCCCAACAGTTAGGGCTGAACATAAATGTGTCCAAAACACAAGTGATGTGCATTAATGCCACTCCAGATGTACCAATCACGCTCTCGACTATGTTGAGAACTTTACCTACCTGGGAAGTCTCGTCAGTAAGGACAACGCTGCACAAAAGGACATTAGAGCAAGACTCGGAAAGGCACAGGGTGCTTTTGCTAGGCTACACACCATCTGGAAGTCCAAGCAATATAGCTTAAGAACAAAGGTCCGACTTTACAACAGTAATGTAAAATCTGTATTGTTGTACGGCTCAGAGTACTGGCGAGTAACATCCTACGACATGAAAAAGTCGAAGCCTTCCACAATGGATGCCTCAGGAAACTCTGTCGAATCTTTTGGCCCGAGAAAATATCCAATGCACATCTATACAAGAAGACCAAGTGCAACAGTGTGGTGCTTGAAATCAAATGCAGCTGATTCCAATGGCTTGGACATGTTCTGAGGATGGACCAAGACCGCATCCCCAAGATCGCACTACATTGGACTCCACCTGGGAAAAGGAAGCAAGGCCGGCCCAAGAACATGTGGCGGCGTACAGTGACAGCTGAGCGGAAGGAGATGAACCTAACCTGGGGCAAGGCACAGCATGTTGCTCAAGACAGGTCCAGATGGAGGCAGATCGTCGAAGCTTTATGTCCCGTCAGGGACGAAGAGGATTAAGTAAGTACTAACACAGAAGAACATCACACATTAATCAACAGGTGTGGAACAAGTGACCACACCCTGCATATTGAGGCATTAAACAACTTGAGCCATTTGCTTGTATTGTATCACATGACTTCTTTCCGGAAGTGAAGACTAGTGGTGGTCAACCAAGCCAAGATGGCTGTTGTACGGCAAGCAGCTTGCAAACTATCTGAGTATAGCTTAAATCTTCCTGCAAAAAGAAGATACCAGCAAAAAATCTAACTAGATTTGTTGAGTGATATCAAGGATTATACGTCGAGCGCGCTCCAATACATGTCAAACTAATGTGCTACAGACGCCATTCTACATAACAAAACAGATGGAGACTTGGAAAAGCATGGAGGTCTACAACTTATTTGTTTGTGGCTGGGTCAAGGACATTAGTATCAAGACTCTCTTAGATAAATATGCATTGTTTTGTTCGGGTAAGGTTGCATTTTATGATTTAACTTTGCGTCTACTGCCACGCGTCGTTTATGAGTAGCATGTTTTCCCCGTCTTTAACAAAATATAACTATATAGATGTCAACTTTGTGTATGTGCTGAAAGCTTCATTTATGATTGCTGCCTTTGGTGAAGTTAACTATTTTAGGTTTTGCTCATATTTGCTTTCTTTTATCTAGACACGCCGAGTTGGTGCTTTTCGAAACACTCGTAGCAAATATGTGTTTGAGAAATACAATGATATTAAGATAATACTTAAATGGGAAATAACAAACATTAAAAGTATATCAAACAAACGTTTAACAAAGTGCTCACTGCAAACTCATGAATTATTCGACTCTGCTCCCTTGGATTGGAGCGTGAGCTGCTTTTCTCCTCGTTGTTTCGTAAAATCTTACACTCTTCCGCTCTTTTTTTATTACCCAAAAGACTTGTGATTATCTGTCCTTGCAGCTAGTTACTTTGACTTAATAAGACATCTGTGGTGGAATTTCTAACCTATTGTACCATATTTTTGTGTCTGTCAAAGTCTGGAAAGAGAGTGAGGTCGAAAAGCATTAAGGAGGACACGACAGTAGTGGAATGTCTGCTCGTTTCTCTTTTTTCTATTCTGAACCATTGGAAGAGCATTGTGGGTTAGAGTTGAACGTATGGTCAGCCTGACCATTGTACAAAATGTTTTGATTGTTTGTTATGGCTAAGGGATTCAAGGATGTTGCAGAACAAACAGGTCCAAAACAACTGGACCTTGACACACGAGGGAAACAGATAAATAACGAAGTAGACCAAGTCTATGGGTGATTCGCATGCTTCTCGATTCATCCAACGTCTCCGGAGACGTTGTCTGTTTGCATGGCAATTCAATCCAACCTTGTACCATTTGATTATGGGTAAATACAACTTTTGTACTAAATTCGCTTTTGTTGCTGTTTAAGATTCGGACATTGCACCACATAAAATTGGCGCCACAAACAGGATGGTCTAGAACGCTGCAGGTCGACATCCGCTCCCGGTCGACATCCGCTCCCGGTCGACATCCGCTCCCGGTCGACATCCGCTCCCGGTCTCTCTCTAGGCAGACAGAGGTTGCACTGTGTGCACATCTAAAGGTAAGCAATTTTGCTTAATGTGTAAACTCTATCTGTCTGGAGATGGTCGGGACTGGTAAGACTAATTGCTGAACCTGTTTTTGATTTAGTTGATATAACACTCCCGTCAGGGGGTTGCATTCTACGGCGGGGGTGCATTAATCCAGCACAACAGCGGCGCATGGACTTCATTTATAAGTAAAGGTAAGACCATAATAATGTTTTTTTTTAATTAAATGTGCTTTTTTGTGTGCTACAGTTTGTATGTGTAAAGTTAAAGTTAAGTTAAAGTACCAATGATTGTCTCACACACACACTAGGTGTAATGAAATTTGTCTTCTGCATTTGACCCATCCCCTTGATCACCCCCTGGGAGGTAGGGGAGCAGTGGGCAGCAGCGGCGGAATAATTTTTGGTGATTTAACCCCCAATTCCAACCCTTGATACTGAGTGCCAAGCAGGGAAGAATGCTGGTATGAACTTTTAAACATAAACCGTTAACTGCTGCCAATCAAATGGTGAATAAGATACTCTTTAGGGTTCATATATTTGTAAATCTGACTGTGATGAAGTCAGTGCCTAACCAGCCATGAACCTCACCGCACGTCACTGATACATACATATATATATATATATATATATATATATATATATATATATATATATATACATATACATATATATATATATATATATATATATATATATATATATATATATATATATATATATATATATATATATATATATATATATATATATATATATATATATATATATACACTACCGTTCAAAAGTTTGGGGTCACCCAAACAATTTTGTGGAATAGCCTTCATTTCTAAGAACAAGAATAGACTGTCGAGTTTCAGATGAAAGTTCTCTTTTTCTGGCCATTTTGAGCGTTTAATTGATCCCACAAATGTGATGCTCCAGAAACTCAATCTGCTCAAAGGAAGGTCAGTTTTGTAGCTTCTGTAACGAGCTAAACTGTTTTCAGATGTGTGAACATGATTGCACAAGGGTTCTCTAATCATCAATTAGCCTTCTGAGCCAATGAGCAAACACATTGTACCCTTAGAACACTGGAGTGATAGTTTCTGGAAATGGGCCTCTATACACCTATGTAGATATTGCACCAAAATCCAGACATTTGCAGCTAGAATAGTCATTTACCACATTAGCAATGTATAGAGTGTATTTCTTTAAAGTTAAGACTAGTTTAAAGTTATCTTCATTGAAAATAAGGACATTTCAATGTGACCCCAAACTTTTGAACGGTAGTGTATATATACATACAGTATATAGATGTACACAATTTTATGCAGTACGTGTGTGTGTGTGTGTGTGTGTGTGTGTGTGTGTTTTCCACATAAAGTATATGATCTATTGTAAAAAAACACAGCCATTCATCGGAATTAATATTTGTCCATTTGTTTGTATGGAAACCTTTAGACAGAATTCTACACACAGTTTTATCAATGAAACCCCTGGTACTGGACAGGCTTGTAGGCACTTGGAAAGAAAGCTCTAACTTTTACTGAGTTTTTTAAATAAAACTTACAGAATATTGTTTTTAACTAATCTTGTTTTGTATCTTATTGCTTTGTATTTTTTTGGGGAGGGCACCAACAAACAGTACGACTGAGAGGAAACAGTCTGTATCTCCTAACAACGTGACCTTGGAGTATATTAAGGTCACCTGCGGAGTTCCACAAGGTTCCACAGGTTGGCCCTGTACTTTTCAGCATATACTGTATATGCTGCTGCAAGGTGACATCTTACACAAATATGGTGTTAGCTTTCACTGTTATACTGATGACACCCAACTTTACATTGCCCCTAAAGCTGACCAACACACCATGTAGTCATCTTGAGGCATGTCTAAATTAAATTAAACTATTGATGTCCAGCATCTTTTTACATCTTAACACTAAGAAAACAGAGTTATTGATTATCAGTCCTGCTAAACACAGGCACTTGTTTACGGATACCACCTTAGATTTTGACAAAGATACTCGGTAATAAATCTCGCCATTATATTCAACCCAAATTTCTCGTTTAAACTGCACATTAAGAATGTTACTAAAACAACCATTTTTGGTCTGCACAATATCACTGAAATCCATCCCGTTTTGTCCATCAACGACGCTGAGCTCATTATACAGGTACATGCGTTTGTTACGTCTCGTCATGATCATTATTTTCAGGTCTCCCCATTAAAAGATTAGAGTTGGTATAAAATGTGTCTACTACACTTTTGACGAGGACAAGAAAGTTTGATCATCACACGCTTATACTGGCCCACCTGCACTGGCTTCTGGTACACTTCAGGTACGATTTAAAGGTTTTGTTAGTTACGTATACAACACCAAACACTCCAGCACCATCTTATCTTGTTGATTGTAGTGTGTACTAGTCTTTACTTAAAGAGGCAAAAACTGCAGAAACAAAAGGCTGGTGCAAGGCACGTAACGGCAGCAGAGTATTGCATGCACCCTGACAAAAGACAATAATTCAGCTTCGCCTGGCACGCATATCTGGATAATACACCCTTCTAAGGGGGCAGCACGATAGAACAGTGGTTAGCGCTCCTGCCTCACAGCAAGCACTCCTGCCTCACAGCGAGAAGATCCTAAGTTTGATTTCTGGTATCGGGGTCTCTTTGTGTGGAGTTTGCATGTTTTTCCTGTGATTGCGTGGGTTCCCTCCAGGTACTACAGCTTCCTCCCACCTCCAAAATGGGGATATTCTTATTGGCAACACTAAATTGGCCCTAGTGTGTGAATGTGAGTGTGAATGCTTGTCTCTCTATCTCTGTCTACCCTGCATTACGCCCAAGTGCAGCTGGGATAGGATTCAGCCCCCCTCATCCCTTCGCGACAGGGACAAGCGGTAGACAATGAATGGATGAATGTGTTGTGAGGTGGCCTCCAGCTTAATGCAAAAATAACATGTATGAGGGGGTTGGTTATGCAGTTATATTGATATGCAGGTAGGAGACCTCGCTTGCACCACTCCTTACACTCCCTAATTCTTTATAACACACACTGTGCTTCCACAAAGGGTTGCATTCATTGGCAAACATGCGAACACTGCATTTATTTATAGAAGCCAAGCAAGCACGTGCACGCGCTGACTCGGCTGTGCTGAGTTACATAATGGTGGCCTACTAAAGCAATGTGGCACGTGAACTGCATGAAAGGATGCTGAACTCTGCTGAGGCTGAGCCTTGCCTTCCTACTGGTCACACATACACACACACACACACACACACACACACACACACACACACACACACACACACACACACACACACACACACACACACACACACACACACACACACACACACACACACACGCGCGCACACACACACACTCACACACGCATGCACGCACGCACGCACAAACACACACGGAGTGCAAACACACATCTCTCCAACTCAGGCTGACATCACTGAGGGCCTCAAGGCTGCTCTCATCATCTGGTTGCTAGGCAACTCTTTTGTCCAAAGGCACAACCAACGCACATTTAATTTAGGTGGCTACGATATGCGATTAAAAAAAAAAGGAAATACAAAAACAAATCAGCCTTCGAAGAAGAAATGGGATGTTACCGCTGGTGCTGAGGTTGATTTTAGATTTGTGGGGAAAAAAACAGCGAGCAGGATATTTATATTGTGAAGAGAAGCAAGAGAGCAGAAGATTAAGGCAGACAGGGTAAAAAAGAGACAGGCTGGTCATGTGTGAATTGAGGCCATCTTCTGTGTCTGTGCTGCCATCTGTTTGACTGACATGTACGACAAAGCGCCTATACCCTCCGCAGTCCTTTTCACACAATGGTGTCGTCACTGTTTGTTGCTCTCTCTCGGCTGACATATTTGCCTTATCTACTAAAGCGCCTGGTAGCACTTGTCACACCAGATAGGTAGTCCGAACACACCCCTGCGAACGAAAGATGATGATCGCAGGCCAAAAAGGTGTTCTGGTAAGTGAGCAAGTTTATGATGGATTAGGTTTATACAGTATATCGCACTTTTGTAGATACACAAAGTGCTTTAGTGTGAAAACTGAAAAAACTATCATTCATTCATTCCACACTCACACATGAATGGTGGTAAGTTACATTTGTAGCAACAGCTGCCGTGGTGTAGACTGACGAAAATGTGGCTGCCAATTTGCGCCGACGTTCTTCTCCGACCACTGCCAAAAATTGTGTCTTTCCCAAGGACAAATCGGCAGTGACTAGGGTGGCGGAAGCTGGATTTGTACCAGGAACTCTCACATTTTTGGATGGCCACTCTACCATCTGAGTCACGCTGCCCTATTACACTGACAAAATTTTACAAATATTTCAGAGCCACAAACAAAAAAAATAGATTACAAGTTTTGGAAGGTTATGTAGTGGAATTTCTGACCTTTGTACCATATTTTGTGTCGAAAAGAGAGCGAGGTCGAAAAGCCTTAAGAATGTCTGCTCGTTTCTTTTTTTCTATTCTGAACCATTAAAGGACCATATGTGGGTTATAGTTGAACGAGTGGTCAGTCTGACCATTCTACAAAATGTTTTGATTGTTTGTTATGGCTAAATGATTCAAGGAGGTTGCAGAATGAGCTGGTTCAAAACAACGGGACCTTGACACATGAGGAAAACAGATAAATGGCCAAGTGACCAAGCCTATGTGTGATTCGCATGATTCTCGATTCATTCAACTCCTCCTGAGGACGTTGTCTGTTTGCATGGGCAATTCAATCCAACTTTGTACTTTTTGATTATGGGTAAATACAACTTTTGTACTAAATTCACTTTTGTTGCTGTTTAAGATTCGGACCAGCCACCACATAAAATTGGCGTCACGAACAGGATGGCCTAGAACACTGCAGGTCGATATCAGGACTCCCGGTTTCTCTAGGCAGACAAAGATTTGCACGCGCGCATAAAGGTAAGCAATTTTGCTTAATGTGTAAAAGCTGTCTATCTGGAGATGAACGGGACTGGTAAGACTAATTGCTGAACCTGTTTTTGATAAAAGATAGGTCTAGCAGGTTCTCCAAAAACAACCTGGAATGGGGTATATTATGGTTGGATTGGGTTGTTTTATATGTGATTATATTGTCTGTGTGTTTGCTTGAAAACTTGTGATTTCTTGTTTAACAATAAGGGGAATTGTTAATAGAATTGTGGTAGTTTAGGAGTGTGTTGCGCTGACTATTTGAGGCAAATACATTTTTTTAACCTCTTCTCCCCTCTGGCGTTGTCTGCAGAGGGGGTCTTCTTCTGCAAGTACGCTCGGTTGGCGGTTTGGATACAGCTAAAGTAAAGGCAATTTCACTAGCCGGGTGGTACATTTTACTACAAAAAATTGTTGAAAGTCTGCGAAAGTGCGACGCATCTGTCTTTGTGGAAGCTGCAGCGGTAAAGGCCTCATTTTTAGGGACTTTTCAGGGACTCCTGAAATCGACTGAGCTGTCACGACGTTCTGATTAGTGTGCTGCAGTTTAGACAGATGGAGATCGGGCTCCATACAGTTGAGGCGTTGGTGGAAACTGTATGGAACTGACCAAACATGATGTCTGTAGAATTTTTGGGTGATTACCAGTGATTCTATGGCGCCTTTAGGCTGGTTTCCGTGTTGGTCAGGGTGGTAACGCAGGATCTGCTCCGATGGACGGGTTAATCGCCGTTTTATGAGTAAGAAGGGACCTAAGTTCGTGTTATGAGACAGCCGTTCCACAAAAAGCACGCGTGTATAATTGTTATACTGTCCGGACATTGGGGTGGGTTGTATTTTGTTAATGTTTGTGTATATTGGTGAATGTTGAGAAGTGTGTTGGATGTGGAGTGATTCAGTTTTTGTTTTTTTCCCCTTGGTACATTTATATATATGCGTATTTTAATAACAATTGTGTATGCACCTGTGAGTCTGATCTGTTTCATTTCCCTCCCTTGAAAGGCAATCATTACTCCCACACTCCCGCATCCCCCCCTTCACGCTTTCTCTCACATCCCTGCTAATCTGTAAAAGTTTGGAAATTGTCCAAAATGTGTGTGTTTATGAGAAGATAGACAAAGTTTATGTTCGGAAATCATATGAGTGAATGATCCAGCTATCCATTCATCTTCTTCCGCTCATCGGAGGTCGGGTCGCGGGGGCAGCAGCCTAAGCATGGATGCCCAGACTTTCTTCCTCCCAGCCATTTTGTCCAGCTCAGAGATAATGTTAAATACATGTTGTCTATTATTATTAAGGTTTGATATAACACAGATGTGCTTCTGGGTGAGAAAAATAGTTGACTGTTGAGGTTGTTTTTAACTGGGTTGGTGTGATTAAATTTTTTTTTGTTGGTTTTTTGTTGCTCGTGTGACGCAGTAATAAAAAGAGGTGTTGTGAGAGATAAGACATAGCTGCTCCCTCCCTCCATCCCTCCCCGAACATATTTTTGTTGTATGCAAGTTCAAAGTTCGAAACAACACACGGTGGAAATGAAATACGAGAGGAGGCTCTGTTAGGAGGCATTTGAGATAAGAGATGTGTCTTGGTAACGAGGGCGTGTGACGAGGCTGTGTGACGTCCTGCACGTAAGACATGGGCCGGAGAGGTGTGTCACTGTTAGCATAGCATTGAGATAGGTTAGCATTGAGGTAGGTTAGCAAAAATTAGCTTACTGAGGCCTAGTAAGGCTAGGTTAGCATTTAGCTTAGCATTACTAAGTGAAATAGAACAGCTGTTCTCAGTCTGGAGAGTGTATTGGCAGTTTGTGTTTGCTAATTTCAGTAAAATAAAAGATAAATGAATAAATAAACATTTAAATATCAATAAATAAATTTGGATTGTGGGACATTGAAGCATAGTTTGATTTATCATTCATTATTTTTATGTGTTTAGTATACTGTTTTGTACAGCCTTGATGCTCTGCTGATCCATCCAGTTCCTGTGTGGGAGTTAAGACAAACACACACACACACACACACGCACACACGTGGGGCAGTATAGCTCGGTTGGTAGAGCGGCCGTACCAGCAACTTGAGGGTTGCAGGTTCGATCCCCGCTTCCGCCATCCTAGTCACTGCCGTTGTGTCCTTGGGCAAGACACTTTACCCACATGCTCCCAGTGCCACCCACACTGGTTTAAATGTAACTTCGATATTGGGTTTCACAATGTAAAGCGCTTTGAGTCACTTGAGAAAAAGCGCTATATAAATGTAATTCACTTCACTTCACATCATAGAAAAGAACACATTGTAGCTTTGAAATAATAGTTATATAACAAATAAATTAATAATATTGAATCTAAATTTGATAAAGGTAAATTGATTATTTAAATATATTGACATTTTAATTATTTTAAGAATAATCACGATAAAAATAAAATTTAAATTTCTATTCTAAAACATTTTTAACTTTTATCTGTGTAACTGGTATTAATCAAATATTGTCAACGTTTATAGTCACACCTGTGTGAATTATGGAGTCTGAGTCGCAGGTTTGGTGAGCAGTTGGGGCTTCAGTAAACTGAAACCACTGTTAGCCGATTAAATAAAAAGATATTCACAGAAATAGAACAAGCGGACACAAAGCTGTCTGTCACCCTGGCCGGTGGACGGGACTTTTGACACAAGCCAGTGTAGAGATATGGGAGTTTTGATAAACAATTACAAGGCAAAGGATAAAAAACCTAAACGCATTCAGAAACATGACAGAGCTGTTCTGCAGTTGTTTTTAATCACGCCAGAAGGGAAGATAGTGAGAAAGAAGTACAGACAAAAGTAACCACACTCAGCGCTCCAGTCATAACAAAACGTAGATCAGCGTTAAACAAATTCTAATCATAAGGACATACTAAATTATGAGAATTTACGTAAACAGACAGCAAGTAAACCAGAAATAATAATTGAAATAAATAACAAAGAAAGCTAATTTCTATGTGACACTGAAGCATGTAGAATTACATGTAGAGAATAAAACTAAATGGAAATAAATGTCTGCAAGATAAGCAGTCTGTCCAGTGTTTACAAGGACGAGACGTCATGAACTGTGCTCGGATTAGCAATAGCATCAGATTATGAAGGAGGAATAACTGTTAAGAGATAAAGAAAGACGCATTACATTATATGGTTTTGGATTGTTGTTGAACCTGTTGTATTTTATAAGACTGATTGATTTGTGAAATGGGAAGAAATCAATAGGAATAATTAGATGCAAGATGGAATAAACTATGAGTGTGACAGATAATGAATGAATGAATGAATTAAATAAGTTTATTTCGGTCATATTTGAAGCAGCGGCGTCGACTACCAGCGGAGACGGTCAGCGAAAGAGACGTAAGCGGTGCGCTCGGAAGCAGAAGCGGGGGTGTCGGGCGGGGCTAACAACAAAGCTAAATGCTTTGTTGTTAGCGGGGCTAACGAAAAAGCTAAATGCTAATCCACAAAGAAGCGCTAATAAGGAGTCTGTTAAGCTAGAACTAGCCAGCGCCAGGCTGGATAATCCCTGCACACATAGCAATTCTTCTAGAATAATATACAACTCACATAATGTTTTTTCTGCGTCAGAGGTGGACATGCATTTTACTGAGGTGGCAAACAATCTAAAAATTCCTGTCATATCAATTCCTAGATATGGTCGAAATTATTTAAAGTGCACTATGCATAATAAACGTAACATTATTAATATTGCTACTACGGATACTTTCAACAAAAACTCCTCAAAACAGCCCACTACCTATAATATGGGCTTTTTAAACATAAGGTCATTGTCTTCCAAAACGTTATTAGTTAATGAAGTCATCAGAGACAACAATCTTGATGTCGTTGGTTTAGCCGAGACCTGGCTCAAACCAGACGAATTTTTTGCGCTGGGTGAGGCGTCTCCTCCTGGCTATGCGGGAACGCATATTGCCCGCCCCATTAAAAGAGGTGGGGGTGTTGCACTAATATACAACAAAAACTTTAGCCTTACCTCGGACCTAAATAATAAATATAACTCGTTTGAGGTGCTCACTATGAGGTTTGTCACACCGCTGCCTCTCCACCTGGCTGTCATCTACCGCCCCCCTGGGCCCTATTCGGACTTTATCAATGAATTTTCAGAGTTCGTTGCTGATCTAGTGACGCACGCCGACAATATAATCATAATGGGAGACTTTAACATCCATATGAATACCCCATCGGACCCTCCATGCGTGGCGCTCCAGACTATAATTGATAGCTGTGGTCTTACACAAATAATAAATGAACCCACGCATCGCAACGGTAATACGATAGATCTAGTGCTTGTCAGGGGTGTCACCACCTCTAAAGTTACGATACTCCCGTACACTAAAGTAATGTCCGATCATTACCTTATAAAATTCGAAGTTCGGACTCATTGTCAACAAACTAATAATAATAATAATAACTACTATAGCAGCCGCAACATTAATACTGCCACAACGACGACTCTTACTGACCTACTGCCTTCAGTAATGGCACCTTTCCCAAATTATGTGGGCTCTATTGATAACCTCACTAGCAACTTTAACGACGCCCTGCGCGACACCATTGATATTGTAGCACCGCTAAAGCTAAAAAGGGCCCCTAAAAGGCGTACCCCATGGTTTACAGAAGAAACTAAAGCCCAGAAATTATCATGTAGAAAGCTGGAACGCAAATGGCGTGCGACTAAACTTGAGGTTTTCCATCAAGCATGGAGTGATAGTTTAATAACTTATAAACGCATGCTTACCTCAGCTAAAGCTAAATATTACTCAAATCTCATCCACCTCAACAAAAATGATCCTAAATTTTTGTTTAGTACAGTAGCATCGCTAACCCAACAAGGGACTCCTCCCAGTAGCTCCACCCACTCAGCAGATGACTTTATGAATTTCTTTAATAAGAAAATTGAACTCATCAGAAAAGAGATTAAAGACAACGCATCTCAGCTACAACTGGGTTCTATTAACACAAATATGACTGTATATACGACGGACATTGCCCTCCAAAATAGTTTCTCTCTCTTTGATGAAATAACATTGGAGGAATTGTTAAAATGTGTAAATGGGACAAAACAAACAACATGTTTACTTGACCCAATTCCTGGGAAACTTATCAAGGAGCTTTTTGTTTTATTAGGTCCATCAGTGTTAAATATTATAAACCTATCACTTTCCTCTGGTACTGTTCCTCTAGCATTCAAAAAAGCGGTTATTCATCCTCTACTCAAAAGACCTAACCTCGATCCTGACCTCATGGTGAACTACCGGCCGGTGTCCCACCTACCGTTTATCTCGAAAATTCTCGAAAAAATTGTCGCACAGCAGCTAAATGAACACTTAGTGACTAACAATCTCTGTGAACCTTTTCAATCCGGTTTCAGGGCAAATCACTCTACGGAGACAGCCCTCGCAAAAATGACTAATGATCTATTGCTGACGATGGATTCTGATGCTTCATCTATGTTGCTGCTTCTTGATCTTAGCGCCGCTTTCGATACTGTTGATCATAATATTTTATTAGAGCGTATCAAAACGCGTATTGGGATGTCAGACTTAGCCTTGTCTTGGTTTAACTCTGACAGGATGCAGTGTGTCTCCCATAACAATGTGACCTCGGACTATGTTAAGGTAACGTGCGGAGTTCCCCAGGGTTCAGTTCTTGGCCCTGCACTCTTTAGTATTTACATGCTGCCGCTAGGTGACATTATACGCAAATACGGTGTTAGCTTTCACTGTTATGCTGATGACACCCAACTCTACATGCCCCTAAAGCTGACCAACACGCCGGATTGTAGTCAGCTGGAGGCGTGTCTTAATGAAATTAAACAATGGATGTCCGCTAACTTTTTGCAACTCAACGCTAAGAAAACGGAAATGCTGATTATCGGTCCTGCTCAACACCAACATCTATTTAATAATACCACCTTAACATTTGACAACCAAACAATTAAACAAGGAGACTCGGTAAAGAATCTGGGTATTATCTTCGACCCAACTCTCTCGTTTGAGTCACACATTAAGAGTGTTACTAAAACGGCCTTCTTTCATCTCCGTAATATCGCTAAAATTCGTTCCATTTTGTCCACAAGCGATGCTGAGATCATTATCCATGCGTTCGTTACATCTCGTCTCGATTACTGTAACGTATTATTTTCGGGCCTCCCTATGTCTAGCATTAAAAGATTACAGATGGTACAAAATGCGGCTGCTAGACTTTTGACAAAAACAAGAAAGTTTGATCATATTACGCCTATACTGGCTCACTTGCACTGGCTTCCTGTGCACCTAAGATGCGACTTTAAGGTTTTACTACTTACGTATAAAATACTACACGGTCAAGCTCCTGCCTATCTTGACGATTGTATTGTACCATATGTCCCGGCAAGAAATCTGCGTTCAAAGAACTCCGGCTTATTAGTGATTCCCAGAGCCCAAAAAAACTCTGCGGGCTATAGAGCGTTTTCTATTCGGGCTCCAATACTATGGAATGCCCTCCCGGTAAAAGTTAGAGATGCTACCTCAGTAGAAGCATTTAAGTCTCATCTTAAAACTCATTTGTATACTCTAGCCTTTAAATAGACTCCCTTTTTAGACCAGTTGATCTGCCGTTTCTTTTCTTTTCTTTTCTACTCTGCTCCGGGGTGGACCGCTAGCCTGTCCATCAGATGGGGACATCTCTACGCTGCTGACCCGTCTCCACTCGGGATGGTTCCCGCTGGCCCCACCATGGACTGGACTTTCGCTGATGTGTTGGACTTTCACAGTATTATATCAGACCCACTCGACACCGAGGATGTCGTTGTGGCTTGTACAGCCCTTTGAGACACTAGTGATTTAGGGCTATATAAATAAACATTGATTGATTGATTGATTGATCATATAACCAACCATCAACCATTTTGTGTGACCAGTTTAACAGTACAGATTAGACATATTAACAATCATACACATTTACACACAGAAAGAAAAGAAAAGAAAAAGTATGACCGAAAAAGGAATAGGCTGAAGCCAAAGCTTATATTTGCCTATCCTATACATTCACTGAACATTAGATTGCAGGGTTTCCCACACATTCATTTATTTGTGGCAGCCCGCCACGAAAGAAATACGTCCGCCACAAATAAAAAAAATAAAAAATAAAAAATAAATAAAAAATTTAAAATAATTTTTATTTATTTTTTTGTCCTCTCTAGCTTCTCAGGCAAATCATATAGTTGATGTAGATGCCCATATCGGCCGTTCAGATTTACTTTACAAAAGAGAAGTGTAGGATACCGACTTTCGCTGATGTGTTGGATCCGCTGTGGACTGGACTTTCACAATATTATGTCAGACCCGCTCGACATCCATTGCTTTCGGTCTCCCCTAGAGGGGGGGGGTTACCCACATATGCGGTCCTCTCCAAGGTTTCTCATAGTCATTCACATTGACGTCTAACTGGGGTGAGTTTTTCCTTGCCCGTATGTGGGCTCTGTACCGAGGATGTCGTTGTGGCTTGTGCAGCCCTTTGAGACACTTGTGATTTAGGGATGTATAAATAAACATTGATTGATTGATTGATTCTCTTGTTGCCTTATTTGTATTTGACTTTATTAAATGTATTTATATTAGAAACACAACATGTGTATATAACAAAGGGTGCAAAGTCTGCAGGCAGTAGGAAACACATGGTTAAGTATAGGGAGTAAAACTGATGGCAGTCTAAAGTTCAAGATTTTTGGAGCTCTTTGTTCAGTGTATCAGATGTTTGATGAAGCTCTGTGTCTATCTACCACCACTATTGTTTTCTGTTTATTTGTTACTGACTGTGGCAGGACACCTCTGCCTCTGTGTCACTTTATGTTGCTGGTAAATAATATGCTTGTAGTAGTAGGCTAAAGTTAAATTATTTAATATGCACTAATAAAGGGGCAGAGCTTTGAGACATTTTAGCTTTTATATTTTATAAGATATATTTTTTGTAAGAACCACAATTAATAAATATATTTCAGTGAATACCTTATTGTTCAAATCTGTATATAAATATGTACATAAAGTGTTGTAATTATATTGTAAAATGGATGGATGGATGGATGGACGTTTAAAACAAAACTGTTATTATTAATTAGTAAGTGTACATTTTTTGAGCCTTTTTAGAGAAAATCAAATCATTGTAGTAAATTATGCAAATTCCTCGATGATGTCATGATGACCACGCCCATAGCCACGCCCATAGCCACGCCTCCACCGCCACAGGTATCTTGGCAGTTTATGGGAAACACTGGATTGCCTGGAACATCAACGTTAAAAGATGAAAGTAATTGGTACTATATTTTATAATTTTCAATCATTTCACCTTTCAAGGTTTTCTTTAACCATAACAAAAAACCACATGTCTTTAACTCATCACTGACCTTGTTCTACTATTTAACTCCTAAAACTTAAATACATTTGTATTTTATATTTGTTCTTACTTTACCTATTTCAAAAATCAATATCTCCCGTAAATTATAGTTTTCTCCTCTTAATGTAAATAAGCTAAGAATACAAGCTGGAAAGCTGTTGTTCTATACTCAAAACATAATTTCCATTGTTTTTAAAGACAGAATACCTGAACATTTTATCACATTATAACTTATAAATAATGGATTGGTATGTTCATAGTAGCATGCTTTGTGCAATATTCTAATGATTTTTTAAGTTTAAGTATTGGGTCTATATTTGTTCCATAAACATTTCCCCAAACTTCAACACAATATGTTAAATATGGAAAAATAAAAGAATAATATAACATATGCAGATATTTCTTATTCAGCATGTCTTACTTTATACAGAAAAGCAATGGATTTGGATATTTTTTCCTTTAAACATTCAATATGCGGTAACAAGTCTTCTCCTGAACAATATACATTTGTATCATCTGCAAACATAATACACCTTAATTTATTAGATACTAAACAAATATCATTTAACCCTTGTGTGGTGTTCGGGTCTGTGGGACCCGTTTTCAATTTTTATTAAAAGAAAAATGATACAATTAATTAATTTTTCAAACTGAGACTCACTGGCTTTGGCTCATTTTATGTGAAGAACATATATCAGAATACATATTTAATGAACACACACCATACACCCCCCCTACACATTTCTATTACATATAAGATGTTCGGGGTCCACTGGACCCGGGGCTAATAGAAGTGTGGAAATTGATGTTCTGTGTACCACACACACACACACACACACACACACACACACACACACACACACACACACACACACACACACACACACACACACACACACACACACACACACACACACACACACACACACACACACACACACACACACACACACACACACACACACACACACACACACACACGCACACACACACACTCACACACAAGGCAGGCCTAGACGGGGAGGACAGAGTGTAAGTACACAGAACATCAGAGGGTCAAATGTGCGACAAAATGAGAGCAGACAGTGTTGACAAACAATGTTGCAACCTTCTGTGGGAAGCGCAGGTGCAGAAACACAAAAGAAGAATCCCTGTGGGATGCAGAAACTGGCAGAGAAATTTCCATGCAACGTTCATATTGTTGTTACTCAGCCAGTGTTTGTGGGTCTTGAAACTTAGACTTACTTTTTATTGTCGTTCAAATTTGAACTTTACAGTACAGACAAGAACGAAATGTGCAGGATAAAGAAGCAATAAGGTGCAGATATAAATAAATAGATTACTGTAAAGATAAATATATTGCACTTTTGCATATGCATCTACGTTTATGGATGTATGTTATATTGTCTTTATATTCCAGCGACTTCATCCATTTTTGGGGGGAATTGAGGGGATTATTATGATGCGTTCAAGAGTCTTACGGCCTGAGAGAAGAAGCTGTTACAGAACCTGGAGGTTCTGCTACAGAGGCTGCGAACCTCTTTCTAGAGTCCAGCAGTGAAAACAGTCCTTGGTGGGGTTGGGAGGAGTCTCTGCAGATTTTCTGAGCCCTGGTCAGGCAGCGGCTTTTTGCGATCTCCTGGATAGAAGGAAGAGGAGTCCTGATGATCTTTTCCGCCGTCCTCACCACTCTCTGGAGAGACTTCCAGTCTTAGGCATTACAGGCTCCAGTCCAGACAGAGATGCTGTTGGTCAGTAGGCTCTCTATAGTGCCTCTGTAGAATGTGGTGAGAATGGGGGGAGGGAGCTGGGCTCTTTTCATCCGACGCAAAAAGTGCATGCGCTGCTGAGCTCTTTTTACAAGAGCTCCGGTGTGTAGGGACCAGGTTATATTGTCAGTTATCTGCACCCCCAGGAACTTGCTGCTGCTTACCATCTCCACCGCTGTGCCGTTGATGAAGAGTGGAGCGTGGCTAGACTGGTGCTTCCTGAAGTCGACAATGATCTCCTTGGTCTTGTCGACATTCAGGACCAGGTTGTTGGTTCTGCACCAGTCAACCAGAAGAATGGATGTATGTAGTCCATGTCGTTGTTGTCACGGATGAAGCCCACTACTGTTGTGTCGTCCGCATACTTCACAATGTGGTTAGTAGTGGACCTGGCGCAGCAGTCATGGGTCATCAACATGAACAGCAGTGGACTCAGGACGCAGCCCTGGGGGGAGCCGGTGCTCAGGGATATGGCACTGGAGGTGTTGTTGCCCACTCTCACAGACTGGGGTCTGTCTGTGAGGAAGTCAAGCAGCCAGTTGCATAGGGGGGCACTGAATCCAAGGGGGGCCAGTTTGCTCACCAAGTGCTGCGGGATGATGGTGTTGAATGCCGAGTTGAAGTCCAGAAACAACATCAGCACGTCTGTGTCCTTTCCTTCCAGATGTTCTAAGCTCAGGTGGAGTGCAGAGGAGATGGCGTCCTCTGTGAAACGGTTAAGGCGATAAGCAAACTGGTATGGGTCGAATGTGGGGGGAAGTCTGGAGACAATATATTCCTTTACCAGCCTCTCGAAGCACTTCATTACAGATGTTTTTTGGGATAAGTCAGTATTTTAACATAAAAGTGTTTGATTGTGAGGCATTAAAAGCCACAAAATGCAACGGGTCCATCAGACCCACAAACACTGGCTGAGTAACAACATTATGAACACCACACAAGGGTTAAATGAAGTAAAAATAACTTAAGTCCCAATAACGAGGCTTGTGGAACCCCACAAGTTACTCTTTCTGACTGTGATTTAGTCTTATTAATTTCCACATATTGAGATCTATTACTTAAATAACTACTTAACCACTGTTGTGAAACACCTCTTATGCCATAGTTTTACCATTTATGGGGGTATTGAGATAGGATTGAGGAAGATGTCTGCTGTGGTTCGCCATATAATTTGGAATGTGCACTCAAGCACACACACGGCCTTGTGTGTGTGTGTGTGTGTGTGTGTCACGCTATCAAAATGACGAGCCCAACACTGTGTGTGTGTGCGTGTTGTGACTGGGTTGAATGAGCAGGTGGAGGAACGAGAATAAATGCATGCTTTTATTTTGTAGAATATCACGCACGACAGGAAGTCAGAGTGCACACGTGAAGTGTAGCATGACGGCGTGCTTGAATGTAACTGATAGACACAAATGACAGTTTAATTAACTTATAGATAATCTTTAGTTGATTTAAAATGTTACTTAAATATACATGAAGTAGTACGTAGAATCTTTGACTTAGGGGTATTGATTAACATTTAATGGGACAATTAATGCTGTGATTTTAAATGTGATATGCAAAATTGGACTAAGCAAGAGAATAACGACAAGGCTGTGACAGAGAAGCAAGGAAACAACTCCTTAAAATACAGTTCGCTGAAACTAAATGTTAAAAGAACCGAGAGGTCAAATACAGCTAAAGTATATTCAACAGTGGGTGTACGTGTTTTGAACTCCAGCAGATGGAGGGAAGAATCCTCAACAGACGTGAAACCAGACAGTCGGACTCGGGTGGTGGTCGCGATGATCCTAAGTCAAGCCAGGGTGGAAACTGTTTTGCAGCCGGGGGACTGGTCATGTGACTGTGCCAACTTCTCTAAAATAAGACAAGCTCCGATTTGTAGCCGTAACATCATACAGACGCCCAGCAGGAGATACAAACAGACCCCTGCTGGACATAAGTGTCAACGGACAATGGCTTCGCTGTGATCACAAGAATGATACCTGCCACCAAACAACTTCTGGTTCAGATTGCTGGACACTCATTGAAGCATCCCTTTGTGGTCGACCTGCACACACCTTGCCTGTTTGGTAATGACCTGCTTTACAAAATGTACCCTGACATTCAATATCGCACAGAAGGAACCTTCTTGATGTTACCTGACAGCATGACATCAGCTGACATCTACTGGGTACGCCTCCCAGGAACGAGTGAAAGACCACAGCTAAAGACATTTTTCTCAATTCATTTTCAGACATCCTCAAACAGCACAGTATGAAAGAATTTATCGTTATGGGGGACGTTAATCTGGACTGGTTAAATAGGTTGCGTAGAAAGAAACTTAAGGATATTATAAACGGCTTCTACAAGACACAAATGATAAGCAGCCCTACTAGAATTACATTTGGATACAAAAATTAAAGAGATCATCTGTGAATACACTAAAACAAAACCGAGAAAGAAAAGTGCTAAAATAAAAATACCTTGGATTGATGAAACAATTTGGATTCTAATGAAAAATCGGGACTCAGCTCTCAAAAGAGCAATTAAAACAGGTCTAAATACAGATCGTATGATTTTAAAAGTTTTGAGGAACAAAGTTACAATGCTTATGCGGAAGTCTGGGGCTGACTTTCACTTAGAATTAATCAAAGCTGCAAAAGGGAACATTAGACAGTTATGGAAAACCATTGACAAACTCACTGGAAGAGAGCTGTCGTAGAATTTCTGACCTTTTGACCTATATTTCTTGTCTTTTAAGAATATCCGCTCATTTTCAATTCTCTTCTATTTTGTGCCATTGAATGGACCAGTTGTGGGACAAAGGTGAATATGGAGTTATGCCAACCTGTCTACAGAATGTTTAGAATTTCCAAATATGACTAAGAGATACAAGGTTGTTTTGGAACAGACAAAACCAAAACCAAACAATCATGATGCACTAGATAAAAAACAGTGACGCACAAGAGACATATAAAAAATGGCAGAAGACCGGAACTCGACAGTGATTTTGGCTTGTGTGTGTCTTGTGTGCTCTGGAGTACATTGTGTCTGCTTGCACGGACAACTTAATTCAACCTGCACTTCTGATAATGGGTAAATAAATTTGTTGTACTAAACTACTTTTGTTGCCTGCTTAAGCTTCGGACAATCCACTACACAAATTGGCGTCCCGAACAGGATGGTTTAGAAGCTACAGGTCGACAGCCGCTCCCGCTCTCTCTGTCAGGCAGACAGCGCATCACAAGGTAAGCGTTTTGCTTAAAGTGTAAACATTTTCTGCCTGGAGAGAGCCGGATCGATAAGACTAATTGCTGAACCTGTTTTTGATAAAAGATAGGTTTAGTCAGGTTCTCCAAAAACAACCTGGAATGGGGTAAATTATGGTTGGATTTAGTTGTTTTATATGTGATTATTTGTCTGTGTGTTTGTTGAAAACTTGTGATTTCTTGTTTTTAACATAAGGGGATTGTTATTAGAATTTTGGTGGTTTGGAGTGTAGAAGCTCAGACGATGTGAGACGAAAAATTTCATTTAACCTCTTCATTCTCTGTCGTTGTTGGCAGAGGATGCTTCTTTCTGCAAGTGCATCAGAATTAGCCAGAGTTGGACAAAGATAAATTTAAGGCAAGGTTTGCTAACTGGTGTGACATTTGGCCCATATAAAATTGATACGTCTGTGAAAGTGCGAGACACCTGTCTATGTGGAAACTGCAGTGGTCCCTAGTCCTTGTGACTCAGCGTGTAAAAAAGCCTCATATTAGGTGACCATTCAGTGACTCCGGTAAAGGAGATCAACTGAGCCAAGTTGTCACGAATCTGTTTAATGGCTGCAGAATAGACATGTGGCGTCTCGGGCTCCATATGGTAGAGCTTTGGTGAAACTTGGTAAAACTGTATGGACTGACCAGACACGATGTCTGTAGGGTTGTTGGGTGATAAGTGGTCCTATGGCGCCTTAGAGGCCAGTGATCCGTGTTGGTCAGTTTGATAACGCAGGTGCTGCTCCAATGAAACGGGTTAATCGCCGTTGTATGAGCAATGATGGAACCTGTTTTTTGTGATATGAGACGGCCGATTCCACAAAAGCACGCGTGCATTAGTTGTTTATATTTGTCCGGACATGGGGTGGTATTGTAATTTATAAATGTGTGTGTATAATGATGAATGCTGAAATGTGTGTATATTGAGTGAGTCAGTTTATGTTGGTACATTTAGATATATGCGTAATTTAATAACTTTTGTGTAGCACCTGGTTTCTTATCTGGTTTAATTCCCCCCTTCATTTTCTCTCCCCCCCGCCCCCCCCCCCCTCTCACAACCTTCCTTCACGCTTTTTCTCACAGCCCCGCTATCTGTAAAAGTTGGGAAATTGTCCAAAATGTGTGTGCTTGTGAGAAAATAGACAAAGTTATGTACAGAAAACATATGAGTGAATGATCCATCCATATAATTATCTTCTTCCGCTTATCAAGAGGTTGGATCGCGGAGGCAGCAGCCTAAGCAGGGAAGCCCAGTACTCCCCCTCTTTGGCGCTGCGAGCCAATTCCAGTCATTTGAATTTGTTTTTAACTGTGCTGGTGATTGTGACTGTGTGATACTATAGTTGTAAGAAGGCATTGAAACTATAAATACGGAAAAAAGGCTCTCGCTAGCGCTCTCTGGTAAATTCTCTGTGTGAGTGCGTGTGTGACGCATATAAAATAAAAAGGAGTCTCAGCTGGGAGACATTTTGAGATAAGAGTGTGTCATTGTGACGAGGCTGTGTAAGTGACAGCTGCACGAGACTTGGTTCGAAGAGGAGTGACAATGTTAGGATAGCATTGAGCTAGGATAGCATTGAGCTAGGTTAGCATTAAGCTAGGTTAGCATCGAGTTAGCATAGCATTGGATTAGATTAGCATTGAGCTAGTTTAAAAAAAAAAAAAAAAAAATATATATATATATAGTTATATATATATATATAGTAGACAGCTGTACTCAAATCTGAAGAGAAGGCTGACAGGTTGGTTTTGATAATAGGAAAAATAAAATATACCGTATATGAATAAATAAACATTTAAATATCAATACATACATTTGGACTGGGACATTTAAGCATTGGTAAATTCATTAGTCATTAATTATGTGTGTAATATACTGTATTGAACAGCCTTGTTGCTTATCTGATCCATCCAGTTCCTGTGTGGAAGTTGAGACAAACACACACACACACGCACATCATAGGTTGGAACACATTGTAGCTTTGAATTAATAATGATATAGCAAACACATTAAATAAAATTAAATTTAATAAAGGTAAATTGATTATTTAATTATATTGACATTTTTATTATTTCAAGAATAATCACGATGAAGTAAAATTTAAATTTATATTCTAAAACATCTAAAAACATCTGTGAAACATGTAGTCTGAAGAAGTACAGATAAGAGTCGCCAACACTCAGCGCCTTAGTCAAAACAAAATGTAGAGAAGCGTTAAACAAATTCTAATCAGAAGGAAGACAGACCAAAAAATGAGAACTTAAGTAAACGGACAGCAAGTAAACCACAAATAATAATGTAAATAAATAACAACGAAAGCAAATTTCTATGTGACATTGGTGCATGTAGAATTACAAGTAGAGAATAAAACAAAATGGAAACAACTGTCTGCAAGATAAGCATGACGTCATGAAATGTGCTCGGGTTAGTAATAGATAGATAGATAGACAGATAGAACATTATTGATTCCTTCAGGAGAGTTCCCTCAGGAAGAAGAAGTAAAAAGTAAACAGTAACTAATAAGGGTATAAATGGAAACAAAATAGAAAAATATTACAAGGAGAATAAAAATAGAACAGTAAAATAAGAGAAACTAGGCATTAATGACCATGATATAAAAAAGTATTGCACTGTTATTGTTTTGCATTCCCTGTCATCCTACCCCCCCCAAAGAGGAGTTGTACAGTCTAATGATGTATGAGACAAAGGATTTTTTATAGGCTAAACCAGTAGTTCTCAAAGGAGGGTATGGTGTTTCCGCCCGGACAAAAAGGGGGGGTACCTGAGATTTTAAATATTTTAAAATAGCGACAATTCAAAGTCCTTTATAAATATAATTATAGAAGAATAATTCTTCAACAAAATAAATATTTACAATTAAGTTCACGAGCCCAGATGGATCTCTATTACAATATCCAAAGAAGGTTGATGATTGATTATATGTATAGAAATCTTTATTATAATTTAATCACTTGTTTAATTTTTAAAACGTTTTAGTTATTCTTATATATATTTTTTTGTCCAAATAAGTCAAGTAAGACCACAACAAATGAGCAATATGGTGCACTGTTATACAATTTAATAAATCAGAAAATGATGACATTATGCTGTATTTTACTTCTTTATTTTACTGGGAAAAAAGGTTGAAAACCACTGCCCTAAATCATATCTAAAGCTAAAATTATTTTATAAGACTGATTATTTTGGATTATTGTGTTTGTATTGTGAGAGAAGGAGAGAGGGTGAGAGAGAGAGGAAGAGAGAGCAGGTGAAGGAAGATTGAGGGTGAAGAGGATGGTTTGAGAAAATATGGGAAAAGGATGTTTATAACCTTACGTTATGTGAATGGTTTCTAGGAGAACAGAAAATAGAAACATTGTGTGAAGTGTAAGGAAGAGATGGATACAGGATGTTGTTTGTAAAGGAAAACGAAAGTGAAGAAAAGATGAGAAAGTGACAAATGAAGGTATTCGTAAATGGTATGCTGTTGATTGTGGTTAGCTGCAAGTTTGTTTATTTGTTTGTTTGTTTAGTTGTTTGAGTGAAATGGGAAGAAATCAATAGGAATAATTACATGCAAAATGGAATAAAACTAAGAGTGCGATAGATAATGAATGAATAAATGAAATAAGTTTATTTTGGTCATATAATCAACCATCAACCAATTTGTGTGAGCAGTTTAACAGTAAATTAGACATATTAACAATCATACACATTTACACACAGAAAAGAAAAGAAAAAGAATGACCGAAAAAAGAATAGGCGGAAGCCAAAGCTTATATTGCCCTATGATATACATTTACTGAACATTAAATTACCTGGAACATCAACGTTAAAAGATGAAAGTAATTGTTACTATATTTTATAATGTTCAAAAAACTTTACTTTTCAAGGGTCTCTTAAACCATAACAGAAAACTACATGTGTTCAGCTCATCACTGAGGATGGTCCATCATTTAACTCCTAGAACTGAATTACATTTGTATTTTTTTATTTTATTTTTTTTTGACCTATTTCAAAAATCAATATCCCCCGTAATTAATAGTTTTCTCCTCATAATGTAAACAAGCTAAGAATACAAACTGGAAGGCTGTTGTTCTTTACTCGGAAACATAATTGCCATTGTTTTAAAATTAAATTATCTGAACATTTAACACATTATGACTTATAAAAAATGGATTGGTATGATCATAATAATAATGCTTTGTGTATTAGTGAAATGAGCCTTTAAAGTTTAAGTATTGGGTCTATATTTCTTCTATAAACATTTCCCCCAAACTTCAAAACAATATTACATATGAAAAAATAAATGAATAATATAACATGTGCAGACATTTCTTATTCAGCATGTGTTTAACTTTATACCGAATAGCAATGGATTTGGATATTTTTCTTTAATATGTTCAATATGTGGCTTCCAACATATTTATGATCAATTATTATTCTCAAGAAGTTAGTTCATATACTCTGTCAAGTTACTCTTTCTGGTAAAGATTTAGTATTATTAATTTCTACATATTGAGATCTATTACTTAAAATAACTACTTAACCACTGTTGTGAAACACTTTTAATTTATGGGAGTATTGGGATAGGATTGAGGAAGATGTCTGCTGTGGTGGTGGTTAGTTTGGAAATTAATTTAATAAAAGTAACTTTAAAGTGCAGTCTGACATTTTTAGTTTGGAGTAATTTATATTTTTAATTAGACATTGCATTCCACCATACATCTGGGAGGTGGCCTTGAGAGGTGTTTGTGCTGCGATATCAGGACAGCTGGCACAAAACAATGTGTGTGTGTGCATGTTGTGACTAATGTGAAAGAAAAGATAAGGAGAAACGTGAATAAAAACATTCTTTTGTTTTGGAGAATATCACGCACAGCTTGCTCGCGCCTACTGATAGACAAATGATAGTTTAAATTAACTTATAGATGATCTTTAAGTGAATTAAAAGGGTACTTAAATGCACATGAAGTAGTACGTATAATCTTTGAATTAAGGTTATTGATTAGCATTTGATGGGATAGTTAAGACTGTAATTTTAAAACGTGATATGCAAAATTGAACTAACCGAGAGGATATGAAAACGATGGGTGTACATGTTTTGAGTTCCAAATTCTGGAGGGAAAAAACCTCAACAAAATGTAAAACCATACAGACGGACTTGGGTGGTAGTCACGGAATTGTCCTAGGTCAAGCTAGGGTGGAAACTGTTATGCAGCCGGGGGACTGCCAACTTCTCAAAATCAGTGCAAGCTCCAAAGTTGTAGCCAGAACATGCTCACAAAAAAAGACAGGTGTGACAGACGCCCACAGCAGGACGAACAGCAGGATACAAACAGACCCCTGCTGGACATAAGTGTCAACGGACAATGTTCAACACAATCTTTGAAGCATTCCTTTGTGGTCAACCTGCACACACCTTGTAATGACCTGCTTACGAACTGTGCCCTGACAATTCAATACCGCACAGAAGGAACTTCCTGATGTTGCCTGACAGCACGACATCAGCTGACAACTACTGGGGACGCCTCCCAGGAACGAATGGAGGACGGGGACTGCTCCAACTGTCCTAGCACTGGCTGACTGAGGTGCGTCCGTGTGCCCTGCCCCCCAAACCGCCAAAGTGTATGATCACCAATTAGACGACTCATAATAGGAGCCTTTTGACTCTTATATATGGTGGGACTCAAGGTATGGCCGCTCATGTGAACTATCCTTACAACAATTAGAATGGTATAAGATGGACAACTAATGACCCACATTGTTCCCTCTGTCCTGCCTACGAAACCAAAAATTTAGGTCAAATGATAAAACAGGGCGTAGTTGCCGCTGATTGAACCGATACGCTAATACCACATTTTTAATTATTTCGGTTGTCTGTTAAAAACAAAGCTATTGGTTGCAATTTGGACACTCCTGCTGTAGGCTACAAGGAGCTAGCAGCTACACAACAGCTGAGCTAAAATAAAATTTAAGCATATCAAAAAGTTGTAGTTGCTTATTACATACACAAAGTCGCTTAGAGACAGAAGTCTGTAGAAAGTATTCAGTAACAAACGTGTCCGCATTATTAAACTTTCTACCACAGGAAACATACTGAACAAATACAGTAGTTACTGTCAGACTCTAATCCGGATTACCTTGTCTATCAGAGACATGGTTAAAACCCACAACACCTTTCGTTCTAATTAATGTCCCGGGGGACAAGATTACAGAAAAGACAGATCGAGTGACAAAGGGGGGAGGAATTATGATTTATGAAAGGGAAAACATTAAAAGTAGATCAATTTGAGTATGTTGAAATTAAAATCACATTTTCCTCAGAAATGTATTTCAAGGTAATTGTAGTATACCGACCGGCCACAGATAAAGACATTTTTCTTGATTCATTTTCAGACATCCTCAAACAGCATAGTATGAAAGAAGTAACGTCATGGGGGACTTTAATCTGGACTCGTAGAAAGAAACTTAAGGATATTATAAACGGCTTCTACAATGATACAAAGGATAGCAGCCCTACTAGAATTACAATTGGATGACAAAAATCAAAGAGATCATCTGTAAATACACTAATACAAAACCAGAAAGAAGAGTGCTAAAATAAAAATACCTTGGATTAATAAAACAATTTGGATTCTAATAAAGACATCGGGACTCAGCTCTCAAAAGAGCAATTAAAATAGGTCTAAATACAGATCGTATGATTTTAAAAGTTTGGAGGAACAAAGTTACAATGTTTATGCGGAAGTCTAAGGCTGACTTTCACTTAGAATTAATCAAAGCTGCAAAAGGGAACATTAGAAAGTTATGGAAAACCAGATACAAACTTACGGGAAGAGAGCAAACAAGAAACAACACTATAACATTAAATATCAATGGCGCTACTATCGCAGACTGTCTGGACATAAGTAATAATTTTAATGAACATTTCATCCAGTCTGTACAAACCCTGAATAAAAAGTCCCTCAAAATCAGTGCAAATAATTGTCATTTATTCAGGATGGACTAATTTTAGAATTAACAAATGAAACAAAGTTAAACAAAATCTTCACTGCATTATCAGACTCACGATCTAGAGATATATATATACGGGTTGGACACTATCTTCCTAAAAACATATAAGGATTGTATTATTGCTCGTATAACAACGATTGATAAATAAATTAATAACGGAAAACACTTACCCTACCACGTCGAGAAACTGCTACTATGATTAAATCCATAAAGCAGGAAATAAAGAAGACCAGAACATGTACAGACCAATTAGCCTTCTCCACGTTATAACAAAAGGAATAGAACATTTTAAGTTAAAAGGTGGCTTTGGAGCAATCAAGGCTGCTCACACGGTCACTAAGAGGGGCATTATGTTGACACATCAATTTAATGAGTATTATATTTATCCATGAGAGCATTTTTGTTGTAGATTGTGAGGTATGGTTGTTAAAATCTTGGTTGTTGTTACGAATGATGACAGATGTGAACAAGAGCATGTATTGTCTTTGTGTGATGATGTAAATAAGGTGTGGTTGTATTGTATATTAAGAATGTGTCCATGAAGGGGCATTTTATGACTTTCCTAAATTTGATTACATGCTACAGTATGATTATTTTTTGATTAATTATTGATTATTATGAATGTATATATTTCTTATGATTAATTAGTGTCATAATTTTATTGCTTGATTTTTGGATCCCTTTAATTTAGGTAGCCAGGGACTGCAGATGGAAAGTAGCTATTTAGATATAATCTGGTACAGAACATATCTGTTTCTGAACTTAATGTTTCTGTGCATTGTCCCATCATAGAAAGACTAAATTAAACACAACTATTTAGTGAATTATTGAGGCCACAATAATTCACTAGGTGTTGTAAAATATCAAAGTACTATTGCAAAAGCGAACAGTGACCTCAAACATAACCTGTCCTCCGCCACTGTTCTTGCTGCACTTGACTATCAGCTGTCTTTTCTTTTTCTTGGATGTTTACTAATACTACTACTACTATTACTATTACTATTACTACGACTAACACTGTCCCTGTGAGAGGGACAGAGGGGGGAGGTGAGTTTGGATTGGGTCAAGTTTGAGCGTGTTGAGGTTTTATTTAATCGATATGATCAATCCGGTACAAGGATAAAGGTACGTAATGATTTAAATTGACAATTGCAGTGGTTGGCGGAAGCAACCCCAACCTCAAAGGAGGGTGCCAATTCAGTAATTAAATGTTTTGTGAATGATCTAATATCCCGACATGGTTTCCCCAAAAAAGATTAGGTCAAACAACGGCACCTATTTTAAGAAAACAGGTTATCGTCTCCAGTCACAAGATCAGCACTTCTCAGGACCAGCAGCTTCCTAGGAAGGCGGAAAGACCATGAGACCAAAATGGTAAGTTTTCAAAATGTAGAATTTGTGTGCCAGTTCCTCTGTGCAGATTTGAGGATGAAAGCAGCCACTCCAGATTCCCTTGCACTCGCTAAGAGGGGCACGGTCAAAGCCAATCCAGGACCAACACCCGATACCTGACTGGAAGGAACCGAGAGGAGAGACAACACCTTGCCAGCGATGACGAGAACAACTAAGGTTGCCAGCCAATGTGTCCGTCGGGACTCCAGCAGCTGTGGAAAGAAGTGTCGGGAGTGCCGAAGCAGCGAGGAGGCCTGAAGCAAGCCGAGGGCCTGGACCAAAGCCCCACGCCCCATACTCTGCCCCAGCCTTCCCCAAAGCCCCCACAGCTCCAACTCTACCTGAGTTTTCCCCAAAGCGGCCAGCGCGCACATGCCATTGCACAGTCTGCCCAATGGACTGAACCACACCCCAAGAAGAGACAGAGGCAGACTGTTTGAGTGGATCTATTTCTTCACCAAGGCAGCCAAAAGCCCAACGAGGTGTCGGCAGGCCACCAGCCTGAGGCACCACCGAGCCATCTATACGAGCACTAATCGAACATGGACTCATACGAAATTCAGTTGTGTGTTCAAAATCAATTGGTAATTAACAATATTGGTAACTACATTCATTGCAAATGCCGGAAAAAATATTTTTGCAAATGTCTTACAGTCATAAGTCTATATACATTCATCTATTTATGTTCAATGATGTTCATGATCAAAGTATTTGTTATTCCTTTACTAAATCAAAGGGTAGGCCACTAATTGTGTTCTGTGAGATGGTTTTACTGCAGGCTGGTAACAGCGATCGCTCTGAAGGAGGGTCATAGACGGAATTTTTGCCTCGTATAAAAACATTGAGGTTTTTGCCTCTATCTGTGGTAGAGATTTAACTTAGTGGTCTACATCAGAAATTGTTTTGGTCCAGGGTCTTAAGACCCTGGAAGGAGGGTATGTCGTAGAATTTCTGACCTTTTGACCTATATTTCTTGTCTTTTAAGAATGTCCGCTCATTTTCAATTCTCTTCTATTTTGTGCCATTGAATGGACCAGTTGTGGGACAAAGGTGAATATGGAGTTATGCCAACCTGTCTACAGAATGTTTAGAATTTCCAAATATGACTAAGAGATACAAGGTTGTTTTGGAACAGACAAAACCAAAACAAAACAATCATGATGCACTAGATAAAAAACAGTGACGCACAAGAGACATATAAAAAATGGCAGAAGACCGGAACTCGACAGTGATTTTGGCTTGTGTGTGTCTTGTGCGCTCTGGAGTACATTGTGTCTGCTTGCACGGACAACTTAATTCAACCTGCACTTCTGATAATGGGTAAATAAATTTGTTGTACTAAACTACTTTTGTTGCCTGCTTAAGCTTCGGACAATCCACTACAGAGCAAACAAGAAACAACACTATAACATTAAATATCAATGGCGCTACTATCACAGACAGTCTGGACATAAGTAATCATTTTAATGAACATTTCATCCAGTCTGTACAAACCCTGAATAAAAATTCCCTCAAAATCAGTGCAAAGAATTGCAATTTATTCAGGATGGGCTAAATTTAGAATTAACAAATTAAACAAAGGTAAACAAAATCCTCCCTGCATTATCAAACTCACGATCTAGAGATATATACGGTCTGGACACTTTCTTCCTAAAAACGTATAAAGATAGTCTTACTGCTCCTATAACAACATTGATAAATAAATCAATAACAGAAAACACTTTCCCTACCACGTTGAAAACTGCTACTATCATCCCAATCCATTAAGCAGGAAATAAACAAGACATCAACAAGTACAGACCAATTAGCCTTCTCCCCGTTATATCCAAAGGAATAGAACAATTTAGGTTAAAAAGTGGCTTTGGAGCAATCAAAGCTGCTCACACGGTCACTAAGGTGGGCTTTATGTTTGACACATCAACTCAATGTGTATTATATTTATCCATGAGAGCATTTTTGTTGTAAATTGTGAGGGGTTAAATTCATGGTTATTTTTACAAATGATGACAGATGTGAACAAGAGCATGTATTGTCTTTGTGTGATGATGTAAATAAGGTGTGGTTGTATTGAATATTAAGTATGTGTCAATGAAAGGGCATTTTTATGACTTTTCTTAATTTGATTACATGCTATAGTATGATTATTTATTGATTAATTATTATTACTATATACATGATTAATTATGATTAATTATTGTCATAATTTTATTGCATGATTTTTGTATTCCTTTAATTCAGGTAGCCAGGGACTGAAGATGGAAAGTAGCTATTTAGATATAATCTGGTACAGAACATATCTGTCTTTGAACTTAATGTTTCTGTGCATTGTCCTATCATATAAAGACTAAATTAAATAAACTACTTATTGTGGCCACAATAATTCACTAGGTCTTGTAAAATATCAAATTACTATTGCAAAATAAAACATTGACCTCAAACATGACCTGTCCTCCGCCTCTGGTCTTGCTGCGCTTGACTATCAGCTGCCTTTTCTTTTTCTTGGATGTTTCTGAAAGTGCCACTACTATTACTACTACTACTACTACTACTATTACTACCACTACAACTAACACTGTCCCTTTTTCAGGGACATAAGGGGGGAGGAGGTGAGTTTGGATTGTGTCAAGGTTTTTATTTAAAGGCCTACTGAAACCCACCACTACCGACCACACAGTCTGATAGTTTATATATCAATGATGAAATCTTAACATTGCAACACATGCCAATACGGCCGGGTTAACTTATAAAGTGCAATTTTAAATTTCCCGCCACACTTCCGGTTAAAAACGTTTTATTATGCTGACGTATGCGTGTGACGTCACGAGGACAAGGGAAGTATTCGGAGCCCGGAGAATCCTATACAACAAGCTCTGTTTTCATTTCATAATTCCACAGTATTCTGGACATCTGTGTTGGTGAATCTTTTGCAATTTGTTTAATGAACAATGGAGGCTGCAAAGAAGAATGTTGTAGGTGGGATCAATCGGTGTATTAGCGGCTGGCTGGAGCAACACAACAAGGACTACTTACTTAGCAGACGCCTAGCTGATGCTAGCCGCCAAACCCACGGATGAAGTCCTACGTCGCGCCGTCGATCGCTGGAACGCAGGTTAGCACGGGTGTTGATGAGCTGGGCAGATGAGGGCTGGCTGGCGTAGGTGGAGCGCTAATGTTTTTACCATAGCTCTGTGAGGTCCGGTTTCTAAGTTGCTAAATTAGCCTAAGCGTCATTAGCAACAGCATTGTTAAGCTTTACCAGGCTGATAATTATTAACCGTGTAGTTACATGTACATGGTTTAATAGTATTGTTGATCTTCTGTCTATCCTTCCAGTCAGGGATTTATGTATTTTGTTTCTATCTGCATTTGAGAATGATGCTATCACGTTAGCTCAGTAGCTAAGTGTGTCACCGATGTATTGTCGTGGAGATAAAAGTCACTTTGAATGTCCATTTCGTGTGCTCGACTCTCATTTTCAAGAGGATATAGTATCCGAGGTGGTTTAAAATACAAATCCGTGATCCACAATAGAAAAAGCAGAGAGTGTGGAATCCAATGAGCCAGCTTGTACCTAAGTTACGGTCAGAGCGAAAAAAGATACGTCCTGTACTGCCTCTAGTTCTTCACTCTAACGTTCCTCATCCAGGAATCTTTCATCCTTGCTCAAATTAATGGGGTAATCGTCGCTTTGTCGCTCCAAATCTCTCTCACTCCATTGTAAACAAAGGAAAATTGTGAGGAATATTACCTCCTGTGACGTCACGCTACTTCCGGTACAGGCAAGGCTTTTTTTTATCAGCGAGCAAAAGTTGCGAACTTTATCGTCGATTTTCTCTACTAAATCCTTTCAGCAAAAATATGGCAATATCGCGAAATGATCACGTATGACACATAGAATGGATCTGCTATTTCCGTTTAAATAAAAAAAAATCATTTCAGTGGGCCTTTAATTGATATGATCAATCTGGTACAAGGAAAAAGGTACGTAATGACTTGTGTTGACAATTACAGTGGTTGGCGAAAGCAACCCCAAACTCAAAGGAGGATGCCAATTCAGTAATTAAATGACTTGTGAATGATCAAATACCCCGACATGGTTTCCCCAAAAAGATTAGGTCAAACAACGGCACCCATTTTAAGAAAGCAGGTTATCATCCTCAGTCACAAGGTAAGGTTGAAGGATGAACCAGAAAATCAAAACAAATTGGCTAAAATCTGTACACGAACCAAATTGAATTTGATTGACATGTTCCCATTAGCGTTAATGATTATTCGAATGTCCCTGAATAAAACTGTTTTCACGGCCTTTGAATTTTTCACTCTATGAACTGCATACAGATCAGCCCTTCCCAGGACCAGCAGCTCCCTTGGAAGGAGGACACACCATGAGACCAAAATGGTATTTTTACAAAATGCAGAATTTGTGTGCTAGTTCCTCTGTGCAGAGTCGAGGATGACAGCCCGCCACTCCAGATTCCCTTCCACCCGCCGAGAGGGGCAGGGTCAAAATCGGATCCCAGACCTGTTCCCGATACCTGACTGGGAGGAATCGGGAGAGGAGAGACAACACCCGATACCTGACTGGGAGGAACCTCAGAGGAGAGAAAACACCTTGCCAGCAATGACGAGAACGACTAAGGTTGCCAGCCACGATGTGTCCGTCGGACCTCCAGCAGCTGTGGAAGGAGGTGTCGGGAGTGCCGAGCGGTGAGGAGGCCTTGAAGCAAGCCGAGGGCCTGGACTTGAGCACCAACAGCTCCAACTCTACCTCAGCCTTCCCCAAAGCGGCCAGCGTGCACATGCCACTGCACAGTCTGCCCAATGGACAGAGCCACACCCCAAAAAGAGACAGAGCCAGACTGTTTGAGTGGATCTCCTTCTCCACCAAGGCAGCCAAAAGCCCAACGAGGTGTCGGCAGGCCACGAGCCTGAGGCACCACCGAGGGATCTACACGAGCACTAATCGAGCAAGGACGCATACGAAATTCAGTTTTCGTTCAAAACCAATCACATAACAACAATATTGGTAACTACATTCATTGCAAATGCCGGAAAAATAATTCTGCAACAGCTTACAGTCATAAGTCTATATTCATTTTAAAACAGATTTTGTTTGATTGATCTTTAATGTGAAATAAATCTGTATAAGCATATATATATATATATATATATATATATATATATATATATATATATATATATATATATATATATATATATATATATATATATATGCTATATATATATATATATATATATATATATATATATATATATATATATATATATATATATATATATATATATATATATATATATATATATATATATATATATATACATCTAATGATGTTCATGATCAAAGTATTCTGTTATTCCATTTTACTAAATAAAAGGGGAGGCCACTAATTGTGTTCTGTGATATGAATTTACTGCAGGCTGGTAACAGCAATCGCTCGGTGAGGGTCATAGAGGAATTTCGCCTCGCATAACAACATTAGGGTTTTCGCCTCTATCTGTGGTAGAGATTTTTTAAGGAAGTGGCCTAGGTCAGAAATCGGTATGGTCCAGGGTTCTAAAACCCTGGAAGAGGGGAATGTAGTGGAATTTCTGACCTTTGTACCATATTTTATGTCGAAAAGAGAGCGAGGTCGAAAAGCCTTAAGAATGTCTGCTCGTTTCTTTTTTTTCTATTCTGAACCATTAAAGGACCATATGTGGGTTATAGTTGAACGAGTGGTCGGTCTGACCAGTCTACAAAATGTTTTGATTGTTTGCTATGGCTAAAGGATTCAAGGAGGTTGCAGAATGAGCTGGTTCAAAACAACGGGACCTTGACACATGAGGAAAACAGATACATGGCCAAGTGACCAAGACTATGTGTGATTCGCATGATTCTCGATTCATCCAACTCCTCCGGAGGACGTTGTCTGTTTGCATGGGCAATTCAATCCAACTTTGTACTTTTTGATTATGGGTAAATAAAACTTTTGTACTAAACTTTTGTTGCTGTTTAAGATTCGGACCATCCACCACAGTTCCAACAAGATGTGATGTACATGTGACATGATCAAACCTATCCGAGGCACACTTCTGCATTGGTTGACCAGTCAAAAGCCAAAAGCTGTGAGGCAGTTAAAGAGAAGCTGGAGAAAGTTTTAGTGGACAAAGAGTCATCGTCTGTCATATCTCTGTTATCCGATTGTTACCCATTGATGGTGGTTGCCAGCTGCCCATCCATCCTAAATTTCCTCACAGGGAAGTGAAACCCAAATAAAGTTCTTCTTGAGAAAATGTTATCTATCTGCTGGACCAGTAAGTAGCAATCAAACGTTAGCAGAAGCAGAATAGAAATATAGAAACTTTTTCTTAAAATAATATTAGGTTTGTGGATAAAAACGTATGGCTCCTAAAATATTGTGTTGGTTTATTGTGTTATTTTACTTCAACAGCTCTGTGTTTTCATTGAATAAAAGACATTTGAGCAGTATTAGTTGATCTGGTTGACATTGTGAGGATGCCAGTTGTATATTGCTTGGATTTACATGATGTCACCTGCGGCTCACGTCCAGTTCATTAAGTATGCGTGGTGGTCCTGCCAGCGTCGGTTCTCAATGGGTACTCGGACATTTACCCTTTTTTAAAGAAAAATGTCCTATGCATGTGTTGTTTTCGGCTGTACGAACCATTCAAATCGCAAAAAGGATGAATGTTTCTTCAGAGTTCTGGAGAGGTAATCAAGAAGGGTGGAGAAGTACAATATTTTAGGCAAAACATAGAGAAAAGTGGCATGCACTCCAGTCCAAGGGAGCAAAGCCCAATAATGCATACGTTTGCACTGACCACTTTGTTATACTTTTAACGTTTAGTATTTCCCATTTAAAGGCCTACTGAAACCCACTACTATAGACCACACAGTCTGATAGATGAAATCTTAACATTGCAACACATGCCAATACGGCCGGGTCAGATTAGTAAAGTGCAATTTTAAATTTCCCGCAAAATATCCTGCTGAAAACGTCTCGGTATGATGACGTTTGCGCGTGACGTCACAGATTGTAGCGGACATTTTGGGACAGCATTGTGGCCAGCTATTAAGTCGTCTGTTTTCATTGCAAAATTCCACAGTATTCTGGACATCTGTGTTGGTGAATATTTTGCAATTTGTTTAATGAACAATGGAGATAGCAAAGAAGAAAGCTGTAGGTGGGAAGCGGTGTATTAGTGGCCGGCTGCAGCAACACAAACATGTAGCGGCTACGTCGTAGCCGGTGTTTCATTGTTTACATTCCCGAACGATGACAGTCAAGCTTTACCATTGGCCTGTGGAGAACTGGGACAACATAGACTCTTACCAGGAGGACTTTGATTTGGATACGCATGCTTGTGGAGATGGGACAACAGAGACTCTTACCAGGAGGACTTTGAGTTGGATACGCGCTACCATGAGTACGCAGCTGCGGCTTCCAAACATTTGATCGCTTGCCCGTACGTGCGTGCCGCTATGTGCATGTCACGTACGTAACTTTGGGGAAATATATATGCTGTATGAACTTTGGGGAGGTGAACGATACTTTGGGCTGTGGGGTTGAGTGTATTGTGCGGGTGTTTGATTTGTATTGGCGGGTTGTATGGACGGGAGGGGGGAGGTGTTTGTTATGTGGGATTAATTTGTGGCGTATTAAATATAAGCCTGGTTGTGTTGTGGCTAATAGAGTATATACATATATGTCTTGTGTTTATTTACTGTTTTAGTCATTCCCAGCTGAATATCAGGTCCCACCCGCCTCTCACAGCATCTTCCCTATCTGAATCGCTTCCACTGCCCTCTAGTCCTTCTCTCTCACTTTCCTCATCCACAAATCTTTCATCCTCGCTAAAATTAATGGGGATATCGTTGCTCTCTCGGTCCGAATCGCTCTCGCTGCTTGTGGCCATGATTGTAAACAATGTGCAGATATGAGGAGCTCCACAACCTGTGACGTCACGCTACTTCCGGTACAGGCAAGGCTTTTTTATCAGCGACCAAAAGTTGCGAACTTTATCGTCGATGTTCTCTACTAAATCCTTTCAGCAAAAATATGGCAATATCGCGAAATTATCAAGTATGACACATAGAATGGATCTGCTATCCCTGTTTAAATAAGAAAATCTCATTTCAGTAGGCCTTTAAGGATTATCTTGATATTATTTGTGTTGTCTTAAAACATATTTTTGCTCCAAGTGTTTTGAAAAGCACCAACTCAGCTAGCCTAAATAAAAGAAAACAAAGCGTAAAAGAGTTCAGCTTTCATAAATGATGCTTTCTGCACATACACAACGTTAAGATCTATAGTTATTATTTGATATAGACAGGGAAAAAGCCTGTGTACAACAGCAAGGCAACAAACATGGCAGACCTGAAGTTTAATCACGAAATGCAACTTTGCCCGAGTATTACGACCCAGGCCTTGTGGAAGCCTTGTGGGAGTAGATCTGGAGTGGAGGCCTGCTTGGCCATGTCCTATGACTCTCTCCCTCTTTTCATCCTCTTCATCTCCCCTCTGCCTTGTGTGTGTCTACATGACTCACAGCCAAGGCCGTAACTAGGATTCAACAAATAAAATAAAAAAATTAAAAAATTAAAATGGTTTTCCAAGAAGAACTTTGAAAGGCTGAAATCATGGGTATCCCAGCACCATATAAAATATATTACCTTGTATTACAATACATTTCCAGAATAACAAAAGCTTTAATTGAGCTATAACTATCTATCACTCATGTAACATCTTTGATAATCAGCATGATTGTGTAACAGTCCACTTTATTTTTTTTAATTAATATTGAATTTTAGCATATTAAACAATTTTAACACCATTAAAACATCAATTTAAAAAAACATACCAAATGTTCTACCATGACTAGGCTTCGAACCCAAGATCTTCTGCTTTGCACTGCAAGTACTGACATCTGCCACGGAGCCACCGGAAGTTATGGTGGAAATGTTGCATTGTTATTTTAATCAGTACAGAGAATGCCGTGGTCAGGAATACATTTGGCGTAAAATATTATATGACGCACCTTGTCATTCAATAATTTACATTTTAATGTGCTGCCAAATGCCCCCCGCCCGCGCATATCAAAACGTTGTAATAAAATTCAGCCTAAACTCTGGACAAAATAGACACATAATGTATAATGTACTTTTTGCAATGCAACTCTGTAAGTGACAGGTGACAATAAGTGGTCAGAACAGATAAAACAAGGTTCGTCAACAGTTCGTCAATTATTGTAATGTTTTCCGAGACGTTTTGAAGATGACAAGGAGGTGGGCCATCAACAATCACTTTATTAAGCAGAAATGATTACTGTTGACCGTGACTACGCCAAAACAACATTAGCTAGAAACTAATATTAAAAAAAAAAAAAAGTCATTTTCTGCCATAACACGCCAAAGCAAACTCTCGCTCTATCGCAACAGATGCAGACACATTAGACTCAGCCACTTTTTTGTCCACAACTCCAACATCACACATAAACTGTACTGCCAGGTTGTTACACTATGATGTGGTTCACGCGCAACCAATCAATGTAATTAGCAGCATGTTATGTGTACCTGCCGCTGCAGGTCAGCATATACAGTACTGTAGCTAACAGTGAAACAGAGTTAAGAGATGAATGCAATTACCAATGGGTACTCACTGTATACCCACAATCCTAACAGTTTAACAGGTTAAGAAGGTTTTCAAATGATATGAAACAATGTGTTAACCACAGGTTTATTTAACACATAAACCTTAGGCTTAGGTCAGGCTGATTAGAAAAATAAGTACTAACCAAATATACTGTTTAAGAAGGGACTCATAAATAACTGATGAAAAATATATAATTATTTATTGCTAAAATAAATAAACTAAATAATAATACATAATATTAAATATATTTCTTAACTAAACTATCAATAAAATTAAACTGCAAATGAAAAGCTTCACCACTTTAGTCATATTTTCTGCACTTAAGAAACTGCGTTATGACTTTATCCCCAGACTTCTTTTGTTTGTTTGAAACAGACTCATGTGTAAAGAGAGTATGGCCAACTAAACAACAGGGGCCATCTTTGCTACCAAGGAAGTGTGAGGCTGGGCTTGGATGCCTGCTATTGCTATCGTTTTGATGTTAGTTTTTCTGCCAAAATAAACCAAAATAAAATGTCTATATATAGTTCTAAACACAGTCCAGCTCATAAACTTAGAATAAAACATGCTTTTATTGAGTGAAAGTAGAATTTTGCAGCCATATTTGACGCAGTGTTTAGTGACCAGCAGGCTCTATAACACGCAACCGACGCCGCAAGAAACGTAACAAAAATCCACAGAATGTCCAAAAAATAAGTTATTATCCTCATTTTGCCAAATTCTTCATTATCTTTGGAACAACAATGACGTTGAAATGATAACTTTTGTGTGAAGTACATCAGCTATAGTGGCTGCCTCCAATGTACTGCTTGTACAAGTCTTTTAGACTTAAACCAACTTTATTGATCATTTATTATTACACCCAAAAATTGGTTTATTATACTCTTTCAATGTCTACTTTGTCTATTTGTAGTTGTGTTTGACTATCTCTTTTGCTGCTGCCGAGTAGCATTATTTTAGTTTTACTGAAATTCAAGGATAGTCTGTTTTTGACCAACCATATCTTTAATTTGTTCATTTCTTCTATTATTGGTATTAGCTTCTGTGTGTTTTCTCCCAAACTAAATGCAATACTCTCTATACATGATTCTGGTTTGATACAGAGTATAGAGAGAGTGTGGCCAAACCGGTTTCAGACGATTTCCTCAATGTTTGGTACCCACGTGACTTCAGGGCGGAATGAAGGCTACTAACTTTGAGCTGATGCTATGTGTCTGCGGTGCTTCCTCGTTAATTTTTCAGTGTGTAAAAATGCCCTGGCGTGCAGCATGGGGTTGCCCCACCCAACAGAAATGCGGAAAGATTTTAACATCACTTTACCAACAACCCGGAAAGAAGACAAGTATGGGAAGAGAAGCTTCGCCGTCAACACTGCAGAGTCATACACTACAGTGTCTTGTGCGAGGTTAAGTTAGAGTTAAAGTACCAATGATTGTCACACACTAGGTGTGGTGAAATTTGTCCTCTGCATTTGACCCATCCCCTTGTTCACCCCCTGGGAGGTGAGGGGAGCAGTAGGCAGCAGCGGTGCCGCACCCGGCACCACACAACGTCTGCATTTTGTTCAGGAAAATAGACAAAATAAAAGCATGTTTTATTGTAAGTTTTTGAACTGGAGTATGTTTAGGCCTCTATATAGACATATTAATTGGGTATATTTCGTCAGAAAAACTAACATCAAAACAACAGCAATTGCATGTATCTGGGCACAACTGCACACGTCCTTGATAGCAAAGATGGCACCTGTTGTTTAGTTGGCCATACTTTCTTTATACAGACTGGTTTATTATTGTCATTACTACCACAAGTGGTGAAAAAGTGTATTACAATTTGTGATGTTCACCAGAACGTAAGGTATTTTATTTTGAAGTCCCGTTGCTAGACAGGAAGTACGGGAAGTCGAGTTGCTACTTGACTAGGGATGTATGCCAGTTATGAGATGCCGCTGATGCGTTGTTATTAAAGTTACGAGTTCACGGAACAAACTCTCATTATTTCTGCAGTCACCATGATGCAAGAACATTACACAATTGAGCACCGCTTCGTCCCATACAGACGACAACTGAGAACCAGTTATTTTTTGGTGGCCAAAAATGTGAACAAAATGTTATCTCTAAAAAGGGGTAAATGTCTCAAATTCTTCCAAAGCAGGGCCCCTACCCAGATATATAAATACAAGTACGCCTGTTGTGAAAAACACAATTTTTTGTCATTTTCATTGTACGTGGGCCAAATCTTCCAACATTAGAAAACAGTCTAATGGCAATGACTGCTGTAATTTCATTCTTTGTGCAATTCTGATATCAGTCCAAGAATGCTCAGTGTTTGCTCACACATGAAATGTTGATTTTAAATGATTACTGCCATATGGTCATACAGCAAAACAACATTGCTACCGTGAATCATAATAAACAAAATGCTGTACATTATATTGTATTAAAAACTTACTGAAATAAATCCAACTATAATAATTTGGAAACAAAAAGCAGAGATAGGAAAGAGGACAAACTGTCAGGCTTGTTGTCCCTGACATTTTGGTTAAGTTTGAGTTTTTCCTCTGTTTGTTTTATTTCCTGTCAGCACTCTTATTTTGGTTCAGTTTCCTGTTTGTCTCTCTGAGTGCTGTCTGATTGCCGGGACACTTGGCCTGGCGGCCTACCTCCTTGTCCTCCCACCACCCGCCCGTGACTTTGGACTGTTTTTTTTTTGGGGGGGGGGGGGGGTTCTAGAACGTCTGGTATCCGTTATGGGAAGGGGGGCTACTGTCAGGTTTGTCCCTGACAGTTTGGTTAAGTTTGAGTTTTTCCTCTGTGTTTGTTTTATTTCCTGTTAGAACTCTTATTTTGGTTCAGTTTCATGTTTGTCTCTCTGAGTGCTGTGTCCCCTCAGCTGTGGCTGATTGGCACCTGGCCACACCTGGTGTCAATCAGCCAGCTGCTATTTGAACCTGCCTTGCCAGCCAGTCTGTGCTGGAGTATTGTCATTGTCATTGTCGCTGTCGTTGTAGCTGTAAGCTGTATCCTGATAGCTATTTGTTTGCTTGCTGTCTTTTTGTTCCTAGTTCCTGTTTGCTGATTCCGGTTCCCTGTTTCCAGTTTCCCTGTTCCTGGTTCCTGGTTCCTGGTTTGTGTTTTTTTATTATTTTATGGACATTAAATCATGTTTTCCTGTACCAAGCCTGCCTTCTCTGCATCTTGGGGTTCGTCACCAACACTTTGTGACACAAAGAGCAAGAACACATGGCTTATGATAGTGTTCAGAAGATAGAGTATGCAGACCGTCTACCCCCGTCAGTAAGACTTCGCCATCCCTGTAAAATATGTAAACCAAGGTTGTCCAAAGTGGCTTTTTGCAACATGCGGCTCTTTTTTTTTTACTGGACCATTGTATAAATAAAATAAACAAATATATATGTATAAAAACACAACAAAAGTGAAGAATAGAACAACAATGCATATTGTAAACAGAACAAACTGAAATGTTGATATGTAAACTCACAAATACAAGTACAGTGGTACCTTGGCTTAAGAAAGTTCCAGCTCACAATTATTTTGGGATACGAGCTGTCTCTTTGCTAATTATAATGCTTTAAGTTGCGGGCAAAAATTCGGGTTACGAGCTTCTCATCGCGAGCGACTCGAGCGATCCGACCAAAATATCTGGAGTCTCACTCGCTAGCATTAGTTAATAGCTAGCGAGACTTTGTATTTCCAACCATGGGAATGAAGACAGTGATTGTGAAGTACAGTGCTGAGACGAATAAGCAGCGCATAGTCATTGAAAACTTTCAGAAATCCTAACTCATCTTTTCCAGGTTCTAGCCCTACACATTCGGCGGAAACGTCGCTGCGACATATGTAGTGGCCGGCGGGTAAAGCAAAGAGTGTTCCTGGCGTTCTCTTTCAGTCCTGTCTATACATAACGGAGACATGGCTCGGTGTCTGTCAGTACAGCGTTTTCTATGAACTTTTTTAAGCTGGCTGTTGTTATTTAATCTCTCACCGTACTTCAGGCCGTGGAGAAGGAACAGCGACACTTTTTAAAAATGACTATAAATGTAAGCAATGGCCTCCTTTTTCATTGTTTGGCAGCTTTGAGATTACTTTATTTGAGGTGTGTTGTTTGACTTGATGCTGCGCCCCAATACGACAAAGACTTCATTAATGACTTTTCTGACTTTTTTTTTAGCAGGAAGTATGCCTTGCTATGACCGTGTCCTCATTGTTGGAGATTTTAATATCCATGTATTTTGTCCAGATAAGGCTACTGACACTTTTTTGATCTGACAGCTTGTGTCTGCCCGACTCACAAACGTGGTCACACACTCGATAGATCTTGTCCTCTCCTATGATCTACCTATTTTTAACTTGGAAATTTGTAACCATAGTCCCTTTTCCACTGTAGGAACTTTTACAGGAACAGGTACAGCCACTTCTTGCTTGTCTTGACAATATTAAAGCTTAGATGGCCCTAAATTTGTTTAAATTTAAATGACAAAAAGTGATGTTATTTAGACCCAGTGGTTTTGTTAGCCACCCGTTGATCCAAGCCCGTTGGCAATACACGTTAATGCCATGATCACAAACCTGGGTTTTCGAATAAATAGGGATTTTAATTTGGACCGTCAGATTGGCACAGTGGTGAAAGCCATCTTTTTGCATCTAAGGCAGCTGGCCAAGGTTAAAAAACTTTCTTTACAGGCAACAATTTGAGACAGCAATCCATGTCTTCATCACATCTCGGCTGGACAACTGTAATGTTCTTTATTTTGGAATTAACCAGTTCTCCCTCTCAGGTCTGCAGCTGGTACAAAATGCACCTGCCCGACTTTTAACTGGCATACTAAGAGAGCACCTTACTCCTGTTTTAGCCTCACTTCACTAGCTACCTGTGCCTTTCAGAGTAAATTTTAAAATTATTATATATTTTTTGCTTGGTCTTGCCCCACCTTACCTCTCTGAGGTACTCCGCCCCTATGGCCCTGTCTAGTCCCTCAGGTTGCTGATCAGCTGCTCCTGTAGGTACCAAAAGCTCAGAGCGGAAATAACCTTTTTTGTTGCGTGTCCCAAAATCTTGAACAATCTCCCTCTTCATCTGGGACAGGCCCCTTCTTTGACCACATTTAAAGACCAATCTTAAAACCCACTTTTACTCTCTGGCTTTTAACCCAGTATAAGACTTCAAACTAGTTTTTATTTTGAACTGCCTTCTAATTGACTCATTGTTGTTGAGATACTTTTTTTATCTGATCTTTTTTTAAATATTCTCTGTCTTTTGTTTAAATGATAGGTCATAGTATGTCTTATGTCTTATGCCTTTGCTTTTCTCTTTTTCTATGTTTACTGGTTTGTGGTGTACAACCCTTTGTTGTTTGACTGTGGTTGTTTTTAAAGGGCTTTATAGATAAAGTTGATATGGTATGGTATAAGAGCATAGCACTGCTATAATAATCAGCACCATATTGAAGCCGGAATAGTCGATGAAGGTTATAACGCCAGCAAGGGCGTTAAAATAATTTTCAAACGGCAGACATTTATCCATGAAAATATGGAAAAGCTCATGGTGTGTTTGATGGCGATACATGCTGTATATTATTTTATATTACTTGTTACATTCTATTGTATTGTTTTTGATACACTATTTGTTATCTAGAAGTGTGTTTTTCTTATTTAAGAACATGTTCATGTTAAAATTGTTGTGTTTTTGGAAGACCTAGCATAGATGAATTGCATTTGAATTAATTTCTGAACGATGCTGAACGATGATTTGAGATTTTTGTAAATTCTGGGTTACAGGCTCTGTCACAATACCAATTCAAGTTGTAACAAGGTACCGATTAGTATGTTTTCATGCACTAAATTAGTTAGTTTTCTCAAATAATTTGGTTTCTTCTATTTTCACACCGTGACATACATGTTAAGTCCTAGTTACCATGCTCTATCTCTCATGCTCTAAGCGTAATGCCATACGCTGCATGCCTCTCATACGGTAGGGGTATATTGTCGTCTTTTCAGCTTGTTTAGCTATGAGGCAATGTGAGTAGAGGATGACTATGCTGAATGCTACATGATAGAGCTAGTATGTGTCAAGTTTCGAATCTAAACGATAACTAAAACGTTCCACTACTATTGATTGTTATTGGTAATGTTTTAATGTGTTTAAATGACATTTGCTTTGGTTCCATTGGTTATTATGATGAATGAATGAATGAATGAAATAAGTTTATTTCGGTCATAAAATTAACCATCAACCATTAACCATTTCGTGTGACCAGTTTAAGAGTACAAATTATACATATATAACAATCATACACATTTACACACAAAAGGAAAAGAAAAGAAAAAGCATGACCGAAAAAGGAATAGGCTGAAGCCAAAGCTTATATTTGCCTATCCTATACCTTCACTGAAAATAAGATTACCTGGAACATCAACGTTAAAAAGAAAAAAAAATCAATGGGATGAAAGTAATCGTTGCTATATTTTATAATTTTCAATTATTTCACCTTTCAATGTTTTCTTAAACCTTAACAAAGAAGTACATGTCTTCAGCTCATCACTGAGCTTGTTCCACCATTTAACTCCTAAAACTGAAATACATCTGTATTTTATATTCGTTCTTGCTTTACCTATTTCAAAAATCAATATCCGCCGTAAATTATAGTTTTCTCCTCTTAATTGAAATAACCTAAGAAAACAAGCTGGAAGGCTGTTGTTCTTTACTCGAAACATAATTTCCATTGTTTTTAAAAACACAATATCTGAAAATTTTAACACATTAGAACTTATAAATAATGGATTGGTATGTTTATAGTAGCACGCTTTGTGTATTATTCTAATTACCCTTTTTTGAAGTTTAATTATTGGGTCTACGATTGTTTTATAAACATTTCCCCAAACTTCAACACCATCCATCCATCCATTTTCTACCGCTTATTCCCTTCGGGGTCGCGGGGGGTGCTGGAGCCTATCTCAGCTACAATCGGGCTGAAGGCGGGGTACACCCTGGACAAGTCGCCACCTCATCGCCAACACAGATAGACAGACAACATTCACACTCACATTCAAACACTAGGGCCAATTTAGTGTTGCCAATCAACCTATCCCCAGGTGCATGTCTTTGGAGGTGGGAGGAAGCCGGAGTACCCGGAGGGAACCCACGCAGTCACGGGGAGAACATGCAAACTCCACACAGAAAGATCCCGAGGCCGGGATTGAACTCATGACTACTCAGGACCTTCGTATTGTGAGGCAGACGCACTAACCCCTCTCCCACCGTGCTGCCCCAACTTCAACACAATATGTTAAATATGGAAAAATAAAAGAATAATATGCAGACATTTCTTATTCAGCATGTGTTTTACTTTATAAAGAATAGCAATGGATTTGGATATTTTTCCCTTTATATATTCAATATGCGGTTTCCAACATAATTTATGATCAATTATTATTCCCAAGAATTTAGTTTGATATACTCTATCAATTTCCACTTGATTTAATTTTAATTTTGCTTCACAATTTGTCCTTGCACCACTAAACATCATAAACTTAGTTTTCTTATCATTTAATGATAACTTATTAATATCAAACCATTTTTTTAGCTGAATCAACTCAACCTTATTATCCTCAACACTTCCTTCAAGTCTTCTCCTGAACAATATACATTTGTATCGTCTGCAAACATAATAAATTTCAATTTATTAAACACTGAACAAATATCATTTAAATATAGTATAAATAACTTAGGTCCCAATACCGAGCCTTGTGGCACCCCACAAGTTACTCTTCTTGGCTGTGATCTAGTCTTATTAATTTCCACATATTGAGATCTATTGCTTAAATAACTACTTAACCACTGTTGTGAAACACCTCTTATGCCATAGTTTTCCAACTCTTGCAGAAGTAAGGAATGATCGATTGTGTCAAAAGCTTTACATAAGTCAATAAATACTCCAACGGTGTGTTGCTTCTTTTCTATTGCTGTAGCTACGTTTTTTACAAAGTCCATCACTGCTAGGGATGTAGATCGATTACTCCTGAACCCATACTGCTGATCATTCAGTAGCTCATGTTTGTCAATGAACTTATCAAGTCTATTTACAAATAATTTCTCAAGAATTTTTGCAAATTGAGGTAGTAGAGACACAGGTCTATAATTTGAGACCATGTGTTTATCACCATTTTTATAAATCGGAATAACTTTAGCAATTTTCATTTTGTCAGGAAAAGTTCCAGTTGATAAAGATGTATTACATATATAAGTAAACGGCTTCAGGACACAATCCACCACTTCTTTAACAAGTGACATATCCACATTGTTACCATCGACAGATTTTTTGTTTTTAAACTTTCTGACCACTTCTAACACATCACTTTCACAAACTCCGGCAAGAAACATTGAATTTTTAATGTCACATACACGCTTTAACTTTTTCTCATCATTCATATTAAAATTTATATTTTTTGCCAAATTTGGGCCAACATTCACAAAAAACTTATTGAATTCCTCAGCTATTTCTTCTATATTTTCAATAATTGAGTTGTCATCTTTTACCAGATAAGCTGTAAAATCCTTTTTACTAGATTTTTTAATCATAGTATTAAGCACATTCCAGGTTTCAATGATATTATCTTTATGTTTATGCAGCAATTGTTCATAATAGTTTTTTGTTGCAGCCTCATGATACATGTCAATCTGTTTTTATACTTTTTATATTTGTCCTCATTTTCTGTTGTTCGATGCTTAATAAATTCCTTGTAAAGCCTTTTTTTTTTTTACAGGCTTTTACTAAACCCCCTGTTATCCATGGTTTCTCCCTCTTTTTAGTATTTTGCTTATATTCTCTCAATGGACAATGACGGTCATAAAGTGTCAGAAATATATCCAGGAATGTATCGTATGCTTCATTAGTATCCTCCACAAATTTTTTTTGCCAATCCTGATTTAAAAGATCAGCCTTGAATGTCTTAACTTCTTCTGGTGGTTTTATTCTAACAAAGTTATTTATTTGTCTTTTTGTTTGTAAGTTTGTCTCCTTGTTCATTTGCATCACTGTAAAGACAGGCAAGTGATTACTTACATCAGTCACTAAGAGTCCACTTTTTCTATTCCCATCAAATACATTTATAAAAATATTGTCAATCAGTGTTAAGCTGTCCTTTGTTATTCTGCTAGGTTTTACAATTAGTGGAAAGAAACTCAAGCTAAACATAAGATTAACAAAATCAGTGGTTTTCATGTGATCATTAAATTTCATCAAATCAATGTTGAAGTCACCACAAATCAAAATCACCTTATCATTATGTCTTTCATATAACTCAAACATTTTCTTATTAAATTGATCAATGCATGATCCTGGAGTTCTATAAATACAACTAATTAATATGTTTTTGGATATTTCAACACGGATTTCAATAGTTACACATTCCATCAGATTGTCAATAGCAGTTGTCATGTCAGCAATCAGCCTACATTTGAGAGAGGACATCACAAACAATACAACACCCCCTCCCTTTTGTTCATCCTGTTTTGCCAAAACATTTCATATCCCTCTAATCCATCCAGTAATTCCTTACTATCACTCAACCAAGTCTCTGAAATTGCTATTATGGTAAACCTTTGCTGTATTTGTTTAAGATACTCTTTAATTTTGGAAAAGTTACTGTAAAGACTCCTGCTGTTGAAATGAATCACAGAAAAGCCTTCCATTTTAACATTTGAATTAAACTGTTCACTCACAGTTCACATTAGAGTCCTGATAGAAGTGAATATCTGGGTCAATGTTATTTTCTAACTCATAGCATTTATGATCATGAAAGTCAAAAGACTTGAATTTTGTGAAGCTCATTTTTTCTTCCATCATGTTGCTTGTCCACACTGTTTCTCTGCACACAGTACACAACCAACAAGGAACATTTCCCCACTATTCCACTTGTTAGTCATCATCATCTTTTTCATTCATATTGTTCAAGTTCCTCCAAGTCTCTGACCACTAATACCCTTGCTTGTTCTGGTGGACCATTCAATCTAATCATTACTTTACAGTTCCTTGTCCATGTGTCCTGGATTCGCTTTCCCTTTTTCAAGATCCTGGCTTGTCTTGCAATTTCTGCATTTCTCTTTGTGAGATGCTCATATACATACACTCCTGTGCCTCTTAAATATTTTACCAGCTTAAGCATTTCAATTTTATGTTTTCTACTCACAAAACGGATGATGATGTTGGATCTGTTGTTTTGTTTCAGTGGAATAGTGTGGCATGCAGCTATACTTGAACAGCATACAGGAATTCCTTTGTTATTGAAGAAGTTGATGACTTGCTGCTCAAGTGTGTGCAGTTCACCTCTTGGTGCACCTTCTCCCTCCTTGTCACCTGCTGTGATCCTTGCATAGGAGCAGTGGCTTGTCTCAAGCCCAGAAATCACCAGGTCATCCATCCTCGAGTACTGCTCTAGAGCGTCCACTCTTCTTTCAAGTTCTTCAATCTTCTTGTCTTTGTCTTTGATAATTGCCTTCAGCTGCTTAATTTCATCAATTAAGTCCAGAAGGCCCGTTTGCTGTTTTGCTACTTTGCTCAGTTCCTCTGACATGAAATTCAGAGACTTTTTCACCTCCTCCATTTCTTCTGCTAACTTCTTAGTCGCCATTGTTTAGTGAGGAAAAGTACTTTTAGAATCCAGTTGATCTTTCAAAATACTTTCTGATTCCAGGCAATCCAGTATTGATGGCGTGTCAGTGCATTGAAGCACATGTCATCAAAAAGTCTCCAATAAGTCCAAAATCACAAAAATGATCCGGCAGTTTGATGTTTATCTTCCTTATAAACATGAAGATGTTGCTCTGCTGGATGGATGTCAACTTATTTTCAAGCTTTTTCATGAATTGTTGGAGCTGTGTCACCCAGTGCATCTAGCCGGCAGATCATGATCATCAGCGATAAAGAAAAAGATTCCTATTTTGGTGAACTGCTTTGACTATTTGCTGTTTAAACAAACTACGCAGGAAATTACTTTTAATTGCTTGTTAACATGTCAATGATGTCAAAATTGTTGTATATGGATGTTTCACTTTTACATCACCAAATCAAGTATGAATAGTAATCTTGCCTGTGGATGGATAAGGATGGGTACCATTTACATGTGAACTGATACGGTACCAATTCCTAGGTACCAGGAATACAGGTACTCAACCGTACCAAATTTTGGTACATTTGTGTGTGTTAATAAATATTACTTGTTTGATAATAACGTTTTTTTTATGTAAGATTTATAAATAAGTTATTTACAATAAATGTGCTGTTCAGTTGTTATATCTTGTTTTTTTGAGTCTCATTTTCAATGCAGTTGCACTTCCAAGACATTAGATGGCAGTACTGTATATCTATGATATGTTGTCTAACTAGGAAGTAGCGTTTTCCATGAAGCTGAATATGTTATGTTCGGCCCTAAGTGTGTGTAATGTGTGTGTTGTGCTTATAACACATTGGCTGTTTGATTGTAACTTTCATCTTAGTTGTAGTTTTCATTACCAAATTTGGAAGCGTTGAAATCGCATTCTAAAAATGTTAATGCTAATAGTAGCTTGTCTGTTGCGAATCCAATGTAAATTAACATCAAGCTAGCACATTTTGTACTTACTTACTTACTTATATTCGGGTGTTTTCTACCAAGAATACTGGCTTTGTTGGTGTTGAAAATTATAACATTACTTAGATGGAGTTTGGCTGAGTGCTGCTTGAGTGATTGTTTCCTTGAGCCGGTGTTTAGTTTGCAACAGGACATGACAACATCTGCAACAAAGGTATCAAAATATGGCACCCTTTCATTTTACGTAAACCAATCTAGTAGTACCAACGAAATTCGGTCGGTGCCTTTAAAAGTATTGAACTTGGTACACATCTCTATTTGTGGTTAATTTAGCTGAGTGAGATTTAGACAGACATGCTTCATGTGACATATCACTATTTATTATTGTTAAAGTTAAAGTTAAAGTACCAATGATTGTCACACACACACTAGGTGTGGTGAAATTGTCCCTATTTTATAATCTTTGGTATGTCTACTAACTAATGAAAAATACCCATACACTCTGTCTTAAATCCATTGTGTATGAAAAAAAAGTTTTAGTGTCAAAATATGGCTGTTTATAGGTTTCTTAACTAAGCAGTATTTTATACACTTATTATACGGTAAAATTAATCTGTGACCTCAACACCAAAGAACGTACCGAACTGTGATTACATACTTTTACACCACTAATTGTGTGCAATGTGACAGACATTAACACACACAAGTGAAGAAAGAAATTTTGGTGTGGCATGATAGCGGCCAATGGATCTTACCTGTGGTGGTGAACTGGGGTTGCATTAATGAAGAACAGATGAAGGGATTACAGGAGACTGGAAAAATGGAGATAGCTGAAAATGAAATGAGTAAAAGGTCACCAGACCAAGCACAGATGATGGAAATGAAGATAACATGGTGCATGATGCATGAAGGGGCTGATACAAGCAACTACTGGGCTTCTTACGGCAATTAACAAAAATGGATAACATAGTTTGGACTAGAACTCTTCATTGAATCAGAAATAAAACATTGCCCAAGAAATCATCACTTTTCCCGCGGGTCTGTACACCCCTGCGATGTCCATGCAAAATGCATGACAACATTGAATTATTTATTGCGCTTTTCTATTTGCCACTCATACAGTGCAAAATACATTATCTGATGTGGCCCAAGCCTGTTTCCATGAAAACCTTTTTTTTTTTTTTACATTTATTTAGGTACAAGAACAATGTGTTCACATTCCATCACGAGATGGATCAACAACTTAAATGTCCATTTTTTCTATTTGTTTATTTAAAGGACAATGTGCAGTTACCAGAGGTGGGACCAAGTCATTGTTTTACAAGTCATAAATAAGTCTCAAGTATTTGCCCTCAAGTCCCGAGTCAAGTCCCAAGTCAAGACAGGCAAGTCCCGAGTCAAGTCCAAAGTCAAGACTGGAAAGTCTCAAGTCAAGTCCCAAGTCCTGCATTTTGAGTTTCGAGTCCTTTCAAGTCCTTTTAACCACAGACTAATATATTTACACAGATTGTGTATGCTTTTAAAACGCTGTACTTATTTATTAAAACAAGTGCATTAAAAATTGCAGGAAAAAAATGGTGCTGACATTGCACTTCATAATAGCACTATTAACCAGTCATTTTAAACATTTAACTCATTCCTTTACAGAATAAACACATTTGAAAAAGCAAGTGCTACTGTACTTATTTGCACAAAAGTGTTAACATTGTATTTCCATGGCATATTGCATTGTAACTAGTTCCACAGCAGTTTATATCCTGTTCTTACCTTATAAAAGTCTCAATCTCATTGATCTCATTTCATACTGTATGTGTTGATGTGTGCGTACACATGAAAAACATAAATACATGAACATAACAATGAACAGAGTTGTACTTTTTAGATGTCAGGGCCCTATGCAGTATGTACACATATTCTTAATATAGTATACATTTTAACTGACCTTTATTTGACTATGTTTGTCCTTTTGTAGGTGGCTAAAATATGCGGTGCTGTTGACCGCCGTCTAACGTTACGTTACTGTGTGTGATACATTGACTAACGTAACGTTGTGTATAGGTACCTCATGCAACCCTGCTTAAAAAAAATCACTTGACAAAAAGTATGAATAAGGTAGCGAACTGCAGTGGACGCAACATATTGCCGTGTTTGCAATGACGTAATAACCATAGACATCTTATAAGTACACACAGCATTGGCTGCAATGAAGCGAGAAATACGGCCGCCATCTTGAAGTGGTGATGAGGAGCCGGCGAGCTGTCTAAACTGACAGTTGACAGGTAGAAAACACAAGTAAGATTTAACATTAACGTACTATTGGTTGTATTTTGTGAAAATAATATTACCACAGAGTTGAGAAGGAGCAAAGATCTTCAATATTTGTATGTGAAAATTAGGGCACGTCCGACCGGTAGGAGGGCACGGGGAAGACCCAGGCCTGAGAACGCCTAGGGATCCCCCGGGAAGAGCTGGACAAAGTGGCTGGGGAGAGGAAAGTCTGGGCTTCCCTGCTTAGGCTGCTGCCCCCGCGACCCGACATCGGATAAGCGGAAGAAGATGGATGGATGGATGGAATCTTCTGGGGGAGGATGACCCCCCTGCAGGGGTTTCGTTTACAAATTTCAGCCCCACCTAAAACAAAATTCACCAGCTGCCACTGATTATGATGCATTCTCATTTTAGGCAAAGTATAAGACAATACTTTCTTAACAGTATAATTGTAACCAGGAATAAGTCTTCAAGTAACAATATTCAAATACTAACATTGTTGGGTAAGACAGAATTTGGTTTTATTCTGAATCTAGTGAAACAGATTGGTGGTTTTAGGTGATATAATGACTTTCAGGTGTTTATATATGTTTATGTTTAAGTATTTCGCAGACGCTTTTATCCAAAGCGACATACATAAAAAATACATATAAAACAATCACAGTAAACATTATCATTTAAGGGAAGAATGTAATACAAAATATCAATACAAAGTGTCAAGATAGAATAAACTCTCTGCTGCTGCAGCAACAGAGGTACAGTATATATGTCCCTAAGACATATAGATATCTAATGTATTCATACGTTGTTTATGTAGGATATATGCATGTATATATAACCTAATCATATTGTTTCTTGAATTTAAAAATAGCTGACCGTTTTTTTCCCCCTTCTCTGGGATTATATTCCCAGTTTTAAACTCGGACGTCTGGCCACTTATAGCATATAAGAATATTCTACTACTGTTAAGCAAACTATGAATAATAAAACACGCCAAAACATGTGTCCTTTATCGTAGCTACACATATGACAAAAAAGCGCATGAAAATCAGTGGTATTCAGTGAGGTAAAATTAATTAAATGCGCTGACAGTTCATTGCTCCTGCCAAATGAATTACACTGAGTGGAGCGGATCACCACTCCAAGATGGCGGCCCCGCGTCTCGTCAGTGACAGTAGGCAGTAGCGCTCGATGCTGCGTCTACTTATAAGATGTCTATGGTTATAACGTTAGCAGTGAGTTTACAGCCTCACTGATTTAACTACACAGCAAAAAAAAGTTACATTACTTAGCCAATAAATGTTAGCTTACATTCAAAACTTACCGTTCTTTGTGCAACTTCAGATGTCGAACGAAGTTGGAAGTTGTTGCGTCCCCATCTGTAATCTTCGAACTGCATGTTTTGCATACTGCAATTCGTTTTTTGTTGACCAACTCGTAGTTTTAATACCCGAACGAAACTATCTTTGGCATAATTTTTCCTCACTGCCGCGTTGTTTGACAACTCTTCTTCGTTGGTTGTCCTGCAATTTGGTTGGATATAATTTGATTGGATGTTGTACTCACAGGCAGCACACACGCTGACAGACACACACGTACACAATGAAAGATAGGGAGCGCTCCTGAATAACTTTTTAGTCTTTGGGTTTTGGAGAAAGTAGCAAGTCTTGTCAAGTCAAAAGGCTCAAGTCCAAGTGAAGTCACAAGTCAATGATGTTAAAGTCTAAGTCGAGTTGCAAGTCTCTTTACATTTTGTCAAGTCGAGTCTAAAGTCATCAAATTCATGACTCGAGTCTGACTCAAGTCCAAGTCTTGTGACTCGAGTCCACACCTCAGGCAGTTACATTAAAACGATGGCTGCACCAGATTTAGCACCATGCTAATTTCCAACTGTAGTCCTTTAACAGAACATTTAGATCCACAATTAAAATTACACAATAAAACAAATACATAAATTACAAGATTAAAATTACATAATAAAAATCTATTTAGAATATAAGTACAGTATACATACACAAAGTGCTAGTGAAAAATCAGTGTGCAATGTTATCAAGTTACAGTATTTTAGCAGCATCATTTCAAGTGCAGAAGTATATAAAGTGCAACCGTTTTTATCAAAATCCATATAACAAGCATACAGTGTACAAGGGTGTCATTCAATATATATATATATATATATATATATATATATATATATATATATATATATATATATATATATATATATATATATATATATATATATATATATGTTGACAAGATGGCATTATTATACTATTAGACTAGTACTGTGGTAGCCATCAGACGGTACCTGCGAGGGTATCATCTGATGGCCAAATGCCCTTTTGGTACTAATAGTGTGAGCAGGACTTGTTGTCTAAATGCCAGTCTTTGACTGCCCCTGAGAAGCTGTGAAAACCTGTGTTGTTCTTTAGATTGTCTGGGAGCACATTCCATTCTTTGATGACTTTGAAGGAAATGGCTGATTGGCAGAAGGCAGACTTTCTTTTTGGAACATTACAGTCACCCCTGGATACAGACCTTAATACTCTGTTAGTTGGGAGCGTAGCTGTACATATCTTTTTAGGGGGATGGAGCAGTATCATTAATGTTATGTATGAGGTGGATATTGGAGTACCTAATCAAATTGTCAAATCTCAGTATACTGTATTTTTTAAGTCCTGGTATCGCCGAGGCTTTTTATCAAAGATTTTCAGTGCTTGATTATGTAATGATCTAAAATAATTTAAAACGGTCTGTAAGTCTTGAAACCTATATGACATACAGTACAAGATATATTATATATATATATATATATATATATATATATTATATATTAAAAATGGCGGCGCATTGAAATGCAGCAGCTTGAAGACGCTCTTGGGAGTGTAGAGCGATTTGGCAAAAAACACCCGTCATTTCTGTCAATTTCATGGCAGGCTCAAAGCGTGAACACTCTGTGATCACATACGACCGACAGACAATTCTGGATGTGGATGGATCGGGTCGTTATAGACTGAAAGATGCATGTACGGTGGACCTCCTCGCTAGCATGGGAATACTTCGCGGGCTACATCGAGCGGCCTTTGTAGCAGCGGAGTCAAGTATTAGCGGGGACCGCCAATGGAGGCAACGTAAGCGGTGTGAGCGGAAGCAGAAGCGGGGATGCCGAGCGGGGCTAACAACAAAGGGAAAAGCTAACCAAAGAAGCGTGGAGTGTCCGGGTAAGAAGTCATTTAAACTAGAACTAGCCGGCGCCAGGCTGGATAATCCCTGCACACATAGCAAGTCTCTTAGAATAAAACACAACTCACATAATGTTTTTTCTTTTGTGACGGTGTCAGAGGCAGACATACATTGTACTGAGGTGGCTAACTATGATGCGTTCAGTTTATCGCAGCATCAAGCAAACAATCTGAAAATTCCCGTCGTATCAATTCCTAGATATGGTCTAAACTATTTAAAGTGCACTACGCATAATAAACGCAACATTATTAATATTGCTACTTCGGATAATTTCAACAAACAATCCTCAAAACAGCCCACTACCTATAATATGGGCTTTTTAAACATAAGATCATTATCTTCCAAAACGTTATTAGTTAATGAGGTCATTAGAGACAACAAACTTGACGTCGTTGGTCTCGCCGAGACCTGGCTCAAACCAGACGATTTTTTTGCGCTAAATGAGGCATCTCCTCCTAACTATACCAATGCACATGTTGCCCGTCCTCTTAAAAGGGGAGGGGGTGTCGCACTAATATACAATGAAAACTATAATTTTATACCTAACCTAAATAATAAATATAACTCGTTTGAGGTGCTCAATATGAGGTTTGTCACACCGCTGCCTCTCCACCTGGCTGTTATCTACCGCCCCCCTGGGCCCTATTCGGACTTCATCAGTGAATTCTCAGAGTTTGTTGCTGATCTAGTGACGCACGCCGACAATATAATCATAATGGGGGACTTTAATATCCATATGAATACCCCATCGGACCCTCCATGCGTGGCGCTCCAGACTATAATTGATAGCTGTGGTCTTACACAAATAATAAATGAACCCACGCATTGCAACGGTAATACGATAGATCTAGTGCTTGTCAGGGGTGTCACCACCTCTAAAGTTACGATACTCCCGTACACTAAAGTAATGTCCGATCATTACCTTATAAAATTCGAAGTTCTGACTCATTGTCAACAAACTAATAATAATAATAATAACTACTATAGCAGCCGCAACATTAATGCTGCCACAACGACGACTCTTACTGACCTACTGCCTTCGGTAATGGCATCATTCCCAAATTATGTGGGCTCTATTGATAACCTCACTAACAACTTTAACGACGCCCTGCGCGACACCATTGATAGTGTAGCACCGCCAAAGCTAAAAAGGGCCCCTAAAAGAAACTAAAGCCCAGAAATTATCATGTAGAAAGCTGGAACGCAAATGGCGTGCGACTAAACTTGAGGTTTTCCATCAAGCATGGAGTGATAGTTTAATAACTTATAAACGCATGCTTACCTCAGCTAAAGCTAAATATTACTCAAATCTCATCCACCTCAACAAAAATGATCCTACATTTTTGTTTAGTACAGTAGCATCGCTAACCCAACAAGGGACTCCTCCCAGTAGCTCCACCCACTCAGCAGATGACTTTATGAATTTCTTTAATAAGAAAATTGAAGTCATTAGAAAAGAGATTAAAGACAATGCATCTCAGCTACAACTGGGTTCTATTAACACAGATACGACTGTATATACGACGGACACTGCCCTCCAAAATAGTTTCTCTCTCTTTGATGAAATAATATTGGAGGAATTGTTAAAATGTGTAAATGGGACAAAACAAACAACATGTTTACTTGACCCAATTCCTGGGAAACTTATCAAGGAGCTTTTTGTATTATTAGGTCCATCAGTGTTAAATATTATAAACTTATCACTTTCCTCTGGCACTGTTCCCCTAGCATTCAAAAAAGCGGTTATTCATCCTCTACTCAAAAGACCTAACCTCGATCCTGACCTCATGGTAAACTACCGGCCGGTGTCCCACCTTCCGTTTATCTCGAAAATCCTCGAAAAAATTGTCGCACAGCAGCTAAATGAACACTTAGCGTCTAACAATCTCTGTGAACCTTTTCAATCCGGTTTCAGGGCAAATCACTCTACGGAGACAGCCCTCGCAAAAATGACTAATGATCTATTGCTAACGATGGATTCTGATGCGTCATCTATGTTGCTGCTTCTTGATCTTAGCGCCACTTTCGATACTGTTTATCATAATATTTTATTAGAGCGTATCAAAACGCGTATTGGGATGTCAGACTTAGCCTTGTCTTGGTTTAACTCTTATCTTACTGACAGGATGCAGTGTGTCTCCCATAACAATGTGACCTCGGACTATGTTAAGGTAACGTGCGGAGGGGGGGTTACCCACATATGCGGTCCTCTCCAAGGTTTCTCATAGTCATTCACATTGACGTCCCACTGGGGTGAGTTTTCCTTGCCCGTATGTGGGCTCTGTACCGAGGATGTCGTTGTGGCTTGTACAGCCCTTTGAGACACTTGTGATTTAGGGCTATATAAATAAACATTGATTGATTGATTGATATGATCATTGCATTGAAAACTATTTTGTTGCTTTCAGTAATAAAGAGCTCCAAATGTGCTGGAAGTTGGCAAAGGATATATTTAAGAACATTACATACCTTTTTTAACATGATTTTTAAAAATGTAGTTTAGGATCCAGTACCATGCCTAGATATTTGGCTTCCTCAATATCTTTAATCCTGTAACTATCCACATAAATATTTGGAACAACACTTTGATTTTGTTTGTTCGAAAAATTTATTGTGACAGTTATATCTGTGTTCATTGTTAGTCAGGGCTTGTTCAGGCACTTTGTTGTTTGGGTTCATTGCTATGGATAGCTTAGCTGCAAACAGATTTGCATCAGAACCGTGAGTGAAGAAAAGCGTGTCTGTTAGGAATCGGTGAGGTGGATCCCAAGGATGCAGAGACGAATTTGTGTTTACAATTGTTCTTCCTTTTATTAGGCGGAAGCACAAGGTAGCAAAACAAAGGCGATGGTGGAAAACACACAACACACCATGTAAAAAACTACTAAGGGAAAAAAACACAAAACTAAAAGCGCTAGACAAGGCTAGGAAAACTATACTTCATGAAAGAAGTAACTAGACTGGATACAAAATAAAACGCTAGACAAGGCTAGGAATAATACGGGCAAACCTGAGATGAAAAGCACACGATGAACTAGTGAGTTCTTTTGGCACGACCAACAGGTAGCAAGCAATGGCAAAGTTCCGGCGCTCACCGGTTGTCAGCAGCCTGGTTAAATAGGCTGTTTTTAATTACAGTCAGGTGTGTGCTGCTGCCTTGAGTCAGCTGCACTCCATACTGTGAACGAGAGAGAGAGTGAACATGGAGTGCAGACAACAGAAATAGGCAAGGACATTTACAGATTACCACAGTACCCCCCCCCTCAACGGACGCCTCCTGGCGACCTACCTGGCTTGTCTGGGAATCGAACGTAAAAGTCCTTGATCAAGTCCTTGTCAATTATAAGCGATCTAGAAATCCATGACCGTTCCTCTGGGCCGTACCCCTCCCAGTCCACCAGGTATTGGAAACCCCTTCCCCTTCTTCTCACATCCAAGATGGTGTTTACAGTAAATGCTGGGTGACCATCAACCAGCCTGGGTGGAGGAGGCGGTACCTCCGGAGGACTGAGCGGGCTGGATGAGACAGGCTTGATGCGGGACACGTGAAAAACAGGATGGCACTTGAGAGATCTAGGGAGATGGAGCTTGACTGCAACACGATTGATGATCTTGGCAATGGGGAATGGTCCAATGAACCTGGGAGCCAGTTTCCTAGATTCGGTGGCCAATGGTAGGTCCCGAGACGATAACCAGACCTTCTGTCCCAACAGGTAGTGTGGGGCTGGTGTGCGATGGCGGTTGGCTAAGAGTTGATTCCTGGCCGATGTTCTTCTTAACGCCGCCCTGGTGTTGCGCCAAGCCTGGTGAGCCCGATGTAGGTGTGCAGTAACAGATGGGACGTCGGCACTGGGTTGGGTAGAAGGAAAAACTGGTGGTTGGAACCCATAGGCGACGTGAAATGGAGACAGGCCGGTGGCGGAGCTAATGAGGGAATTGTGAGCGTATTCGATCCATGGGAGATTCTCAGACCAGGTCGAAGGTTGCTGATGACAAGTGCACCGGATGGCTGCCTCCAGGTCTTGGTTGGTCCGCTCGGTCTGTCCATTGCTCTGAGGGTGGTAGCCGGAGGACAGGCTAGGGGAGGCCCCCAGAGATTTGCAGAATGCCCTCCAGACGGCCGAGGAAAACTGTGGTCCTCTGTCGGATACCACATCAGTGGGGATGCCGTGCAGCCGGAAAACGTGGAGCACTAATAATTGGGCAGTTTCAAGAGCTGACGGCAGCTTGGGGAGGGCCACGAAGTGGGCCATCTTCGAGAACCGGTCCACAATGGTCAAGACAGTGTCATTACCCTCGGAGGGGGGTAGTCCTGTGACAAAGTCCACAGCTATGTGTGACCACGGGCGGGAGGGGATGGGTAATGGGTGTAACAGTCCTGCTGGAGCCTGGTGGGATGCCTTGTTCCGGGCGCAGATCCGACATGCTGCCACAAACGCCTTCGTATCTGCCAGAATGGATGGCCACCAAAAACGCTGGGAGAGGACAAAACTGGTGCGACGAATACCTGGATGGCAAGCGATCTTCGACCCATGTGCCCAATCCAGAACGCTGGAACGGAGCCGAGGAACCACAAACAACCGGCCTGGTGGGCAGCCCCGAGGAGATGTGTCCGACTTCAGGGCCTCCAAGACTTGCCGCTCGATGTCCCACTGGAGTCCCCCAATGACGTGGGTATGGGGAATAATTGGTTCATGTGAAGAATTCTCAAAGGATGAAGAGTAGACACGGGACAGGGCATCGGGCTTCCCATTCTGAGAACCAGGTCGGAAAGTGATGATAAAGTTAAAACGGGTCAGAAATAGTTGCCACCTGGCCTGGCGGGGGTTCAGTCTCTGGGCGGTCCTTAAGTAGGACAGGTTCTTGTGGTCTGTGTAGATGATGAATGGTTGCTCCGCCCCTTCCAGCCAATGTCTCCACTCCTGAAGGGCCAAAATGACCGCCAGAAGCTCCCTGTTGCCAATGTCATAATTTCTCTCAGCAGGGGATAGGCGACGAGAGAAGAAAGCACAGGGGTGCAACTTCTGGTCGGTGGTAGATTTCTGGGAGAGTACGGCCCCTACACCTGAATCAGAAGCGTCCACCTCAACAAAAAATTGGAGAGAACGGTCAGGGTAACACAGAACAGGGGCAGAAGTAAACAACCTTTTCAGCCTCAAGAACGCGGAATTGGCTTCGGGTCCCCATTCAAACGGAACCTTAGTAGAGGTTAGCCTCGTAAGTGGCTCAGCGACGCGACTAAAATTACGAATAAATCGCCTATAAAAATTAGAGAAGCCCAAGAATCTCTGAAGGTGCTTCTTGGAAACCGGAGTGGGCCAATCTACTACTGCTTTTACCTTAGCGGGATCCGGTCTGAGTCTACCCTCCTCAATGATAAAACCTAAGAATGGAATGGAGGATGAGTGAAACTCGCATTTTTCCGCCTTGACGAACAGTTTGTTCTCGAGCAATCGTTGAAGGACTAACCGAACCTGCTGCACATGTTCGTCAAATGTAGATGAATAAATTAATATATCGTCCAAGTAAACAAAGAGAAAACGACCTGTCATGTCCCGAAAAATGTCATTAATGAAACCTTGAAAAACGCCAGGTGCATTAGTAAGTCCAAAAGGCATGACAAGATACTCAAAATGTCCGAGAGGAGTGTTGAATGCGGTCTTCCATTCATCCCCCTCTCGGATGCGAACAAGATGGTAAGCGTTACGTAGATCGAGTTTAGTAAAAAACCTCGCTGATTGTAATGGAGTAAAAGCTGAATCAAGGAGTGGTAGAGGATACTTATTCTTGATAGTAATCTGATTAAGAGTGCGGTAGTCTATACAAGGCCGTAGGGACTTGTCCTTCTTTTCGACAAAAAAAAATCCAGCGGCTACAGGTGCGGTCGAAGGGCGAATGAGGCCGGCAGCTATAGATGTGTTTATGTATTCTTCTAGTGCTTTGAGTTCGGTGTTAGACACCTTGTACATACGGGTCGATGGTAACGCCGCCCCGGCTAGCAAATCAATGCCACAATCGTAGGGTCGGTGGGGGGGAAGTGAGAGTGCTCTATCCTTGCTAAACACCGCCCTTAAGTCATGGTAGTGCTTGGGCACGTTTGTCAAGTCTATGTTCTCTATAACAGCGGTAGGTGGCGGTGTACGAGATCCTGCTGCGGAACGAAGACAATGTGTGTGGCAGGTTACACTCCAATTAATAATGGCCGAACGAGGCCAGTCTATGTGCGGGTTATGCTTATGTAACCAGGTTAACCCTAGAATGACGGGCGCGGACCGTGATGGCACAACAAGAAAAATTATTTTCTCACAATGATTTCCAGACAAGCGCAGGTTGAGTGGGAGTGTCTGGTGGGTTATGCTGGCTAATAGGCGCCCATCAAGAGAATACACCCTCTTGGGCACAAATAGTTTGACAACAGGAATCTTATGGAGTCTCATGAATTCAAAATCCAAAAAGTTATCATCTGCTCCTGAGTCAATGAGAGAGCAAATGTCTATTTGTTGGTTAGACCAAGAAAGAGTACCTTTTAGCTGCATTCTGCCTGCGGCCAACGAAGGAGAACGACGACCTCTGGTGGACGTATCCTCTGGCGAGTGAGGGCGCACTCGTGGCCGTGCAGCGGGGCGCGGCAGTTCTTTGCAGCGGGAGATGAGATGATCAGCGGCCCCACAGTATAGGCAGAGTTGGAGGTGAACGCGACGTTCCCTCTCAGCGGCGGTGAGTCGGCGGCCTCCCAGTTGCATCGGCTCATCTATCTGCCATGAAGGGGGGTTGTCTTCGAGTTGCTCCGTCTTGCAGATGGCAGGTCTAGCAGGCGCTGATTGGCTGCTAGGCGGGGCTTGTCTTCCTCGTCGGTCCCTCCTCTCCTCCAATAGGCGGAAGTCGATTTGCACCGCCAGCTCGATGAGATCATCCAGATTCGTCGGGAGTGACAGCGGGATCATCATGTGACGAATCTCGTCCGCGAGACCCAGGAAGAAAGCGTCCAATAGTGCTGAGGGACCCCAGTCACAATCGGCCGCCATAGTGCGGAACTCGATCGCGTAATCCGCGACCCGTCGTGAACCCTGTTGCAGCCGGAAAAGGGATCTCGCTGCCTCTCTACCTGGGAGTCGTCGTTGGAAGATTTGCTTCAAGGATTTGGAAAAGTTCGCGTATGTGGAGCTGGAGGTGGTCTGACGGTTCCATTCGGCAGTCGCCCAGGTGCCAGCACGGCCAGACAGGTGAGAGATCACAAACGCTACCTTAGCCCGCTCAGAGGTGAAAGCGGAAGCGTTTAGCTCAAAATGAAGTTCACACTGCGTCAGGAATTGTCTTACGTCTTCCTTTTCCCCGGAAAAACGTTCGGGTCGGGATAGCCGTATGTTGCTAGTACTAGCGGGTTGTGTAGGCTGGGTGGATGCCTGGTCAGGCACGGTGGTCGAGGTGGGTATGACGGTGGCTAGCAGCATGTTGACTCGCTCCAACATGGCGTCTTGACGCTCCGACATCCCCTGTAGACCTCGGCTCAGGTGGTCGAGCTGGTCCCCCTGCTGGTTGATCCTTTGAGCCTGGCCTTGCAATGCTCTTTTCAAGGGGTCTGTCTCTGCGGGTTCCATCGTTTGGCCGGAACTTTCTGTTAGGAATCGGTGAGGTGGATCCCAAGGATGCAGAGACGAATTTGTGTTTACAATTGTTCTTCCTTTTATTAGGCGGAAGCACAAGGTAGCAAAACAAAGGCGATGGTGGAAAACACACAACACACCATGTAAAAAACTACTAAGGGAAAAAAACACAAAACTAAAAGCGCTAGACAAGGCTAGGAAAACTATACTTCATGAAAGAAGTAACTAGACTGGATACAAAATAAAACGCTAGACAAGGCTAGGAATAATACGGGCAAACCTGAGATGAAAAGCACACGATGAACTAGTGAGTTCTTTTGGCACGACCAACAGGTAGCAAGCAATGGCAAAGTTCCGGCGCTCACCGGTTGTCAGCAGCCTGGTTAAATAGGCTGTTTTTAATTACAGTCAGGTGTGTGCTGCTGCCTTGAGTCAGCTGCACTCCATACTGTGAACGAGAGAGAGAGTGAACATGGAGTGCAGACAACAGAAATAGGCAAGGACATTTACAGATTACCACAGTGTCGTCAGCATACTTTAAGATCTCCACATCATCGCAGATTGAAGGTAGGTAATTAATGTACAAAATGAAGAGCAGTCGCCCCAGAATAGGTCCTTGAGGTACCCCTGTGGTACAGGAACTGAGCGGCAAAGTTTTGTTGTATATTTTATGCGCTGGGAGCGATCCGCGAGGTAAAATTGAAACCAACTGATAGTGTTTACAGAGAGATTTAAATTCAGTAATTTTGTCAGCAGCACTGAGTGGTTAACTGTATCGAATGCCTTACATAGATCCAGGACAACGGCCCCCAGCAACTCCTCCCTTGTCCAGGCTGAATTTGATAATCTTGAGGAAGTAACAGCATGCTGTGTCAGTGGATTATTTGGATCGGAAGCCAAACTGCATGGGGTGTAACATATTTCCATTATCAAGGTGCTCAATCAGCTGTTCGGCAACATTTTTTTCAATAATCATTAAAAACAGCAGTAAGTGTACTGATAGCTCTATGGTTCTTAAAGTCACTTTTGTTTCCTGATTTTAAAATGGGTGTTATAATTGCGGTTTTGAAGGAGGATGGGAATACACATTCTCATACTTCTCAACTTCCCGGGCGCGGCACCGCTGCTGCCCACTGCTGCCCACTGCTCCCCTCAACTCCCAGGGGGTGAACAAGGGGATGGGTCAAATGCAGAGGACAAATTTCACCACACCTAGTGTGTGTGTGACAATCATTGGTACTTTAACTTTAACTTTAACTCATAACGACTGATTAATTATGTACCTTATTGATCTTGCAAAAAATGTATTTGTATTTCTTTACTAAGAGTGGATTAAGGCCACATGAGTCTTTAGGTTTTGAGTTTGAGAGTGAGGAAATCATTTTATTGACCTTGCCTTCACTCACACATTCACTATTCATCAGAGTGGGCTACCATGGTCCCAGCAGAGACAGCAGATCATGTTGATGCTATGTTCAAGGGTTAGTTCCAGGATTGAGGTTACAAGGTAGTTGTTAAACAAGTTTGCAACTATTAAGCTATTCTTTACGGTGGCTTGCGTTCCAGATGTGAGTATTTTGTTATTGCAAGAGTTTATGTTAAGTTCAAAGGGCCCATTTCGAGTCCGCTTTCTCCCAGATAGATTATCAAAAGTTTGCTTTTGCTTTTCGGAGCTTTTGTTTTTAAGGCTTTTGAAGATTAACGTGTCAGTCACCAACCTTGACTTGAGATATTTTTTAAGGCAACATCTATGTCCTTCATTAAAAGCCATAACCTCTCACGAAGCCATGGTAAGGTTTTTTTTACTTGTACATTTTTGCGGTTGTATTTTTGTGAATTTAGACAGGATCTGAGTGATTGCATTTTTAAGAGCACTACAAGCCTGCTCACAGTCCTGGTCACAAACTAAATTATTATGGACAGTCGTTTTTATTTTAGAGTGTGAAAGCTCCAAGTCATGCCTCGGGATAAATGATATTTAGGCCTTTTATCTAATTGGTATTCTATAACGTGTCTTAACGTTTCCTTGAAATGAGTGTTAGATTATAGTCGTATAAACCCGCTATTAAATAATGAGATTTGTTAACAAAGTCTTATTTATTTGTAAATATCAAATCGAGCAGTGTTTTTGTGGTGCTAGTTAATCTGTTCAGATCGTTGATCATTTGGGTTAGGTGAAACTGTTTGGTTAAATTCCTTAGCTTATTGGAATGTGCTTTATCCAACCAATTCAGGTTAAAATCACACATAAAATAGTTTACTTGTTTCTGCAGGCTTTGAGTACATCTTTCAACATGTCAAAAAATACATCCTTCACATTAGATGGCCTTTATATAACAACAACATTAAAAGACATTTGAGAAGATAGACAAATTGTGACTCCCACACTTCCAAGACATTATGGGGGGATCGATCTGCTTGCATTGGATTTTCCCTAACATGTAATAACACACCACCTTCTTTTTATTAGGTCTGTCTCGTCTACATACATTGTAATTTTCAATGGTATAGGCACTTGCTTGGCTATTTTTGGTCAACCATGTTTCTGAGAGCCCGAAATAATCAATATTTGAATCATGTAGTAGTGTTTCCTATTTGTTCTGTTTAGATGGACTTTACATGTTCTCCCCGTGGCTGCGTGGGTTTTCTCCGGGTACTGCGCCTTCCACCTCCAAAGACATGCACCTGGGGATAGGTTGATTGGCAACACTAAACTGGCCCAAGTGTGTGAATGAGTGTAAATGTTGTCTGTCTATTCTTGTTGACTCCGCGATGAGGTGTCGACTTGTCCAGGGTCACAGGTGTACGCCGCCTTCCGCTCGAGTGCAGCTGGGATAGGCTCCAGCCAAACCCGTGACCCAGAGAGGGACAAGGGGTAAAATATACAAGGAGAATGTCTGCCTCTTATTGACAACAAAGCAGGCTGAAGACAATAATGATCCTTTGCTAGAACTTGAGAGCACGACATGTCCCCCACCAGAGGTACTACCCCACCTGAACACCCCCATACACCTCTAAGTAAAAATTAATAACACAGAGATGACAATAAACATTATTGCACTACAAATGGAGCAATACAAATACCAACAGAAATAGCACTATTGATTACATAATAAATACAATAATTACCTCTATTATCAACACCACCAATTGTTTCAAAAGCAAAAATACATAGATGTAATGATAACTTGAATTACAAAAGAAAGCAGATAAATGGAGGGGAAGAAAGAGAAGTGAACTGCATAACCTTGTAGATTGTTATAGTAACAATAGGTTAAGCTTTGTCGGTGTGCCGTGTTTTACCACTTCGTCTGGCTCCTCTCCATGTAGAGGAGCAGTGGCTTTACTCTGAGCTCCTCCCGAATGACAGAGCTTCTCACCCTATCTCTAAGGAAGAGCCCCACCACCTGACAAAAGGAAACTCATTTCAGCTGCTTGTACCCGTGATCTAATCCTTTCGGTCATAACCCAAAGCTCATGACCATAGGTGAGGATGGGAACGTAGATCGACCGGTATATTGAGAGCTTTGCCTTCCGGCTCAGCTCCTTCTTCACCACAACAGATAGATGCAGGGTCTGCATCATTGCAGACGCCGCACCGATTCGCCTGTCGATCTCCCAAATCCTCTCGTGAACAAGACTCCAAGGTACTTGAATTCCTACACTTGGGGCAAGATAACCTCCTCAACCCGGAGATGGCACTCCAACCTTTTCCGTGTGAGATTACTAATACGAATATACTAATATATGAATATACTAATTTACAGATGTCATTCTGTTATAAAAAGGTCAGTAAATTATGTATATATTTGTAAACGCTCTGAAGTGGGAAAGGGGTAGGATTAAATAAGCTTTGCTTCTTCCTACTCCTTTTCGGACATTATGTAAAGTGAATGATATGAAATTGTGTGATGTATTATGCTGTAAGTGTGTTCATGTTCGAAATACACTAAAGAAAAGAAAGAAGGAAAGAAAGAACCATGGACTCGGATTTGGAGGTACTGATTCTCATCCCAGTCGCTTCACACTCAGCTGCGAACCGATCCAGTGAGAGCTGAATATTGTGGCCAGATTAAGCCATCAGGACCACATTATCTGCAAAAAGCAGAGACCTAATCCTACAGCCACCAAACCGGAACAGAATTGGGGACAAAGGGTAGCCTTGGCGGAGTCCAGGACACAGATCCTACTTACTGCCGGCAATGCTGATCAAGCTCTGACACCGATCATACAGGGACTGGACTGCCAAAATCATATGGTTTGATATCCCATACTCTCTGAGCACTCCCCACAAGATCTCCTGAGGGACATGGTCGAAGGCCTTCTCCAAGTCCATGAAAGACATGTAGACTGGTTGGGCAAACTCCCATTCACCCTCAAGAACCCTGCCGAGAGTATTGAGATGGTCCACAGTTCCACAACTAGGACGAAAACCACACTGCTCCTCCTGATTCCAAGGTTCGACTATCCGGCATAGCCTCCTCTCCAGTGCACCTGAATAGACCTTACCGGGAAGGCTGAAGAGTGTGAAACCACAATAGTTGGAACACACCCTCCAGTTCCTCTTCTTAAAGAGAGGAACCACCACCCCGATCTGCCAATCCAGAGGCACCGTCCCTGATGTCCATGCAATGCTGTAGAGTCTTGTCAACCAAGAAAGCCTTACAGCAGCCAGAGCCTTAAGAAGGTCTGGGCGGATCTCGTTGGCCCCCGGGTCTTGCCACCGAGGAGAGCCCACCGCAGACTCCTTAGGCACTGCTTCCTCATAGGATGACGTGTTGGTGGGATTGAGGAGGTCTTGGAAGTAATCCCTCCATCGATCCACATCGTCCTGATTCGAGGTCAGCAGCACACCATCCCCACCATATATGGTGTTGACAGTGCACTGCTTCCCCCTCCTGAGGCGGCGGATGGTGGTTGAGAATCGCTTCGAAGCCATCTGAAAGTTGTTTTCATGGCTTCGCCGAACTCCTCCCATGTCCGAGTTTTTGCCTCTGCGACCGCCCAAGCCGTGTGCCGCTTGGCCTGTCGGTACCTGTCCGCTGCCTTTAGGGTCCCATGAGCCAAAAGGACCCCAAAGGACTCCTTATTTAGCTTGACGTCTGGGATTACTTCCATGACAGGCACCAACCACCTTGCGGCCACAGCTCAGGTTTCACCGTCCTTGCAGAACAAAGGAATCACCTGAGAGAGCACTCTCCAGTACTCCCTAAATGGAATCCAAAAAGGGAGGGTACTCTGAGCTGCTTTTTGGTGCGTAAGCACAAATAACAGTCAGCACCTGTCCCTCCACCCGAAGGCGGAGGAACCTACCCACCCATCTACCAGGGTTCAACTCCAACGTACAGGCTCTGAGCCAAGGGGCAACAAGAATTGCCAACCCAGCCTGTTGCCACTCACTGCTTGCAACGCCAGTGTGGAAGAGTCCAGCCCCTCTCGAGAAAACTGGTTCCAGTTCCCTTGCTGTGCATCGAAGTAAGTCAGACTAGATCTAGCCGTAACTTCTCCACCTCGTGTAACAGCTCTGGATCCTTCCCCCAGCGAGGTGACGTTCCACGTCCTAAGAGCTAGCTTCTGTAGCCAAGGATCGGACCGTCGAGGGCCTTGCCTTTGGCTGCCGCCCAGCTCACACGGCACCCGACCTCTATGGGTGCTTGAGTGGGAGGGGGCCCATTGGAGTGGGGACCCACGTTACCTTTTTGGGCCAGGTCCAATGGGGACAGGCCTGGCCACCAGCCGCTTGCCATCAAGCCCCACCTCTTGGCCTGGCTCCAGAGGGGGGCCCCGGTGACCCGCGTCTGTGCGAGGTAAATCTGGGTCCTTGAATCTGACTTTCCATAGAGGTCTTCGAGCTGCTCTTTGTCTGGTCCCTCACCTAGGACCTGTTTGTCTTGGGAGACCCTACCAGGAGGTAGTAACTAACATCAATGATTACATAACCTCCTGGCGGAGGTAAACATGCCAGCAGATTTTTTTTTTTTTTTCATAAAGAAATACAATCATGTGTGCTTACGGACTGTATCCCTGCAGACTGTATTGATCTATATTGATATATAATGTATATATTGTGTTTTTTATGTTGATTTAATAAAAATACAAAAATAAATAAATAAAATATTTTTTTATTTCTTGTGCGGCCCGGTACCAATCGGTCCGCGGACCGGTACCGTGGTTGGGGACCACTGCGTTATATGACGCATAAATAACCAACTGAGAATGTGCCTGTTATGTTAACGTAACATATTATGGTAAGAGTCATTTAAATAACTATAACATATAGAACATGCTATACGTTTACCAAACAATCTGTCACTCCTGATCGCTAAATCCGATGAAATCTTCTTCCTCGTTGTCGCTCCTGGTATGCACCGATAGTGTCCTTTCTTTCTGCTGCTCGATGGCCGTTTTCTGCTGCATATTTCACTACGTCCAGCTTGTAATCTGCAGTATATGATTTCCTTTTCGGTTCCATTTTTGTTCAGCCCTTCCCTTTATAAGTTACCGCCAATGTAGAAATTATCCATTTTAATCGCTACGGCAGTAGCATATAGCAGTTAGCATCCCATGACCCACAATGCACTTCTGCCATGACCCTCCCCCGCCGAATTCTTATTGGTTGACGTGTGTGTGACGATTGCTGACATTTTGCTTCGTCTCTTCCGTGAATTAGACAAATAATATTATTTTATATATTGCGGTAATGTGTTAATAATTTCACACAAAAATCGCTCCGAGTATATGTCGCACCCACAGCCAAACTATGAAAAAAACTGCGATATATATATATATATATATATATATATATATATATATATATATATATATATATATATATATATATATATATATATATATATATATATATATATATGTCTTAATTAGATTATTTCCTCAATCCTCAGTAAATCTCCTGAGGATTGAGGAAACCCCTCATGAAACAGGCCTGTAGAGATGAAATAGTCTTGTGATTTTTTTCCCACACATACATATTACGCTCTACCACAAGATATTTGATGTTCAAACTCATTATTAAACTCAATTATTTTTTTTTGCAAATTATAATTAACTTAGAATTTCATGGCTGCAACACGTGCCAAAGTAGTTGGGAAAGGGCATGTTCACCACTGTGTTACATGGCCTTTCCTTTTAACAACACTCAGTAAACATTTGGGAACTGAGGAGACACATTTTTTAAGCTTCTCAGGTGGAATTTTTTCCCATTCTTGCTTGATGTACAGCTTAAGTTGTTCAACAGTCCGGGGGTCTCTGTTGTGGTATTTTAGGCTTCATAATGCGCCACACATTTTCAATGGGAGAAAGGTCTGGACTACAGGCAGGCCAGTCTAGTACCCGCACTCTTTTACTAAGAAGCCACGTTGATGTAACACGTGGCTTGGCATTGTCTTGCTGAAATAACAGGGGCGTCCATGGCAACGTTGCTTGGATGGCAACATATGTTGCTCCAAAACCTGTATGTACCTTTCAGCATTAATGGCGCCTTCACAGATGTGTAAGTTACCCATGTCTTGGGCACTAATACACCCCCATACCATCACAGATGCTGGCTTTTCAACTTTGCGCCTATAACAATCCGGATGGTTCTTTTCCTCTTTGGTCCGGAGGACACGACGTCCACAGTTTCCAAAAACAATTTGAAATGTATATATATATATATATATATATATATATATATATATATATATATATATATATATATATATATATATATATATATATATATATATATATATATATATATATATATATATATATGTTGGATGTAAATATAAACGGAATACAATGACACTCAACTCTACATGCCCCTAAAGCTGACCAACACGCCGGATTGTATTCAGCTGGAGGCGTGTCTTAATGAAATTAAACAATGGATGTCCGCTAACTTTTTGCAACTCAACGCTAAGAAAACGGAAATGCTGATTATCGGTCCTGCTCAACACCGACATCTATTTAATAATACCACCTTAACATTTGACAACCAAACAATTAAACAAGGCGACTCGGTAAAGAATCTGGGTATTATCTTCGACCCAACTCTCTCGTTTGAGTCACACATTAAGAGTGTTACTAAAACGGCCTTCTTTCATCTCCGTAATATCGCTAAAATTCGTTCCATTTTGTCCACAAGCGATGCTGAGATCATTATCCATGCGTTCGTTACATCTCGTCTCGATTACTGTAACGTTTTATTTTCGGGCCTCCCTATGTCTAGCATTAAAAGATTACAGATGGTACAAAATGCGGCTGCTAGACTTTTGACAAAAACAAGAAAGTTTGATCATATTACGCCTATACTGGCTCACTTGCACTGGCTTCCTGTGCACCTAAGATGCGACTTTAAGGTTTTACTACTTACGTATAAAATACTACACGGTCAAGCTCCTACCTATCTTGCCGATTGTATTGTACCATATGTCCCGGCAAGAAATCTGCGTTCAAAGAACTCCGGCTTATTAGTGATTCCCAGAGCCCAAAAAAAGTCTGCGGGCTATAGAGCGTTTTCTATTCGGGCTCCAATACTATGGAATGCCCTCCCGGTAAAAGTTAGAGATGCTACCTCAGTAGAAGCATTTAAGTCTCATCTTAAAACTCATTTGTATACTCTAGCCTTTAAATAGACTCCCTTTTTAGACCAGTTGATCTGCCGTTTCTTTTCTTTTCTTTAATACTCTGCTCCCAACCCGGGGTGGACGGCTAGCCTGTGCATCGGATGGGGACATATCTACGCTGCTGACCCGTCTCCGCTCGGGATGGTTCCTGCTGGCCCCACTATGGACTGGACTTTCGCTGATGTGTTGGACTTTCACAATATTATGTCAGACCCACTCGACATCCATTGCTTTTGGTCATTCACATTGACGTCCCACTGGGGTGAGTTTTCCTTGCCCGTATGTGGGCTCTGTACCGAGGATGTCGTTGTGTCTTGTACAGCCCTTTGAGACACTTGTGATTTAGGGCTATATAAATAAACATTGATTGATTGATTGATATGCAAATAATTTTCATCCCAACTACTTTGGCACGTGTTAATTATTAATATAATAATATAATATAATAATTATTAATTATTATTCGCAAAAAAAAAAAAGTTTATGAGTTTGAACATCAAATATCTTGTCTTTGTAGTGCATTCAATTGAATATGGGTTGAAAAGGATTTGCAAATCATTGTATTCCGTTTATATTTACATCTAACACAATTTCCCAACTCATATGGAAACGGGGTTTGTGTATATATATATATATATATATATACACATATATATATATATATATATATATATATATATATATATATATATATATATATATATATATATATATATATATATATATATACACACATATATATATATATACTTTTTTTTTTAAAGTGGGAATGTTTTTCCTCTATTTTCTTCTCACGTGAAGTCTTAGATAACATACTTTGTATAAAGTAAATAAGCTCATTTTGCACATTTTGATAAGACGTTTTCCTCAGTCTGTTTGTTCTTCATATTTGGTCATTAATCATTATGCTTTTCCTTTTTTGACCTCGTAATGTTACAATGCTCATGTTAAACAATGCCAACGCATCAAATAAGGCCCATGGATTTGGAAATGAGCCCTGCAAGCAGGTGTGGAGTGCTCTGAAAGCTATTTTACAGTCTTTTGTGAAGGTGGTGACGCACTGACGTCAACATATGCTGGACTTTCTTATATGGGCATGCCCATGTAATCCGCTCTACTGTCTATGATTACAGCTTTAGCACGCTGAGCAATGGTCAGAAGAAACAGTTTGTTCGGCTTTGACGGAAAGTTAACTTTGTTTGCCTTTCTTAAAGAGGCAAGCACCAGGCTGAAGTGCATATCCTCAACTCCCGCAATGGCAAAATGAGGAAGTGAGGCTCAGCAGCGCTAGCCAGCCCTGTGGAAGTCCACAGGAGTGTGACAAATCACAGTGGAGTGGGCTCAGCGGGAGGTGTACATGGAGGAGGGCCTGGGGTAAAGTTAATTACACAGATTGTTTTTACGGGATGAGGTGGCGACTTGTCCAGGGTGTACCCCGCCTTCCGCCCAATTGTAGCTGACATAGGCTCCAGCGCCCCCACGACCCCAAAGGGAATAAGCGGTAGAAAATGGATGGATGGATGGGTTTTTACGGCATGTAGAAAATAGAAGGAAGCGATGCAGATCTATAAAGATCTACAAATACAAAACTCTTAGGTAATGATGTGTAGCTACTCTGTAGCAGCCCAAAATCAACTACAAAGGGCCAAAAATGAGTACAATAGATACCATTTAATTTCTTAACTATCAACCACTTCACTGATTAATATTACAAGGAAGAAAAATCACAAAACTTTACGGCAATCTAATCGTGATTAATTGTGAAACACAGAACCCTGTGATTATACTTTTGAATCATTTGACAGCAATAGTAAATTAGTAATCATACATTTCACACTATGCTGCACTATGCACCATATTTTCATGACTCATATGAGCCTCCTCCTGGTGTCTAATATCAAACCCATAGGATGGCTTATCTCATTTTAGTTCTTGCTACAACAAAATAAAATACTATCTATCTATCTGTACAATAGTTCTCATTAATGTTCACAGTGATCATGCAAATGCTTCCATTTGTGAATATCAATCTCCTGATTAGTGGATACCCTTTATATTTAGTGTTCACAATGGCAAACCAAGACTGATAGACTTAAGGTCACAAGACTGCAGACACAATCATTGAAAGCTTTGTACTGTCTCTTTTGGAATCAGCAGATAATGTAATAGGCAACACAGTACACTCCAGTAGCTAACAAGTACCACCCACTTCATTATATTTTAGATATAGATATGCTCCAGCACCCCCGCGACCCCGAACGGGACAAGCAGTAGAAAATGGATGGATAATACATAAACATTCTTGAAAAAGCAATGCAAAAACAGTTTAAAAAACAAACAAGTGAAGCATCACATACCTTGTTCCAAAGGTCCCCCTGTTTCCTGTGGGGGAATCAAGGCTTTCTCCTGACTTGGGCGGCCTATCGCGATTCATTTGTTGCAGAATGGAGCTCAACTCTGTGATTACGGTGTTCTTGGTATCTGGTGTAGATGGAGGGCTGTGAATCTCAGAGTGTTGATCACCCCACAGCTTTGATGTTCTAGAAGATTCAGAGGATGAAGGAGGAACAGGAATAGCCTGAGGAGGCGACCCAAAAGATTCTTGAGGTTCTTCAATTAGGGTATCATGATAAAGGGATGTTCTGTTGATGACAGATTTGCCTTTAGGTTTGGGTGGCACAGCAGGTCTGTCTATAAGAAAGGAATGACCATCTACAGTGGCATGAAGAGTCTCTAAGGTGCTGTCACAGAAGCCTCCCTCTGACGACAGGGTAGAGATGCTAGACACTGTGCTTGTTGTCTCTGTGTGCTGAGGGTCTCCACTGCTGCGACTGTCTACCTCTTCAACACCAGAGTCACCAACCGCTGTCTCTGGGTTTGGCGGGGGTGCAGGATATGAAGGGAGATCACTGTTTGTCACACGTTTGTGTTGATCAGAAACAGGTGGGGGTGCATGGGCATTGTATGGCGGTAGGAGAGGTCCCCCGTTTCTTCTCTGTTGCTGAATCATCTCTGCAATGGCACTAGCCTGGTCATCTGGAATGTCAATGCTGTTTGCAAACTCTAGAGGAGGTGGAAGAGGGTCTGTGAAGTCAAAATCCTCATCAATGTCAACTGAAGCCAAAGGGGGTGGAGGGATACGAAAGGGCAGCTTTACAGGTTCATCCACGGATTCCCCAAAAGGAATGCTCCGTCTTCGTGCCGAGGAGGGCAGGGGATTAACAGACAATGCTTGGGCATTGCGAGAATCGAGTTGATTGTTGTCTTTTAGCTCAAATGGTTGATTGCTGTCTTGCCCTTCCAACTCTTGGTTGTTGACCTTGTTGCTTGCTTCTGTGCTGGTGTGAACCATCAACAACCCAGCTGACTTAGGTGTGTCAGCCACATCTGGGGGAGCACTTTTCCTCTCCTCAACTGCCTGATGCGTTCGCTCCTCCCGTGCCCCATCAGACTCGTATTTCTGCTCAGTCATCTGCCTCCGCAAGCCACCTCGCCCTGGACGGCCCATTGTTGATGATGAGATTGCAGCAAAACTTGTCTCAATCCCAGACCGCAGCTTGGTATCAATAAAGAGTGGTTGGTTGAGGTCTTTTTTTTGGCTTGGCTGTGGAGGGAGGGACTGAGCTTCATGTTTGGGGGTTTGTTGAACCTGAGGAGGATTTTGTTGCTGATTTTGATGATGGTTTTGTTGCTCCTTCATGGCTCGGTCACGAGCTGCAAGGGCCAATGCAAGTGGAGAATTAGGGTCCAAGGGTTTACCAGTGACAGGATGAAGGTAGGTCCCATTGGCCCTGTAGTGGCTTTTTGGGGGTGTGGCTGGGAGACTAACAGGACTGTCCAGGTTGAGACATTGGCCTGTTCTAGTGTTTAGAGGTTCCCGAACAACTGTGGGCTCTGGCGTGTTAAAATCTGTCATGTTACCACTGCCCCCCCCAACAGGAGGTCCAAGGTGCATTGGGGGAGCCATCATCCTTCTAAGTCGTTCATCACTACTAAACATTCCCTCATCAATGGACTTTGACTGGCGGAGGCGAGGGGTTGGTATAGGGCCACTTAAGTCATCATCTGTCATATCTATTGACTTAAATGCAATTGAGTTCTTTTTTGCTTCAAGCCTTTTCTCCCGGTCTCGTACTGCCCCAGCAATAGCTGCGGCAAATGGGTTGCTTAGAGACATTGGGTCTTCAGGACGCAGACCTCCACCAACGGTAGGCATGAGAGATGGATGTTCTGGAGTGGTTGGCTCAATCTCCATACTGCTACCCTGGCTGCTCTTGCCACTGCTGCTAGTGGAAGGTTCCTTGACGATGATAGTGGGAATGGGGATGGAAGAGCATGTTCGCTCAACAGGTGTAGTTGGCATTGAAACAGCGCCTGAGGAACTTGCTGGCATATGGCAGTTTTTTTCTGGACTGTCCTCAACATTTGGCTGTTTTACTAGCATGCCCTTCCTTCGGGCTGGTTTCGCTGGCACATATAAATTCTTATTGCCAACCTCAGAGTAAGGGTTTTCTGGCACCGGTGCACGCCCTCGAGTGCGTGTGCTCTCAAAATGCTCTGAACTCTGTCTGAAATAGCCCCGCCTCAATGTACCAGCATCTGTGAGTCTACTAATGGTTGTCACAGCATTAGGTGAGTTCTGAGTGAAGCTGGGTCTCGTGGTACCATAACCTTTCGATGCTGCGCCAGCAGGTGAGTTGTAGCCAGGTGGTGAGGGGGGTGAAATGGCTGGAGGAGGAGGGATGTCCTCTGAAGTATCAGGCATTGAAAGGCTGCGAGAAAACTTGAGCAAAGGGGGAGTAAGGAATCCCTGTTTCTCCTCTTCTGCTGTACCTTGAAGAAATAGAGCACATAATTTGAGAACCTTGTAACATATAGTTTGAGAAACTATATGTTAAGAAAGAATAAAAAATACAATTAAAAAGTCAAAATTATTACACAATAAAGACCTTTAAAAATGTTTGACCTTGAACTAATAAATTAAGCAGCACTCATGTAGATAAGGGAAATTAGCATATGATTATTTTTACATCTCCAAAACAGTTTTGTTTGTATCATTTACATTCACATGATCTCATGTTTAAGACTTACAGAAGATGATCTCTTCTTTCTATGGTGTGGTTATTATGTGCACAATTTTAAGAAGCCTTGCTATCAGATACACAACCAGAGAACACGATATACATATATCTAGAAACAAACAAAAACTCCTCAAATATTGATTTCACAAAAAAGGTATTGTAAACCACAAGAGCTATAAATAACATCAGAATGCATGGATTCTCAGTGGCTGAGTCGTGAGAAAGAAGCCTCAGCTTACGCTTAATGACCTCCAGTATTATCACCTTAAAGCACACTTCGCTGACTTGATCATTCTAATTCATCTGTAATTAGCTTTAATATTGTTGGAGCACACAGAGCAAATCCTCTGAGCTTTGATGCAATATGACGGTCCACTTAATTAACAGTTCAACTTTTACGAGTACAGTCACCAGCCCTCAGTTCACATTGCTGTACATCATACCTATGGACTTTTGCTTCCTTAGTGTGGCCTTTTCTGGTAAGCCCAAAAACGCCCCTGGTACAGTTGGTGGTACCACTGCTACTCCCTGCCGGTCATGGTACATGGACTGCAAACCAGAATATTGTTAATGAGACACGTTTTATTTGAACAATCTCTCTTTTTATATAGGTAGTTATGGAACCAAAACACTGGCAGTAAGATTTGGTATTAGAAAAAAAATGACATCGTAGAAAAAGTGGCACCTAAATAAGTTTCGGCAACAAATTAATACAAACATTGAAAAATACAATATTTTTGGTGAATATTTTTTGTATCATGTTTTAAATGGCAATTTTCATATGTTTGACCACTGTTGTCGTTTTTGTGTGTTTTACAGGTTTTTATTTTCAACTTTTTCTTTCTCTCATTCGCGTCTGCTTTTTACGGTTTCGCTTCTCTTTTATACAATTTCAAATTAATGGCAGTGATATAACATGGAGGGCAGGTGCATGTGGGCGGGGCTTATAACACGTTTACCTGGAAGATGTTTTACTTGACTTAGGCTTGCAGGTAGAAGAAGACAGGAGGACTGAAGGGGTCTGAATCAAATTTAAGGTTCAGTATGACTTTGTGTTAACGTAGCCATACGTTGAAGATGTAGTATAAGGAGTACAGAAATGAAAAATATGCATTTTTAAATTATCCATGTTTGTCTCAATATAGCCGTAATATTTGTCGAAAATCCGGATGGAACAATACTTTGTTATATTTCTATGTGGAAAGAAAAGAGTGACTTGAATATGCAAGTATAGCTGTATTTATTCATGTAAAACATATAACAGCAGACATGTAAAGCTTGACGTGACATGAGTAACCTAAATTTGTGTTAAAATACACTCTGTGCTCCGTGCAGTTCGTTGCTCTTGTTTCAGTGAGAGCGAACCTCATATCTCTGAGTACCGCTAAGGCCCATTTGAACCACAGCTGAGAAACAGATATTTTTTGGGCCCGCTCACGGCCCAACAATGGCTAAGAAACACGGGTTTATACAATATTAAGAATACAATATCTCAATATCTAATGAGAAACAAAGTTGGCATGTTGTATAAATCATAAATAAAAACAGAATACAATGAATTGCAAATCCTCTTGAACTTATATTCAATTGAATAGACTGCAAAGACAAGATACTTACCGTTCAAAATGGTAAACAAACAAATATTAGCTCATTTGGAATTTGATGCCTGCAACGTGTTTCAAAAAAGCTGGCACAAGTGGCAAAAAAGACTGAGAAAGTTGAGGAATGCTCATCAAACACTTATTTGGAACATCCCACAGGTGAACAGGCTAATGGAACAGGTTGGTGCCATGATTGGGTATAAAAGCAGCTTACATGAAATGCTCAGTCATTTACAAACAAGGATGGGCGAGGGTCACCACTTTGTGAACAAATGCGCGAGCAAATTGTCTAACAGTTTAAGAACAACATTTCTCAACGAGCTATTGCAAAGAATTTAGGGATTTCACCGTCTACGGTCCATAATATAGTCAGAAGATTCAGAAAATCTGGAGATATCGGCAAGGCCAAAAACCAACATTGAATGCCTGTGACCTTGGATCCCTCAGGCGGTACTGCATTAAATAGCGACATCAGTGTATAAAGCAGGGGTCACCAACGCGGTGCCCACGGGCACCAGGTCGCCCGTAAGGACCAGATGAGTCGCCCGCGGGCCTGTTCTAAAAAAAAATAATAAAAAAAAAAATAATAAAAAAAATAAAAAAAAATTCCCCCCCCCCCCCCCCCCCCCCAAAATTAAATCTACATTGAAAAAAACACAAGATACACTTTCAATCAGTGCATCAACCCAAACAACCTCCCCCATGCACACTCATCCACTCACACAAAAGGGGTTATTTCTTTCTGCTACCAATATTCTGGTTCCCACAACATAGACAACACATCTGCAAGGGACACAGTCCCTGAAGCACACATGATTGTATAGGCTGCTGGTCCACTAACATTTTCATTAATTACTATTTTTTATGTAATTATTTTTATATTGTTTTACTTTCTTTTTTATCCAAGAAAATGTTTTTTATTTATTTATCTTATTTTATTTTATTTTTAAAAAAAGGGCCTTATCTTCAACAGACCAGGTTGTCAATGAAATTAGATTTGTTTAAAGGGTTTTTTAAACCAGGCCCAGTCCAGATAATGTCCAAGTCGGACTCAGCAACACACACCTTCATTCATGTACACAGAAAAAAATTAGGGAACACAACAGATTGCATATAATTTATAAACACAATTACATTTTCAAATTAAGCATTTATGTACAGTCCAGATTATGTCCAGGTCACTCAAATTAGGAAACACAACAACAGATATCATATAATCTATAAACATAATTATACTTTCAAAATAAGCCTTTGAGGACTTCTCATCTTTTTTTAATGTTTTTTGGCATCATTATCGTTTTCAACCATGTAACTTTCTAAAGTTAGAAAATACTGAATAAATGTTTTAAAGAATGTAATACTAAGTGAATATCTGTTTTTGGCCTTAAAAATAAACATTTTACCGAGTACTATAATTAAATTGACTAAATCATGATTGTCAATGAACTCTCCTAAAATAACAGAAACCACATTAAGCTTAATAAACAAACCAATCCTTAAACACATTTTTTCAACTTCCACCCAAAACAAAGACACAATATGACAATACCAAAACAAATGCAGGGTGGATTCAGGCTCCTGACAACAAAATCGGCAATCATCTGACTCTGTCATATTCCATAATTTTAACATTTTCCCTGTGGGTAAGAAGTTATAAATAATTTTAATTTGAAAATAACGATTTTGCACATCGATAGTGGTTTTATAGATTAGTTTGAATATGGCATCCCATGACAACGGGCAGTCAAAAAAGTCCTCCCATTTTCCATTTGTGTTGTATGAGGCAGCCTTCAAAGATTTCTTTATTAAATAAAAATTATATATTTTTCTATTTATTTTAGTTCCTTTTTGCCAACTAGAATTTATTATTAGAGGTTCACAAACTAATAATTTAGTAGTTCCATAATTAATTATTTGTTTCCATCTTGTTTCCATCTTACTCCAGTTAGTTGATAAAATGAAAAGCTTGAGCAAGCATCACCATACATAGCTCTAAATTCATCATACATCATAATTTTACCATTCTCATTGATAATATAAATAAATAAATGATAAATGGGTTGTACTTGTATAGCGCTTTTCTACCTTCAAGGTACTCAAAGCGCTTTGACAGTATTTCCACATTTACCCATTCACACACACATTCACACACTGATGGCGGGAGCTGCCATGCAAGGCGCTAACCAGCAGCCATCAGAGGCAAAGGGTGAAGTGTCTTGCCCGAGGACACAACGGACGTGACTAGGAAGGTAGAAGGTGGGAATTGAACCCCAGTAACCAGCAACACTCCGATTGCTGGCACAGCCACTCTACCAACTTCGCCACGCCTAATACAATATTAGAGTTCATCCATATTAACTGCTGCAAAATATTGTCTCTTTTTTCTGGCACATAAAATTGAAAACACCACTATGAGTGGATTGTTTCCTTTATGAACCCCGCCATGTTTCCCAGCAGACTCTCTGGGAGGGGATCACTTGTAAAAAAGGATACAATGTATTTTGATACAGTACATGTTTTTTGTCCAACAGGACATTTGTGTACCACTCAATGTTTAAATACATCTTTGGAACAATTGATGCTTTTAAAGACAGACAAATAGCTTCAAAGTTGAGAAGTTTCAGGCCCCCATATTCATACTCTTTGTACAAAACCTTTCTTTTAATCTTTTCTGGTTTGCCGTTCCAGACAAAATCGAAGACCCTCCGCTCATAAATCTTAAAAAAGTTTTGTGATGGAGCTGGTAATGACAAAAACAAATAAATAAATTGAGGAATAATTAACGAGTTGGCAATAGACATTTTACCATACAAGGTTAGGGATTTCCCTTTCCATAATTGCATAATTTTGTCCAGCTTTCTTAGTCGATTATCATAATTTACTGAGCCTAGATCTTCCAGATTTTCTGGGACAACAACACCAAGTATGTTAACTGGTCCATCTGTCCACAAAACAGGCACTTTGCATTCCATTCGAAAGGACGTTCCCTTTAGATTTCCGATCCTTAACATTTTACATTTATCATAATTAAGCTTAAGGCCAGATTGCTGTGAAAATATGTCCAAAAGATTAAGAAGGTTCCGCAAACAATGAGGAACAATCTTATCTTTGTGAATCAGCCTTTTCTGACATGAACTTCATCAAGAACAAACACAGAACACGCCTCACTGATGCACATCTGCAAGACTCACTCAGAGTTGCAGTGTCAAGTTACACACCAGAGTACAACACACTAGTTAACAGCATGCAATGCCAGGCTTCCCACTAACTGACAAAGAAACAGATAACAGATTTGGTGTCCAGTTCAAAGTGTGACATGATTTAAAAATTTGAGAGTTTACTTTTGTATTTTACATGAGTTATTATTTGTACAAACATGGTGCAAAGTAATTCATGATTTGTTAAAAAAATTTAGTGGCTAGCTAGTTAAAATGGGATATTGTGATTTCACAAGACTGTCTTAGAAGTGATCATTTGAAAATGTTCAATTTGAAAAATGTGCACTTAGAGAAAATATAAAAATAAAGTGTTGCATATTGATATTTATCTGTTTCCATATATATTTATTGTGAGAAATCATTAAGATGATCAGTGTTTCCACAAAGATAAATATTAATAATAACAGAGTTAAAGGTAAATTGAGCAAATTGGCTACTTCTGGCAATTTATTTAAGTGTGTATCTAACTGGTAGCCCTTCGCATTAATCAGTACCCAAGAAGTAGCCCTTGGTTTCAAAAAGGTTGGTGACCCCTGGTATAAAGGATATCAACACATGGGCTCAGAAACACTTCAGAAAACCAC
>NC_084732.1:86465555-86510555 GCF_033978785.1 Entelurus aequoreus
AAGAACGTCAGCAGCGCCTGTATAACAGGGGGACACAACTCAGACAATTTTCACCGGGAGAGAAAGTACTTGTATTACTCCCTACATCCAGCTCCAAATTACTCGCCAAGTGGCAAGGACCGTTTGTGGTCACACGACGAGTAGGTGACGTGGATTACGAGGTCGAGCGGTCTGACCGGGGCGGGGCAACACAAATCTACCACCTCAACCTACTAAAAGGTTGGAGGGAAGCGGAGCCTGTCTCTATGGTGACGGCGATAGCGGAGGGCGAGGAGCTGGGGCCGGAGGTTCCCCCCTCCCCCCGGCCCTTCCCTCTCCGCTGTGATAATCATCTGACGCCGTCACAGAAAGCAGATGTGGCCAATTTGCAGCAACATTTTGCTGACGTGTTTTCCCCCCTGCCAGGTCGCACGAACCTCACCCAGCATCACATAGAGACCAGCCCAGGCGTGACGGTGAGGTCTCGGCCCTATATGCTGCCCGAACACAAGCGCAAAGTAGTTCGGGAGGATTTAAAAGCCATGCTGGAATTGGGGGTAATAGAGGAGTCACACAGTGCATGGTGCAGCCCCATAGTTCTGGTAGGGAAGAAAGATGGGTCTGTGCGATTTTGTGTGGACTACCGCAAGTTAAATGATGTGTCACGTTTTGACGCCTACCCGATGCCCCGGGTCGACGAGCTCCTGGACCGGTTAGGCACTGCTCGTTTTTTCATGACACTGGATTTGACTAAGGGCTACTGGCCGATTCCCTTATCTCCAGAGTGTAAGGAAAAAACGGCATTCTCCACTCCGGAAGGTTTATACCAATTCGTGACCCTTCCGTTCGGCTTGTTCGGTGCGCCGGCCACATTTCAGAGACTCATGGACCGGGTACTGCGGCCCCACGCGGCATATGCTGCCGCCTATCTGGATGATGTCATCATCCAGGGGAACAACTGGGCGGAGCATGTGCAGAGGGTGGGGGCGGTGCTCGAGTACCTGAGGCGGGCGGGGCTCACCGCCAACCCGGCGAAGTGCGCGGTTGGCCGGAGGGAGGTACAGTATCTGGGGTACCACTTGGGGGAAGGTCAGGTGCGACCTCAGATAGACAAAACCGCGGCAGTTGCGGCCTGCCCGACCCCGAAGACGAAAAAGGAGGTGAGGCAGTTTTTGGGGCTGGTGGGCTACTACCGGAGGTTCGTCCCCCGGTTTGCGGACCTGACCAGCCCACTAACTGACCTCACCCGAAAAGGTGCCCCAGATCTGGTCCAGTGGACGGAGCAGTGTCAGCAGGCATTCGAGAAGGTGAGGAAAGCACTTTGCGAGGAGCCGGTACTGCACATGCCTGATTTTTCCCTCCCATTTTTGTTGCAGGCGGACGTGTCGGGCAGAGGGCTGGGAGCTGTTTTGTCCCAGCAGAAGGAGGGCAACGACCACCCCGTCCTGTACATCAGCAGGAAACTCTCAGAACGAGAAAGCAGATACAGCACGGTGGAGAGGGAATGCCTCGCCATCCGGTGGGCGGTCGGTGCCCTCCAGTACTACGTGCTGGGACGCCCGTTCAGCCTCTGCTCGGACCACAGGCCCCTCCAGTGGCTCCACCGCATGAAAGATGCCAACGCGCGGATCACCCGTTGGTATCTCGCTTTACAACCCTACCATTTCAGAGTGATCCATAGGCCGGGGGCGCAGATGGCCGTGGCGGACTTCCTCTCCCGCTCTCAGGCGGGGGGGGTGGTAGGCGCGGCCGGACGATGTCCCGGACGATGTCCCGGCCTAAGTCTGGCGGTGGAGGTATGTGGGAGGGGGTTGTGATTAGCGCACTGCAAGAGTGAAAGTCAACGCCTCCGTCCATGGGGCTGGAACAGAGCGCCATCAGACGGGGGCGGGGCATGTGCTGACTGCGACACACAGCTGGCAGATCATTGGATTGCACAGGTGGTACGTGTGAGACTAATCATCTGTCTTTAACAGTGAGCGGCCGGGGTGCAGGAGAGGGGTCGGGAGAGAGACTGAAAAGTCCTGGAAGAAGACTTTGTTTTGGATGGTTGTGCTGAAAAAACATTAAACTTGTTGTCAAACCTGTACTTTGACGTGCATCTGTGGAACCGCAAGACAGCGACTTCTACAAACACTTCCATAAAAGCTTACTGATTTTGAGGGAAGACACGCTGGCCTCTACCTGATCCAACAAGTGTGTCCAGAGATCTCTGTTTGTCTTTCTGTTGATCCAAAAAAAGGTAACTTGAAAATTAAAATAAGTACCTGACAAGTTTTATTTTCACTTTGATCAAAACAAACATGTGGCGAGGTGGTACGTAATCGAGGTCTATGGGAGTCCCTCGCCAACATTATACACACAGTGAAATATCCTAACCAAGTTCTATTTTAGAAATAAATACAATGAATATACACACTATAAAGTACTTTCTTGGCAGAAGAAACAGTAAATATTATTCTGACTTCATAAGAGCCATATTATTTTTATATGGGTGTTTACATATGTTTATATTCTTCCAATTTAATTTGTAAAGGTTTTAGAATGTTTTTAAAGGTAAACTGTTCTTTTTGTGGAATTTTGCCAATCACAATCCCTATATGAGACAAGAACAGACATATATTTCCCATTTCTGTGCATTTTAAATTGTAAAAAAAATATTTTACAAGGTGGCTAACAATGCAGGAAATTAAATAATCTATTAAACTGCTAAAGCTCTTTAAAAAGGTAAGAACAAAAATGTAACACTTCATATACATGTGTGACCTGCATATTAACCAGGCTAATACAACATTTTTATTGTAAGAGCTAGCCACGAGGATCTATTTTTATTAACAACAAGCTACTTAGATGCTGTTGTTGCTAAATTGCTTCTGAGTTTGATAGAATATTACACCTGTTTGATAGAATATTGTAGCCATAAACTGAAATGTTGGTCAACTTTGATATATTCATACTTTGATATTCCTCTTCTTTTTTTTTTTAAAGTTAGAATCAATCTGAATTTGTTATCTAAACGTGGAGAACAAGACATGTGTTGAAAGATACAACTATCCCATCAGAGAGTGGACATTGTAAGTGACTGTTTTATGTTTACATTTTGTATTTCTTGTTTCGAATTTAGTAGTGCTACATAATAACTTAGTGTTTCACTATAGCTGCATCTGCTTAGCACACAGGTTCTAAAACAATTAGCTAATTTGTCCCAAAGTAGTCATTGTTGGCTGTCACAAAGTGCGACTGTTACTTCATTACATGCATATTTGCATGTATATGTATCGGGGGGGGGATTTGCCAGCAGCACTCAAAATAGAAAGACATGGTATTTCTTGTCTCACATAGGGATTGGGAATAATGGGCAATTAAAAAAAAAAGGCAGTTTCCTTTGAATGATAAAGGAAAACAGTTGTGTGTTTCATTTCCTGTTTGTGAGATGCCACGCGAGTTGTAGACACTGCGTCATTATTCCTCCGACTACGGCTCGACCACAAAATAGTGTAGTTTTAATATGCACAATTAAGATTGCTCGGACAACAATATGTTTAGAAAAGGTATCGACCGATTATCTGCGCCGACATGTGCCTTTTATATCGGTTTCATATTGATAATAAATATACATATTTAACCTCCATTACCACCATTACTATCATTTCATATGTAACAATGATCAAACAAGTGCATCCCTTTTTTAAATCATAAGTTGAGTTATTTTGCATTGGTTATGCAAACCACGAAGAGGCAAACTCACGGTGGGAGAAGTGTACGGATGTGTCGAAACTAGATTAAGTCAGAAAACTCTTCCAAAATTGTAATAAAGATCCCATACTATGTCATAACTATTTGTAACGTTACTATGAGCAAACTACTGTAAAAAAAATAATAAAATATAAGCAGTAGCTTTGCTAGACTGTGTGTGAATCACTTGAAATGACACAAAACTGCTGGAAATATCAATATGGAGCATGTTTGTGTGATTGCGAGAGCTTAAAGACTTCCAGCTAAACTCAGTCTACTTTTATTGCAGGAACACACGGAGAGGATAAAGAATAGTGTGTGCCACACAAAAAGTTGCAGAACAGCAAAGCAGCTGTCATGCATGATGTATATACCTGAAATATATTGTATATGCTGCTACAGTATATACAGTATGTGTATGTAGGCTGCCTAATAATGCATACAATTAAAAAGTGGATTGTTACGATCATGCCTTTATAAAGATGTTAATAATGTACCTATGTCTCTAACGAAATATTGATTTTGATGGTCTGTAAGTGACGTTTTGTACTTTATATTGTCTTAATAACTTTTTTCCATTTTGTAATAAATTGTAATATTGCTATGTGATCAGCCAGCTAACAGTTTGTCAATGTCAACAGTATTTATTAATTCACATTTGTATTCACCTTTATGAGAGATGCTTCTGTGCCAAGGATCTCCCTGCAGTTTTTGCTTGTTTTAATTTACTTGTTTAACATAAAGTTAAGTGTTTGAGTTTGGAATAGTATTATTCCAAATCGGTTCCGGTATTGGTCATGAAAAAAAATCAGTTGATCCCTAGTTTATGCAAGTTTAGATTGTGATATATTGTTTCTTAATGGGGAAATATGTTAATGCCTCATGCATTCACGTTAGCATTTTAGAATAACTAGTCAGTCGGTGAGTTTATCAAACTGCAAATATCAATCACGGTTTTACAATAATTGTAATTTAAAATGGTAACAATAACTGTTTTACAGCGGTTTATACATCCCAAGGGACCACTTACTTCTGAAGCCACGCAATGACATCATCTTGGCCTCATGATGTCAAAATGTGGACAGCATGATGAATACACAGATTGAACCAGAACCAATTGTAAATTGTGCATTCAAAGGTTTGAAGAAGGTCGAATTAAGTTCACCTGTAAAGGTTAAATTGCATTTTACCTTTGGCCTGAAATGTCACCCCAAATTCGACTATTCTTAACTTTTAGTGAGTGGTGTATCAATCAAATGTGTGAGACCCATTACTTCTGAGAGTAAAATGATGGGGGACATACCAAAAACCAGGCTGAATACATAGCTGATGATTTTGTCTAAAATACAAGTTAAAGTTAAAGTTAAAAGTTAAAGTACCAATGATTGTCACACACACACTAGGTGTGGTGAAATGTGTCCTCTGCATGTGACCCATCCCCTTGTTCACCCCCTGGGAGGTGAGGGGAGCAGTGGGCAGCAGCGGTGCCGCGCCCGGGAATCATTTTGGTGATTTAACCCCCAATTCCAACCCTTGATGCTGAGTGCCAAGCAGGGAGGTAATGGGTCCCATTTTTTTATAGTCTTTGGTATGATGCTGAGTGCCAAGCAGGGAGGTAATGGGTCCCATTTTTTTATAGTCTTTGGTATGACTCGGCCGGGGTTTGAACTCACAACCTACCGATCTCAGGGCGGACACTCTAACCACTAGGCCACTGAGTAGGTGACTAATTAATTAATTAATGCCAACGATGCTTGATGTTACATATAGTTCACATTTGTGGTAAATGTAATTCTTGTTTGGCAGTCTTTTGTCTTTAGTACCACAAATGTACTTTAAGGGAACAAAATACTATGTATTGATTTAAAATAATTGAAACTGTGAAATGTATTGAGTGGCTTATTAGCAATTGTGCTCTAGTGAGCCAAGCTTAGAGCAAGACGCTCTATAGATGTAGTGTTTCCTCAATTATCGCAAGGGTTGCGTTCCAGACCCCTACCTTCGGTAGGTGATTTTCCATGAAGTAAGGACGCTATTTATATTTTTATTTATTCGATTATTGTACGACTTGTCCAGGTTGTACCCCGCCTTCCGCTCGAATGCAGCTGAGATAGGCTCCAGCGACCCCGAAAGGGACAAGCGGTGGAAAAATGAATGGATGGATTTATGAATTTGACGTCTTTATAAGCCCTGCACACTCCAAACAGCTTTTACACTTATAAACACATCCTACAGTCCATCTGGAAAGTATTCAAAGCGCTTCACTTTTTCCGCATTTTGTTGTTCCAAAATAAATACATTAATTTTTGTCTTCAAAATTATACAGACAATGCCCCATAATGACAATGTGATCAGTTTAATTGTATTATTTTTTTAATTTTGCTAATTTATCAAAACTAAAAAACTTAAAAAAAAACAAAAACATGTACATAAGTATTCACAGCCTTCGTTCAATACTTTATTGATGCACCTTTGGCAGCAATTATAGCCTTAAGTCTTTATGAATATGATGCCACAAGCTTGGCACACATATCTTTGGGCAGTTTCTTTACAGCACCTCTCAAGCGTCATCAGATTAGATGGGAAGCATTGGTTTTCATCCAGGATGTCTGTACATTGCTGCATTCATCTTAGTCTAGTCAAGGAGTCACTTTGTCAGTGCTACAGCATTCCTCTGAGGAGAGAACCTTCCAGAAGGACAACCATCTGTGCAGCAATCCACCAATCAGGCATGAATGGTATAGTAGCAAGGCGGTAGCCATTTCTTGCCAAAATGCACCTGAAAGACTCTCAAACCATGAGAAACAACATTATCTGGTCTGATGACCCAAAAGACAAACACAAAGTCAAAAGAGTATTTAGTGTGAATGCTGGGCATCATGTTTGGAGGAAACAAAGCACCGCTCATCATCAGGCCAATACCATCCCTACAGTGAAGCATCGTAGTGGCAGCATCTTCCTGTGGAGACGTTTTTCAGCGGCAGGAACTGGGTGTCAGGACAGAGGGAAAGATAAATGCAGTAATATACGGAGACAACCTGGATGAAAACCAACGCTTCCCATCCAACCTGATGGAGCATGAGAGGTGCTGCAAAGAGGAATGGGCCAAACTGTCCAAAGATAGATGTGCCAAGCTTCTGGCATTGTATTCAAAAATACTTGAGGCGGTAATTGCTGCCAAATGTGCATCAACAAAATATTGAACAAAGGCTGTGAGTGCTTATGTACCTGTGATTTTTTTTAATTTAATTTTTATTTTTACTAAATTTACAAAAAAAATTAAAAAACACTTTTCAAATTATCATTTTATTGTCTGTAGAATTGAGGACAAAATGGATTTTGTTCCAGTTTGGAACAAGCCTGTAACATAAAAAAATTTGGAAAAAGTGAACTACTGTGAATACTTTCCACATGCACTGTATGCTCCGAAAACACTTCATAGACTCAAACATCTTTTTTGTCTGAACACTAAACTTCAATGGGTACTCAAAAATCTCAATGTACTCAATGGTATTTCAAAATCCAGGATGCAATTAGTAATGAGTGACCCACAAAGCGACTAGGAAACACTATGTGACACAACAATATTTTTCAAGGTTGATTTGTATGAATTATAAAATATAGTAAGATGACATTGACGGTCCATTAAATCATTAGAATTGGTAGATTGGTTTAAAATCACATTTGATGGAAAAAAAATAAGCTTTAGGAAATTACTGTAGCATGCTTCCCCGACACACTGCCATTTGGGGGAAGCCATATCCTGCTATAGTCATGTGACTATCACATGACAACCCCAAATGTTTCATATACATGAGTTAGACATGCGAGAGCAGCAACACCATTGCATTTTTGGGGGGATGATAACACTGTCAGTTAAATTTTCCATACCTTGCATAGAATATATTAACATAATAAAAACATTTACAACTGATATGTGCTATATATATATATATATATATATATAAACACAAACCCTGCTTCCATATGAGTTGGGAAATTGTGTTAGATGTAAATATAAACCAAATACAATGATTTGCAAATCATTTTCAACCCATATTCAGTTGAATATGCTACAAAGAAAACATATTTGATGTTCAAACTGATAAACATATTTTGCAAATAATCATTAACTTTAGCATTTGATGCCAGCAACACGTGACAAAGAAGTTGGGAAAGGTGGCAATAAATACTGATAAAGTTGAGGAATGCTCATCAAACACTTATTTGGAACATCCCACAGGTGAACAGGCAAATTGTTGAACAGTTTAAGAAAAACTTTTCTCAACCAGCTATTGCAAGGAATGTAGGGATTTCACCATCTACGGTCCGTAATATCATCAAAGGGTTCAGAGAATCTGGAGAAATCACTGCACGTAAGCAGCTAAGCCCGTGACCTTCGCTCCCTCAGGCTGTACTGCATCAACAAGCGACATCTGTGTGTAAAGGATATCACCACATGGGCTCAGGAACACTTCAGAAACCCACTGTCAGTAACTACAGTTGGTTGCTACATCTGTAAGTGCAAGTTAAAACTCTCCTATGCAAGGCGAAAACTGTTTATCAACAACACCCAGAAACGCCATCGGCTTCGCTGGGCCTGAGCTCATCTAAGATGGACTGATACAAAGTGGAAAAGTGTTCTGTGGTCTGACGAGTCCACATTTCAAATTGTTTTTGGAAACTGTGGACGTTGTGTCCTCCGGACCAAAGAGGAAAAGAACCATCCAGATTGTTATAAGCGTAAAGTTGAAAAGCCAGCATCTGTGATGGTATGGGGGTGTATTAGTGCCCAATACATGGGTAACTTGCACATCTGTGAAGGTGCCATTAATGCTGAAAGGTACATACAGGTTTTGGAGCAACATATGTTGCCATCCAAGCAACATTACCATGGACGCCCCTGCTTATTTCAGCAAGACAATGCCAAACCACGTGCTACATCAACGTGGCTTCATAGTAAAAGAGTGCGGGTTCTAGACTGGCCTGCCTGTAGTCCAGACCTGTCTCCCATTGAAAATGTGTGGCGCATTATGAAGCCTAAAATACCACAACGGAGACCCCCGGACTGTTGAACAACTTAAGCTGTACATCAAGCAAGAATGGGAAATAATTCCACCTGAGAAGCTTAAAAAAATGTGTCTCCTCAGTTCCCAAACGTTTACTGAGTGTTGTTAAAAGGAAAGGCCATTTAACACAGTGGTGAACATGCCATTTCCCAACTACTTTGGCACGTGTTGCAGCCATGAATTTCTAAGTTAATTATTATTTGCAAAAAAAAAATTAAGTTTATGAGTTTGAACATCAAATATCTTGTCTTTGTAGTGCATTCAATTGAATATGGGTTGAAAAGGATTTGCAAATCATTGTATTCCGTTTAGATTTACATCCAACACAATTTCCGAACTCATATGGAAACGGGGTTTGTGTGTATATATATATATATATATATATATATATATATATATATATATATATATATATATATATATATATATATATATATATATATATATATATATGCTATAAAAAAGGCTGTTTTCACACCAATAATGTATCACTCATTGCAATGTGGATATTTTGGTAACACAGCAGGAGCCACATTCCCCACTGAGCCACTACCGTATGAGATCAAACTCAATTTGGCATACAGGTTCAGCAGGTAGTGGTTGGATGAAGAAACCATCAGCTCTTCTTTTTGAAATGTTTCCAGGTGCCTTTGAGGTGTTAATTAACACTGTGTTGATTATTACCAACTGTGCATAGTGTGTGCTATAGTTAGGCGAACACATGGGAAAACAGGGAAAAGAGTGAATTGTGGGGACTAAGTGGGGAAGGAGAAAATAACGGGGAAGGAGAAAATAACGGCAAAGGCAAATCAGGATGCCACACCGAAGCAACATGGGGGGAGAGAAAGATAGAAATCTGCATTCACACCAGCTATGTTATTTTGTCTGCATTCTCAGAAACATATTCAACTGAGTTCAATCACTGTTGATGCCTCGAAGTGCTTCAATAAGTTGTGGGAAAACAAAAAAGGATGCCATAAAAACTGTTCTAAAAAATTGTGGATTGTTTTAGTATTTGTACATCATAAATGACAGTATACCTTGAGGTCAACTACCGTATATTACCAAATAGTAGCCCGGGCGTTTATTTCACAAAATGGGGTCGGACCCTGGGCGGCTATTAGGACATGGGCGGTTATTTGCACAAGGCTTTTATTTATTTTTGCACCAGCCTGCACCAGGCCATTATTTGGTTACAATGGTTACTGTCCAGTATTTTTTTCGTACAAAAATCTTTAAATGTAAAAGCTATTGTAAACATACAAACAAAAAAACAAGAGATCAACATGAGGTAGGCTATCAAAAGACAAGAGATCAACAAGGCCTCAACATGGCAGTAGTGCAACAATTGTCAAATAGAATACCAATACTAAAAAAAAAAAAAAAATTAAATTAAATAAAGCAGCCGACCGGGAAAAATAAAATGATGGTACCAAGTACTCAAGTATAAAACCCACCATCAAAACAGAACATTAATACTGTCACTTAAATAAAATAAAGGTTATAGTACTCCAAGTTTTAAATAAAGCAGCATACGTGATGTATCCACTGACACAAATTAGCATCAAGCTCGTCGCTCACTTTCTTCCTACCTCCACCAGATAAGCGAGCCCGTTTTCCATCGATTGCCGACTGAGATAGTAGTTCTCCCTTTTTTTGTTTCCATTTTTGTACACGTTTTCGGTCAACGTTAAACTGCCTGGCCGCTGCCAAACCAGAATTCTGCTCCGCATACTTCACAACCGCCAGCTTGAACTTTAAGTCAAACTTTCTGTTCTTCTTCCCCCTTAAAGTATTCCTGTCCATCAGTTGTGGTGTACCGGTATCCTGTTCATTCAACTCACTGCTACTGTTGCTTGCCATGTTGAAACTTTTCCTCGTGGGTTTGTTGTTGTCGGTGAGTGTGTGTTACGCTATATGCGGTGACCCATTGCAATATGTTGATTACCCAGAATCCCCACATAACGTCTGCTGTTACCGTAATTACCAGAATTACTGCACATTTGCTTTTCCTTTTAGCTTATAAATTGGGTTTATTGAAATCAATATGATTTTAATCTAAATTATGCAAATAACAGCCCATGGGCAGCTATTTGGACATGGGCGGTTATTAGGAAGAGACGGTTAATTCACAAAATGGGGTCAGACCCCGGGCGGCTATTTGCACAAGGGCATTTATTTGGTAATATACGGTATTTCTTCTTGTTAAATGAGAGTTCATGAATCATATGTAGAAAACGATTTTTCAATTCAGCTCATAAAACTGTGGCATGTTTTCTGCTGGTATAAATTGTGTCGCGTTCCACTGAATATTTCTAATCTACAGTTTTGTGTAGCAATATTTATCCCAGCTATCATCACATTTTCTTTCACTTGATATCACCAGGAAACTGTTGCCAAGACACCGTACGACTGACTGACAGTGTGAGTGTCAGCGTGTCAGTGTGAGTGAGTGTACAGTACATGTTAGTGTAGTAGTTAGGGCTCAAATGGGCATGAGTGCTGCATCAAGCAAACACTATGTCATGTGGTCACAAGGGGAGGTCCCACAAGTGCTCCGGACTGCTCTGCCACCAGAGGCAGGGTATAAACTTAATCATACAGTACAGGTGGTCCTCGATTTACAATGTTCCGTGTGACAACATTTTGTGGTTAAGAATATGCACCCATAAACATAGTACAAACTAAGTTATGTCTGTAAGCACAAGACTCACTCGGGAACTAGTTAGTGTGTCAGGTGGAAGAATACAGTTTGTGCGACTCACGCGCACTTACAATTAGGAAGGATAACATTGCGTAATAGGTAAATGTTCGATCCACTGCTCCCTCAAGAGCAAGCTGGATTTCGACGCGGAAGATCAACCATGGATCAAGTTACTCTCCTGACTCAAGAAATTCAGGACAGCTTTTCAGCCAAGAATAAAGCAGGTGCTGTGTTTGTTGATCCTACAGCAGCCTACGATACCGTTTGGCACCGTGGCCTTACCTGCAAGCTTTTGCGCCTACTGCCGGACAGGCACATGGTCTCTTAGATCATGGAACTCGTCCAAAACCGCAGTTTCACCCTTACCAATGGTGATGTCCCAAAAAGCAAGTTGCAACGTCTGAGAAATGGCGTCCCTCAGGGATCAGTCCTGGCTCCCCTCTTGTTTAACATCAACACATATAATCTGCCGGTAACAACTGCCAAAAAGTTTGCATATGCAGACGATTTGGCAATTATGTATCGTGCAAAAAACCGGCAGGAGTTAGAGGGGTCTCTTAGCCAGGACATAGCGACCTTATACACTTATCTCCAGAAATGGAAGTTGAAGCTCAGTATAACCAAAACGGTGACGGCAGCCTTCCACCTTTACAACAGGGAGGCACAACGTGAGCTTAACATCACTGTTGATGGACGTCCTCACAAGAAAGCCACACTGTCTCTTGCATGCCGAGTACTGGAGCCTGGGCACCTTCTTCATGACCGGCTTCTGTCTCCTCCTCTTAGACTAGAGGACACCGGCAGCTTAAATCGAGACACCCATTTGTACCTGCTGCATTGGAATTGCTAAATGACTTTAACCAGTCAAACAGCAGTGTAGCAAACTGGGAGGACTACAAATGGAACATGGAATGGCGGGAAAACTCTTCCAGACTCCATGATTACATCCCTGAGGCCAGAACATCGCCACCGGGAATATGCTTTCCCAGGCCTGCTTGAGTCAGGCTTAATCGCCTTTGTACTGGCGTCGATCTTTTCCGCTCAACTATGTGCAAATGGGGTATGGCTTCATCTGCGGCATGTGAGTGTGGTGCAGAGGAGCAGACTGCAGACCACATCATAACATCCTGTCCCATATAACGCCATCCTAACGGGAAGCGTGGTCTGGCAGCTGTGGACGAGAGCTTGGTCAGTTGGCTGTTAAGCACTTGTCCAGCTGTATAGTGGTCACACCTCTAATCAACATCTTTATCCGAATGAAGAAGAAGAAGAAGAAGGTAAATGTTTTAATTGTATCATGTCTCCTATGCATAAGTCAGGCTTCTTCTGGTGTCAGTATTTTGAGAAAAGTAAAGCCATCCCCATAGAAGAGAAAAATAACACCATAGAAGTTCAGGGAGAGCATAAACAACCATCAATATTGGCCACACGTTTGGTATCTATTACTCGATATCATTAAAAGGGGATCTATGAGTGTTTTGGAGCTTTTTTTCAACAGCGAGCCATGTGTGACGTCACAGATTGACGGATGAGGCCCCTCCACCCTCTCTGCTGAGACTGCTGCCTGCAGCTCCCGTGTCATTTCTTCTCATGTTATGCCCTCACGACTGCTCTGATGTCCATAAATCAAATACTTCCATGTTTATGACATTTTATACAGACTGTTTTGTCAAGTTGGCCCACCACAAAATTGGGTTAGCTTCTAACCTCCAAAGTTTTCCTGACTAAGTCATGTAGTCATCAGTGTTGCCAATTTGGCGACTTTGTCGTTAAATCTGGTGACTTTCAATCCTCTTGGCTACTACGTTACTTTTGTCAAACAGTTTTATGATCGTGCCTGTCATCCCAGTTACCGTGGTTTTCTCTTTTGTAATCTTTATTTGAAAAACAATATCTTATAAAAAATGGTATACAAAACAAAGCAAGGCAAACGTTACTTAAGAATACAGTATTTATTTTGAAACCGTACAGAAACCAGAACGCTGTGTTTAGCGGCTTTAAATGGCAAATAAATCAATCTTGTTTTTATTATGTTATTTACATTAAATACATCAATTCACAATACTGATCATTTAAAAATCTAGTTACACCACAGATATAGATTAAATCAATATTTTAAAAAAGAAAGTACGCGATCGGAGTCAGTGGCGCCCCAATGAGTCATTTATTGCAATGACAGAAAAATAAAAGTGATTGAAAATGTGTCGATAATACTCCCTGATTATTTTAAATCTACCCCTTGTTAATTTTTATATTCCTGTTCCCTTTTACTCCCAGGCAAGCTAGTGTTTTTATACAAAACATGAATAAAACATTTGAAATACATTTAAATATCACAGAACATGACGTAGCAGAAACTCTGTCGTAAAATATTGCAAGTCTAGGAAGTGACAATGGAATCCGCTGTTGAACGCAGAATATTACATAAATTGACATAAATGTGACTGAAATGCTGTCATTGTGTGTAAAAGGAACATTTGTTTGGGAAAATAATGCTATCCAGGACCACTCATTCATCCCCGGCACATTCAACTGCCCCTTCCTAAACTAAACAATGTGGGGACAGCCACATGAAATAGGGACAGGGACTATGAAGCCAAATCTAGAAAGAACAATCCATACACCAACAACACATCTCATCTGCTTGTATTGTTGTGAGTGACATAATCAATGTAGAATCAATGAACAAACAGGGCAGTCAGTGGTCGTTACTTGAGAGGCACGCTCTCTTTTTTTTATTTAATTTTTTTACAGCCTCTCTTAGGGCTGGGCGATATATCGATATACTTAGATTTAGACTTAGACTTAGACTTCCTTTTTATTGTCATTCAAATTTGAACTTTACACTACAGATAAGAACAAAATTTCATTACATCAGCTCATGGTAGTGCAGGATAAAAAAGCAATAAGGTGCATATATAAATAAATAAATAGGTTACTGTACAGATAAATATATTGCACTTTTTCACATGCATCCACGTTTATGTATGTATATTATATTGTCTTTTTTTATTCCCGCGAGTTAATCCATTTTGGGGGGAGTTGAGGGGCTAATTATGATGCCTTCGAGAGTCTTACGGCCTGAGGGAATAAGCTGTTACAGAACCTGAAGGTTCTGCTTCGGAGGCTGCAGAACCTCTTTCTAGAGTCCAGCAGTGAAAACAGTCCTTGGTGGGGTAGGAGGAGTCTTTGCAGATTTTCTGAGCCCTGGTCAGGCAGCGGCTTTTTGCGATCTCCTGGATAGGAGGAAGAGGAGTAATGATGATCTCTTCCACCGTCCTCACCACTCTCTGGAGAGAATTCCAGTCTGAGGCATTGCAGGCTCCAGTCCAGACAGAGATGCTGTTGGTCAGCAGGCTCTCTATAGTGCCTCTGTAGAATGTGGTGAGAATGGGGGGAGGGAGCTGTGCTCTTTTAATCCAACGCAAAAAGTGCATGCGCTGCTGAGCTCTTTTTACAAGAGCTCCGGTGTGTAGGGACCAGGTTATATTGTCAGTTATCTGCACCCCCAGGAACTTGGTTCTGCTTACTATCTCCACCGCTGTGCCGTTGATGTAGAGTGGAGCGTGGCTGGATTGGTGCTTCCTGAAGTCAACGATGATCTCCTTGGTCTTGTCGACATTCAGGACCAGGTTGTTGGTTCTGCACCAGTCAACCAGATGTTTCACCTCTTCCCTGTAGTCCATGTCGTTGTTGTCACGGATGAGGCCCACTACTGTCGTGTTGTCCGCATACTTCACAATGTGGTTAGTAGTGGACCTGGCACAGCAGTCATGGGTCATCAACGTGAACAGCAGCGGACTCAGGACGCAGCCCTGGGGGGAGCCGGTGTTCAGGGAGATGGCACTGGAGGTGTTGTTGCCCACTCTCACAGATTGGGGTCTGTCTGTGAGGAAGTCAAGCAGCAAGTTGCATAGGGGGGTACTGAATCCAAGGGGAGCCAGTTTGCTCACCAAGTGCTGCGGGATGATGGTGTTGAATGCTGAGCTGAAGTCCAGAAACAATATCCGCACGTGTGTGTCCTTTCCTACCAGATGTTCTAAGCTCAGGTGGAGTGCAGAGGAGATGGCGTTTAGGGCGATAAGCAAACTGGTATGGGTCAAATGTGGGGGGAAGTCTGGAGAAAATATATTCCTTTACCAGCCTCTCGAAGCACTTCATTATGATGGGGGTGAGTGCAACGGGGCGGTAATCATTAAGGGAGGAGATTGTGGGGTTTTTAGGCACTGGAATGATTGTGGCCGTCTTAAAGCATGACGGTACCACAGCCTGGGTCAGTGAGATGTTGAAGATGTCTGTGAGAACCCCAGCCAGCTGGTCTGCACATCCCTTAAGCACCTTGCCCGGAATGTCATCAGGTCCCGGTGCTTTCTGGGGGTTCATTCTCCTCAGGGTTTTCCGGACATCCGCTATGTCCAGGTTGAGCGGCTGCTCATCAGGGCGAGGGATGGATTTTCTCGCCGGAGTGGTGTTAAGTGCCTCAAACCTTGCAAAGTAGCTGTTAAGGTCATCTAGGAAGCTGATACTGTTGTCACAGGGACGGGGGGCAGCTTTATAGTCCGTGATGACCTGTATGCCATGCCACATTCGTCTAGTGTTTGTGGGGTTCTCGAAGAAGTCCTGCACTTTCTGACTGTGAGCACGCTTTGCAACCTTAATGGCACGGTTCAGGTTAGCTCTGGCTGTTCTTAATGCCACCATGTCGCCAGACTTAAAAGCCTTGTTACGAGCCTTAAACATTGCACGTACCTCACTGTTCCTCCAGGGTTTCTCGTTGGCCCGTGTGGGGATGTTCTTGAGCACACTGACATCCTCCATGCACCTCTGAATGTATGCGGACACAGACTCTGCATACTCCTCCACACGTGTGGTGATTTTCGGTGGCGGCTGCCTTGAACATGTCCCAGTCTGTGGTTTCGAAGCAGTCTTGTAATGCTGACTTTGCTCCCTCTGGCCAGGTCCTCACCTCACCTGCTTCACTGTAGCTTGCTTCCTGATCAGCAGGGGCTTGTATGCGATATATCGCAGGTTTGTCTCTGTGCGATATAGAAAACGACTATATGGTGATATTCGAGTATACGTTCTCACGCAGTTGCTTTTAGCTGCTGGCATTACACTACAGGCTCTCCTCGCTCTTGCCTGTGTCTCCTCATAGACAGACAAGCGCACCTTCTTACACACGTCACATACTGTCACGACATACGTCACATACGTATACACCCTCGCGCAGCAGAGTGGTAGCAGCATGGGTAACGTTAGCTGTGATGCTAGCGCAGCCGTGCGAGTGGTAATACGAGAGAGAGGTGTGAATCTGGTAACAAATGAAGGAATAATTAATTCCCCCAAAAAACATCAGGGGGTCCATCGTCTGGCGGTGGTTTGGCTTCAAGTGGGAATATGTCGAACAGACAACCGTAATTTGTCAAGTGTGGGGCACAAGCGTTGCTATAAAAAGTAGCATTACTGCTAATATGTAGCATCATTTGAAAAGTCACCACCTAGAGAATGAAGAGTGCTTACTCCGCATGTCAACATCTCCGTTCGGTGCCACACGCCCACACCATCAAAATGCCGAGGCAAACATTTCCAGATCAACACCGTATGAAAAAATAGTGATTTTCTTAGTTGTGATTTCCTTCTCTGCATGAAAGTTTTAAAGTAGCATATATTAATGCAGTATGAAGACGAATGTTTTAATGTGGACACATAGAATCATCATACTGCTGTGATTATATGCATCAAGTGTTCATTCAAGGCTAAGGCAAAATATCGAGATATATATCGTGTATCGCGATATGGCCTTAAAATATCGCGATATTAAAAAAAGGCTGAATCGCCCAGCCCTAGCCTCTCTTCACACTTCGAGCTGGGACCGACAGCACAATTCTACCCATCACAATAACAGCCAGATGTGCCACTTCCGGTCTGACATAATAAAGGTTTAAAAAAAGTCCCTTACAAAAGCATAATGTGTTTAAAGCACTTATTTATGTATTTACAAAATGATTATGCTTTGACTTAAAATATTGGTAAAACATGTTCAAAAATGTATTGCACCAATATACTTTAGGATTTAATTAACAAACAAACATTCTATTAAACTTTATTTCACACAGGAAGCACTCACTGTATGGTGGTCAAATTGTAAATGAGTTATACTTTTATAGCGCTTTTCTACCTTCAAGGTACTCAAAGCTCTTTGACACTATTTCCACATTCACCCATTCACACACACATTCACGCACACTCATGTTTTTGAATTAAAGAAATAATCATGTTATTCATTGTAATTTCAATATCAACCAAAATAATCGGGATTCATATTTTTGCCATAACTGTCAAGCTTTGAACAAGGATGACAAAAAGACACTATAAAGACTGCACAGATAAAAATATGAATGCTTTTAGGATCTGATAGAACAAAGTTGGAAAATGTGTACATTGAATATGATGTAGATGATGCAAACAAACAACTTAGTAAGAATCAAAATAAAATCAACCATGGATAAAAGAAGATCAATCTTGGATAACAAAGGGAGGGGAAAAATGTAACAAGAAACAGATTATATAGAACAGTTATAACACAAAGATCTACAGAGGCAAAAAACAAGTATAAACAGTACAAGAACAAGCTAACCAATATCTTACAAACTTTTAGGAAAGAATGTTACAGTCAATTATTAAACAGGAACAAAAACAAAGAGAGAGCAACATGGGGCGTCCTAAATTGCATCATTAAAAATAGTGCTAAAAAGGATTACCCTCAATACTACGTAGACAAATACTAAATGAAGGAAGCATTTGAAAGCTTTAATAAGTACTTTGTAAATATTGGACCAAATCTGGAGGAAAGGTTTCCAGATTGTTGTCAGTTGAGGACTTGAAAGACACCAAAAACAGATGTGACAAAAGAGGACATAATCAAAATTGTGAATAAATGTAGATCCAAGACCTCAACTGATTGTCACGAAACTGATATGAAAATTATAAAAAAAAGGTTAGTAAAGAGGTTTCAGAACCTTTAACATACACAGAATAACTAACCTATCATTTCAAACAAGCAAATTCCCAAACAAAATAAAAAATAGCAAAAGTCGTACCATTTTATAAGACCGGAGACAAACACCAGTTACAAACTATAGACCTGTTTCCTTACGTTTTCTAAATCCGAAAGGGGGAAGTGGTAGAAAATGAATGGATGGATTGAAAAAAATATTTAACAGATTGGACAAATCGATAAAAAAAAAAGATGGCACAATCGCGATGGCCAATACAGACACAAAGTCGACATCTCAACATCGATGACATTAATGGAAATAACAGAAGGTTTTACCAAGAGGCAGGGTAAATAATTGATTTTTAGATGCATCGCAATTTAGACATGGAGGATTATGAAATCGATTAGTAAATGTCAATAATCGATAATCAATTTATGTATTGTAAATAAATAAATAAAAATGTGGTTGACTGCAACGAGCCTCTTCACCGGGAGATCTGACCCACTCCCTTATTATAGGGAGTTTTTATGTTCTAGTTTTGCACACATTTCCATTGATTTATTAAATGTGAAGGGACTTCATTTAACTGTTTCTTATTACAAATGCACTGTTTTTAAAAGTTGCAAGTGATAAACGATTATTTAATAAAAACTAAACAAAATGTAAAACTACATCTACAGTATATACATAAAGTAAAGATGCTTCATTAATCGATTTTTAATCGAATCATAACTCCTGAATTGTAATTGTAATTGAATTGTGAGGTGGTCAAAGATTCCTACCACTAGTATTACCAATGCAATAGTTGGTAAAAAAGTGTCCAGCTGCAATATTTATGGATCTAACAAAAGAATGACACAATGAATCATAATATTTTAATTTACAAATTAGAATTGTATGGCACCAGAGGGTTGGTCTTGAACTGGATAAGAAGCTACTTAATTAACAGGAAGCAATAAGGGATGCTCGACAAACACACTTCTACAGAGCTAAATATATCTTGCATATTGGGATCAATACTGGGACCAAAATTGTTAATCTCTATATTGTAAACCTACAAAGGACTTAAAGTTAGTATTATTTGCAGACGACACAACAATGTTTTGTTCAGGAGAGAACACATAGAAATTAATACAAATAATAACAGAAAAAATTACAAATTAAAGAGATGGTTTGACAAAAAAGACTATCCTTGAATCGCAGTAAAACAAAAATATTGCTTTTTAGTAATAGAAGAGAAAGTTAAATACAAATAGAGGGTAGAATTTCCCTTTAATTTAAGTGATTGTAGGGGCCCTGCCACGACAAAATATATGTAAATATATTTTTATGTAAAAACAAATTAATGTAATATAAGCGTCAAGAAGAATACACACGACGTCAGATGCTCTTTTCTAATTAACTTTTATTGCCAATCGTATGTGGGCAACCAGCCCAATTGCAACACGTCGTCCCTCCCGTGTACAAATGTCCGCCTCCGGGTCTTTACTCCAAATACACAATAACACTTCGTCATTCTCCGCCAATCCCCTTTTCTGGCACGGACGGTGTGTTCATGACCATGGGAACAATGAACATCATAACACATTAACATACAGATTAACACCAACAGGTCATTACAGTATGAAAGGATATATATATATATATATATATATATATATATATATATATATATATATATATATATATATATATATATATATATATATATATATATATATATTTATATATTTATATATATATATATTGTTACAAAACCCTAAACCAGTGAAGTTGACACGTTGAGTAATAAAAACAGAATACAATGATTTGCAAATCTTTTTTTTTTTTTTTTACTTATATTCAATTGAATACACTGCAAAGACAATTATTTATTGTTTGAACGGAGAAACCTTTTTTTTTTTTTGCAAATAATCATTAACTTAGAATTTAAAGGCAGCAACACATTGCAAAAAAGTTGGCACAGGGGCATTTTTACCACTGTGTTACATGGTCTTTCCTTTTAACAACACTCTGTAAACGTTTGGGAACTGAGGACACCAATTTTTGAAGCTTTTCAGGTGGAATTATGTCCTATTATTGCTTGTGTACAGCTTAAGTTGTTCAACAGTCCGGGGTTTCCATTGTGGTATTTTACGCTTCATAATGCGCCACACATTTTCAATGGGGGACAGGTCTGGACTACAGGCAGGTCAGTCTAGTACCCGCACTCTTTTTCTACGAAGCCACGCTGTTGTAACACGTGCAGAATGTGGCTTGGCATTGTCTTGCTGAAATAAGCAGAGGCATCCATGAAAAAAAACTTGCTTGGATGACAACATATGTTGCTCCAAAACCTGTATGTACCTGTCAGCATTAATGGTGCCTTCACAGATGTGAAAGTTACCCATGCCTTGGGTACTAATACTGGCTTTTGAACTTTGCGCCTATAACAGTCCCGGTGGTTCTTTTCCCTCTTTGTGTCCAGAGGACACAACGTCCACAGTTTCCAAAAACAATTTGAAATGTGGACTTGCCAGACCACAGAACACTTTTTACCCAATCATGGCACCCACCTGTTCCCAATTAGCCTGTTCACCTATGGGATGTTCTAAATAAGTGTTTGATGAGCATTCATTAACATCCTCAGTCTTTTTTGCCACTTGTGCCAGCTTTTTTGAAACATGCTGCAGGCATCAAATTCCTAATGAGCTTATATTTGCCTTAAGTATCTAGTCTTTGCAGTGTATTCAATTTAATATAGGTTGAAAAGGATTTGGAAACCATTGTATTCTGTTTTTATTTACGATTTACACAACGTGCCAACTTCACTGGTTTTGGGTTTTGTATTATTTGCGCAACATTTACTAGTGTTGCAACGAAAATGTGGCTGCCAAAAAAAAAGACTTCGATCACAGTGCTGCCGAAACCAGACGTGATGATGAAAGCAATACGCACAGGGTTGTTTGGAGCAGAGGCAGCATGTCTGTGATGTGGATGTCCATCCATCCATCCATTTTCTACCGCGTATTCCCTTTGGGGTCGCGGGGGGCGCTGGAGCCTATCTCAGCTATGTAATTTAATATATCTGAAAAATACCCGCGGACAGCGATCTACAAAACATAAGAAGACAATGGGTCTTTTAAGTAGAGGAAGCCTTACAGCAGCGCAAAGCAAGTGTGACATCAGGCTCTCTGCAGCTTGCAATGCAATGGAGACACAGAGTGACAAAAGTAAAGTCTCTAAACACGAGTACAGTCTACAGTAACACTAGAAAAAGATGCTAGTGATTAAAAGGAGTGGAGAAATCTCTAGAATTTTTTTTTCAAAGTACATTGTACAATAAGCAGCAACAATTGAAAAATAGATCAAAACGTTATGTAACGAAAATACAGTAATACTAATTATTAATAACAACTGTTATAAATGTTACGAATACATTTTTAGTCTTTTTAAAGAGAACCTATGCATCATATTGACCACGCCCCACCACGCCCCTAGCCACAGGTATGTTAGAAATCTAAGGGAAACCCTAGACAGAGTACACATTGACAGGGTAAAATAAATCTAATTTTTGGTTGAAATAAAAGATGATGAAATTAATTGGAAATCTCATAAAAAATATACAACATAAAGGTAGCGAGAAACACTTAAAATGAATAAAGCTGAATATGTTCTGGACCTAAAATCACTCTGTATTATCTACTGCTTGCTAGTGTTACCATACCTAAGGTATTGCGTAGATATATGGGGAAATAACTATGAAAGTACTTTCATTCACTGACCGTGTCACAAAACAATAATACATAATATTGGCTATTGAGAACATTTAAACCCTGTATTTATGAATCAAATATATTGAGATTCATTGATTTGGTGCATTTTCAAACAGGTAAATTTATGCACCAAGGAAACGAAAACCTGCTACCCGAGAATGTACAACAATTCTTCTTAACAAAAGAAGAGAAATATAACCGTAGGGTAAAATTAAACTTAAAAAATGTGTATGGACGTACAACACATAAGACCTTGAGTATATCAGTATGTGGAACTAAATTATGGAATGGATTAAGCGAAGAAGTCAAACCAATGAACTAATATGATCCAGTTCAAGAAACTGTTCAAACTCAGTGTTTACAAACTACAAGAAGAAGAATCCCAAAAAACATCTTGAACTTTCTTGAAAAATGTGATAATCAGGGGTGCGTCGTGTGAGACAATGAAAGTTGTAGTGATTTTAAGGGCAGACGAATGAGGAAGCAGTGTGCAGTAAAAAATGGTATTTAATGCTTAAACAAAAACAAAAAGCAAGAGCAACAGAGAAGTGCTCTGACTAGGATAAAGAAATCCAAACGGAATGCTGGAACACAGCAAAAACACCTACAACGAATGTGGAGCAGACGGCATCCACAAAGTAAGTGCGTACTTGATCTCAGCACGATCTCATCAACAGTGACCAGGGACGTAGCTGTGCCTCTACAGTCACACGGCTACCAGCCCTATCCCCCCTCTCAGGAAGCAGATACCAGATGATGTCACCGTTTTGAGGGAGAAGCGTTTGACCCTTGACCTTAGCAAGAGAAGAAGCTCTGGGAAGCCGGGGGGAGGAAAAGTCTATACGTCCCCCGCCACTGACGTGCTCTCCTGCACTCTCCTGCACTCTCCTGCACTCTCCTGCACTCTCCTGCGCCTTTCTTTCTTGGCGGGAGAGGCTGTTTTCGCTCTACATAAGCTGACTCTTTTTGTTAGGATTTAGACCTTTTCTTGGCGATGCTATGGTTGCGTTGTAAGGGCTGGTCTCCTAAAGCTTTAGTTAAACTTGGCCAAGTACAATTCTGTCTCGGTGGTCATTTTTACTCAACATATATGTCATCCAAAAGAATTTGGGATTGACCAGTTTGTTTTATTCCCTGAGAGGAAGACTAAGTTCCCATATTCCACCGGCATCTTAAAGGAGAGCTGCGCTTCGTGACACCGTCAACTTCCGCCTTGCGCGCAGGCTCGGCACTCGGCCAAAAAGAGTCTATTGGGACCAAACCGCCATATGGGGTGGGGGCCCAAAAATCCTCTCATGTACCTTGTTGGCGTAATCGTCTGCGAAATCACGTGGTCGGAATCACTATATTGTGTGAGACGATGAAGGTTGTAGTGATTTTAAGTGCAGAAGAACGAGGAAGGGGTGTGCAGTAAAAAAGGGTATTTAATGCTTACACAAAGAAACAAAAAGCGAGGGCAACAGGGAAGTGCTCTGACTGGATAAACTATAAAGAAAACAACACAGAATGCTGGAATACAGCAAAAACACCTACAAAGAATGTGGAGCAGACAGCGTCCACAAAGTACATGCGTACTTGATCTCAGCATGGAAAGAATCATCAACAGTGACTAGTGAATAATGTCCCAACAACCAAATGGTCAACTTATTTGGGGCTAATTACCAACAGAAAACAGGTTAAGGGAAAAGTGCTCAAAGGCAGGCATAAGGCTCCTGCAGGAAAATAGAAAATAGGAAGTGAAAAATCACAAAATAAGAGCGCGAGACAAGAACTAAAAAGACACAGAAAAATACCAAAAAACTCAGAATAAGGCATGATCTGATACAACAGATCATGACAATAATCGTATTCATCTCATTATGTTAATCATAGCTAACTTAAAGGAGGCATATGTAGTAATGTGGCCAGAAGTGGTACTGCAATGATGGTCAAAATTCTGTAGTCCCCTCTCACTATCCATGACTGAGGTTGCCAGATACGCAGCCGAATCCGAATCCTACTCCAAGGAACTTCAAAAGGCAATCGACGAGTCCTACGGTGTAGGTTTCTCTTGTTTATGCTTCTTGCAAGATGGTTTACTAAGTAATTATGCCACATTTTACTAATATCAATTTGCCAAATGTATTTGTAAAGTTACACAGCAATATTTTCGTCAGGAGTCGGGACAGATTGTTGGCATTACCATGCTAAAATGTCTAGTTTGACCGCAAGGACCACCATCAAAATAATTATATATAATAATTGTGTAGCGTCCCGGAAGGGTTAGTGCTGCAAGGGGTTCTGGGTATTTGTTCTGTTGTGTTTATGTTGTGTTACGATGTGGATGTTTTCCCAAAATGTGTTTGTCATTCTTGTTTGGTTTGGGTTCACAGTGTGGCGCATATTTGTAACATTGTTAAAGTTGTTTATACGGTCACCCTCAGTGTGACATGTATGGCTGATGATCAAGTATGCATTGCATTCACTTATGTGTGTGTGTGTTTAAAATTAACATGAACATTAAACCAGTTGAAAGATCATACAACATGGCAGCATTTCTTGACATCTTCGAGTAAAGACCATTGTAAACCCGTCCAATGCTACATTGGTGTCAGCAGTGGGATGGCTTTCTCAAAGAAGCTCGAGGATCTCATCAAATGCCTGGAAAATGCACTTCCGGATGAAGACCAACTACTAGCTTGATGGAACGGTCTGCAGAGCCCTGGTTGACACGGGGTCCACCATCTCCATCATCCGGCCGGGTGTCCTTCCCCACTTGCAGCGCGGCTTGCCACCAGGCTGGACAATCACCAACGCTCGAATTACAACCATCACAGGTAGCAAGGCTGCCATGCTGGGCCAAGGGACAGTGTGCATTAAGGTGGCAGACCAAGAGAGACAACACCCATTCTGACTGGCAGACATTCAAGACCCATGCATTGTTGGGCTTGACCTGTTGGAGATGTGGGGAGCTGTGGTCGATGTCCCTAGGGCCATGCTTCATCTTGGTGAGAAAACAGTTGCCCTCCAGGGGACTGATGAGCCAGGCGCCTGCAGAGTGACAGCCCCCAAAGAGCCATCCCCTGCTACGACCTTGATGGTGGACCAGGAGAAGTCTCAACCTAACCCTTCTACTAATAGGCCGCCTACTATGGAGACCCAGCAGGCTATTGCAGAACTGTTAGAGCGAAGCAGTCAAGGCCTGGATACCACTCAGCAGGAGCGACTGAAAAGCTTACTGAATGCCTTCCAGGACATTTTTGCAGCGAAAGATGAAGACTGCACGCACACAAGTCTCGTACGCCACGACATTGACACAGGAGACGCACGACCAATCCGGCTACACCCACGTAAGCCATCTGCCCTGGAGAAAATCGAGGAGATGCGCCAGGCGGGCGTCATCGAGCCCTCCAGCAGTCCATGGGCAGCACCCGCAGTTCTGGTCAAGAAGAAGGACGTCTCGTGGCGGTTCTGCGTCGACTACAGACGGCTCAACGATGTGACCCGCAAGGACTCCTACCCGTTGCCGCGAATAGATGATGCGCTGGATTACATCACTAGCTCCTCCTGGTTCAGCTCCTTGGATCTCCACAGCGGCTATTGGCAGGTGGAGTTGGCCGCCGAAACTCGACCAAAGACAGCGTTCACGATAGGTCAAGGACTCTGGCAGTTCAAGGTGATGCCGTTCGGGCTTTGCAACGCACCTGCCACGTTTGAGCGGTTGATGGAGAGAGTGCTGGCATCCAGCCCCCGTGATCGCTGTGTGGTGTACCTGGATGACCTCCTGGTGCATGCTGCAGGATTTAAGGGGGCTCTACAGAACCTCCAGCATGTGTTCCAGGCCATTTGTCAGGCTGGGCTGCGATTGAACCCCAAAAAGTGCCATTTGCTTCGGCGTGACGTTTCCTTCCTGGGGCATGTCGTCAGTGGGCAAGGTGTTGCCACTGATCCAGCCAAGGTTGCCACTGTCCATGACTGGCCGGCGCCAAGTGATGTTAAAGAGTTGCGGAGTTTTCTGGGACTGGCATCCTATTACCGGAGATTCATCAAGGACTTTGCAACCATTGCTGGCCCCTTGCACCAGCTCACACACAAGTGGCATATATTCAAATGGACTGACAACTGCAATAAGGCCTTTGCACAACTGCGAGAGGCCTTGGTCCGAGCCCCAGTGTTGGCCTATCCAGACCCCAGCCGACCTTTTGTGGTTGATACAGATGCCAGTGATGTCGGTGTGGGGGTTGTGCTCACAGGAAGGGGATCACAGCGAGCAGGTGGTGGCCTTTTACAGTCGGGGGCTGAGCAAGCCAGAGCTGAACTACTGCGTCACCCATCGGGAATTGTTGGCCATTGTCCTGGGCCTTTGTCATTTCCGTCCCTACCTTTATGGTCAACGGTTTGTGTTGCGGACGGATCACGCCTCCCTCACTTGGTTGCTGTACTTCAAGGAACCCGAGGGGCAGCTGGCCAGGTGGGTCAAGATCTTGGAGGAATAGGACTTCACGATTTGTCATCGACCAGGCTGCCTGCATGGCAACGCTGATGCACTGTTCAGACGGCCCTGTGAGGAGGCGTGTCGTTTCTGCCGGCAGGCGGAGGAGCGGTGCATGCCAGACCCGTCAGTAGCTGCAGTCAGGCAACATGACATCGCAGTCGACCTGGACAGCTTTACCCCCCATCAACTGATCAACCAACAAAGGCAAGACCCAGTGCTTGAGAGATCTCGCAGCTGGGTGAGGGCGCAGCAGCGACTGAAATGGGCCACAGTGGTGCACTTGGACACCGAGACCAAAGCACTGTACTCCCAGTGGGACAGCCTCCTGTTGTCTCGTGACCTGCTGTATCGTCGCTGGGAATCCCCGACAGGACAACGTGCTGCCCTCCAACTCTTGGTTTTTGATTGATTGATTGAGACTTTTAATAGTAGATTGCACAGTGAAGTACATATTCCGTACAACTGACCACTAAATGGTAACACCCGAATAAGTTTTTCAACTTGTTTAAGTCGGGTTCCACCTACATTGATTCATGATAGAGATATATACTATCATCATAATATAGTCATCACACAAGATAATCATCAGAGTATATACATTGAATTATTTACATTATTTACAATCCGGGGTGTGGGATGAGGAGGGGAGAAGGGGGGGGTTAGGTTTGGTTGATATCAACACTTCAGTCATCAACAATTGCATCATCAGAGAAATGGACATTGAAACAGTGTAGGACTTACCTGGGAGGATATGTACAGTAAGTAGTGGAAATAGAGAGAGGGATCAGAAAGCATAAAAAAAAATATCTACATTTGATAATTTACATTTGATTATTAACAATCCGGAGAGGGTGTTAGTTTAGGGTTGAAGTTGCCTGGAGTTGTTCTTTTAGTGCGGTTTTGAAGGAGGATAGAGATGCCCTTTCTTTTACACCTGTTGGGAGTGCATTCCATATTGACATGGCATAGAAAGAGAATGAGCTAAGACCTTTGTTAGATCGGAATCTGGGTTTAACCTGGTTAGTGGAGCTCCCCCTGGTGTTTTGGTCATGGCGGTCATTTACGTTAAGGAAGTAGTTTGACATGTACTTTGGTATCAGGGAGGTGGAGCGGATTTTATTGACTAGGCTCAGTGCAAGTTGTTTTACTCTGTCCTCCACACTGAGCCAGCCCACTCTGGAGAAGTGGGTTGGAGTGAGGTGTGATCTGGGGTGGAGGTCTAGAAGTAATCTGACTTGCTTGTTCTAGGATGTTTGGAGTCTAGGTTTTGGAGGTGCTAGGGTACCGGAGGTGCATGCGTAATCGAACGAGAGTTCCCGCTAGCATCCTCATGGTGCTTTTGTTGACAAGAGAGGAGATTCTATAGAGAAATCTCGTTCGTTGGTTGACCTTTTTGATTACCTTGGTTGCCATTTTATCACAGGAAAGATTAGCCTCTAGAATGGAACCTAGGTAGGTGACCTCATCTTTCCTGGTGATAACAATGTCACCCACTTTTATAGTGAAGTCATTGACTTTCTTAAAGGCCTACTGAAATGTGATTTTCTTATTTAAACGGGGATAGCAGGTCCATTCTATGTGTCATACTTGATCATTTCGCGATATTGCCATATTTTTGCTAAAAGGATTTAGTAGAGAACATCGAGTTGGGAAATTGTGTTAGATGTAAATATAAATGGAATACAATGATTTGCAAATCCTTTTCAACCCATATTCAATTGAATGCACTACAAAGACAAGATATTTGATGTTCAAACTCGTTTTTTTTTGCAAATAATAATTAACTTAGCAGATCATGGCTGCAACACGTGCCAAAGTAGTTGGAAAAGGGCATGTTCATCACTGTGTTACATGGCCTTTCTTAACAACACTCAGTAAGCGTTTGGGAACTGAGGAGACACATTTTTTAAGCTTCTCAGGTGGAATTATTTCCCAATCTTGCTTGATGTACAGCTTAAGTTGTTCAACAGTCCGGGGGTCTCCGTTGTGGTATTTTAGGCTTCATAATGCGCCACACATTTTCAATGGGAGACAGGTCTGGACTACAGGCAGGCCAGTCTAGTACCCGCACTCTTTTACTATGAAGCCATGTTGATGTAACATGTGGCTTGGCATTGTCTTGCTGAAATAAGCAGGGGCGTCCATAGTAACGTTGCTTGGATGGCAACATATGTTGCTCCAAAACCTGTATGTACCTTTCAGCCTTAATGGCGCCTTCACAGATGTGTAAGTTACCCATGTCTTGGGCACTAATACACCCCCATACCATCACAGATGCTGGCTTTTCAACTTTGCTTATAACAATCCGGATGGTTCTTTTCCTCTTTGGTCTGGGGGACACGACGTCCACAGTTTCCAAAAACAATTTGAAATGTGGACTCGTCAGACCACAGAACATTTTTCCACTTTGTATCAGTCCATCTTAGATGAGCTCAGGCCCAGCGAAGCCGACGGCATTTCTGGGTGTTGTTGATAAACGGTTTTCGCCTTGCATAGGAGAGTTTTAACTTGCACTTACAGATGTAGCGACCAACTGTAGTTACTGACAGTGGGTTTCTGAAGTGTTCCTGAGCCCATTTGGTGATATTCTTTACACACTGATGTCGCTTGTTGATGCCGTACAGCCTGAGGGATCGAAGGTCACGGGCTTAGCTGCTTACGTGCAGTGATTTCTCCAGATTCTCTGAACCCTTTGATGATATTACGGACCGTAGATGGTGAAATCTAAATTCCTTGCAATAGCTCGTTGAGAAAGGTTTTTCTTAACCCTTGAGTGGTGTTTGGGTCTGTGGGACCCGTTTTCGATTTTTATTAAAAGAAACATTATACAATTAATTAATTTTTCAAACTGAGACTCACTGGCTTTGGCTCATTTTCTGTGAAGAACATATATCAGAATACATATTTAATGAACACACACCATACACCCCCCCTACACATTTCTATTACATATAAGATGTTCGGGTCCACTAGACCCGGGGCTAATAGAAGTGTGGAAATTGATGTTCTGTGTACCACACACACGCAGCCACCCACACACACACACACACACACACACACACACACACACACACACACACACACACACACACACACACACACACACACACACACACACCGCCTAGACGGGGGGAGGACAGAGTGTAGGTACACAGAACATCAGAGGGTCAAATGTGTGAGAAAATGAGAGCAGACAGTGTTGACAAACAATGTTGCAACCTTGTGTGAGAACCGCAGGTGTAGAAAAACAAAAGAAGAATCCCTGTGGGATGCAGAAACTGGCAGATAATTTTCCATGCAACGTTCATATTGTTGTTACTCAGCCAGCGTTTGTGGGTCTTAGACTTAGACTTACTTTTTATTGTCATTCAAATTTGAACTTTACAGTACAGATAAGAACAAAATTCCGTTGCATTAGCTCATGGTAGTGCAGGATAAAAGAGCAATAAGGTGCAGATATAAATAAATAGACTACTGTACAGATAAATATATTGCACTTTTGCATATGCACCCACATTTATGGATGTATGTTATATTGTCTTTATATTCCAGCGAGTTAATCAATTTTTTGGGGGGGAATTGAGGGGAATATTATGATGCGTTCAAGAGTCTTACGGCCAGAGGGAAGAAGCTGTTACAGAACCTGAAGGTTCTGCTACGGAGGCTGCGGAACTTCTTTCTAGAGTCCAGCAGTGAAAACAGTCCTTGGTGGGGGTGGGAGGAGTCTTTGCAGATTCCCTGAGCCCTGGTCAGGCAGCGGCTTTTTGCCCTCTCCTGGATAGGAGGAAGAGGAGTCCTGATGATCTTTTCCGCCATCCTCACCACTCTTTGGAGAGACTTCCAGTCTGAGGCACTGCAGGCTCCAGTCCAGACAGAGATGCAGTTGCTCTCTATAGTGCCTCTGTAGAATGTGGTGAGAATGGGGGGAGGGAGCTGTGCTCTTTTTATTCGTCGCTAAAAGTGCATGCGCTGCTGAGCTCTTTTTACAAGAGCTCCGGTTTTTAGGGACCAGGTTATATTGTCAGTTATTTGCACCCCCAGGAACTTGGTGCTGCTTACCATCTCCACCGCTGTGCCGTTGATGAAGAGTGGAGCGTGGCTGCACTGGTGCTTCCTGAAGTCAACGATGATCTCCTTGGTCTTGTCGACGTTCAAGACCAGGTTGTTGGTTCTGCACCAGTCAACCAGATGTTTCACGTCCTCCCTGTAGTCCATGTCGTTGTTGTCACGGATGAGGCCCACTACTGTCGTGTACTTCACCATGTGGTTAGTAGTGGACCTGGCGCAGCAGTCATGGGTCATCAACGTGAACAGCAGCGGACTCAGGACGCAGCCCTGGGGGGAGCCGGTGATCAGGGAGATGGCACTGGAGGTGTTGTTGCCCACTCTCACAGACTGGGGTCTGTCTGTGAGGAAGTCAAGCAGCCAGTTGCATAGGGGGGTACTGAATCCAAGGGAGGCCAGTTTGCTCACCAAGTGCTCCAGGATGATGGCGTTGAATGCCGAGTTGTCCAGAAACAACATCCAAACGTGTGTGTCCTTTCCTTCCAGATGTTCTAATCTCAGGTGAAGTGCAGAGTGGCCGTACCAGCAACTTGAGGGTTCCAGGTTCGATTCCCGCTTCCGCCATCCTAGTCACTGCCATTGTGTCCTTGGGCAAGACACTTTACCCACCTGCTCCCAGTGCCACCCACACTGGTTTAAATGTAACTTAGATATTGGATTTCACTATGTAAAGCGCTTTGAGTCACTAGAGAAAAGCGCTATATAAATATAATTCACTTCACTTCTCGAAGCACTTCATTACATATGTTTTTTGGGATAAGGTAAACACCTGTTCAGTATTTTAACATAAAAGTGTTTGATTGTGAGGCATTAAAAGCCACAAAACGCAACGGGTCCATCAGGCCCACAAACACTGGCTGAGTAACAACAATATGAACACCACACAAGGGTTAAACTGTTCAACAATTTGCTCACACATTTGTTGACAAAGTGGTGACCCTCGCCCCATCCTTGTTTGTGAATGACTGAGCATTTCATGGAATCTACTTTTCTACCCAATCATGGCACCCACCTGTTCTCAATTTGCCTGTTCACCTGTGGGATGTTCCAAATAAGTGTTTGATGAGCATTACTTAACTTTATCAGTATTTATTGCCACCTTTCCCAACTTCTTTGTCACGTGTTGCTGGCATCAAATTCTAAAGTTAATGATTATTTGCAAAAAAAAAATGTTTATCAGTTTGAACATCAGATATGTTGTCTTTGTCGCATATTCAACTGAATATGGGTTGAAAATGATTTGCAAATCCTCGTATTCCGTTTATATTTACATCTAACACAATTTCCCAACTCATATGGAAACGGGGTTTGTATATTAGGAACAGTAAAGGCCCTAATATACTGCCTTGGGGGACTCAACAGCTTACTGAGAGGGGGGGACAAGATGCCGTTCACCTCTACCACCTGTTCCCTCCCCTCCAAGTAAGATTGCATCCAGCTCGATGAGGTTTTATCAAATCCGATTGCTCTGAGCTTATCCAACAGTATAGCGTGGTTAACGGTGTCAAAGGCCTTCTGAAGGTCCAGCATGACCATGCCGCAGTATTTGCCCGCGTCCACCTCATGTTTGATGTGGTCGGTCAGATAGAGAAGGCATGTGTCAGTGGAGTGGTTAGTTCTGAAGCCGGATTGGAATTTGTACATGAGTTTATTAGTGGCAAGGTAACTATCCACCTGTTCATAAACTATTTTTTCCATTACTTTCGAAATGGAACTGAGAATAGAAACAGGTCGGCCGTGTGCTACGGCCTCAGGTCCTCGAAGTGATGCATGGCTTCCCAGGGACTGGCCATTTTGGAGTGACAAAGACCTTGCTCCGACTGAGGCAGCGCTTTTACTGGCCAGGCTGTCACCGTGCCGTGGAGATGCATGTCCACTGCTGTGATGCATGCACAGCAAAGAAAGGTCCCATACGGCGCTCCCATGCTCCCTTACAGCAGTTTCAGGTGGGGCCCCCCATGGAGCGAGTGGGTGTGGACATTCTAGGCCCATTTCCGGTCACTGATAGCGGAAACCGTTACATTTTAGTGGCCATGGACTACTTCCCGAAGTGGCCAGAAGCGTATGCAGTACCCAACCAGAGCACTGCGACAACGGCAGAGAGATTGGTTTCTGAGATGTTCTGCCGATTCGGAGCCCCAGAGGAGCTGCACAGCGACCAGGGATGGAACTTCGAGTCCCAGGTATTCCAGGAGGTGTGCCGTCGCCTGGGTGTGAAAAAGACTCGCACCACGCCGCTGCATCCCCAGAACGACGGGTTGGTGGAGCGTTTTAATAGAACCTTGGCCACACAACTTGCCATTCTCACCGACAAGCGACAGAGAGACTGGGACTTACATCTCCTACTCATTCTTTGGGCCTACAGGACAGCGGTCCATCATTGATGTTTGGCCACGAACTGCGCACGCCTGTTGTTTTGGTTTTTGGCCCAGCCCCAGTACCAGAAGTGAGAGGAGCACCGGGCTTGGACTACTACTACAACCTTGTGGAGCGACTGCGGGAGGCCCACGAGTTTGCCCTCACCAGCCTGACGGAGGCTGGGGTCCAACAGAAGCGGGCATATGACCTCCGCAGTCGAGGCCAGGACTTTGAACCAGGCGCGCAAGTCTGGATCTACAACCCGGTGAGAAAGAAAGGACTCTCCCCAAACGCTGGTGGTGTTGCACCGGGACCGTTTGGCCCCATACCAGCCATTGGACCAGAGCCGGGGGAACTTGGAGTCAAGAACCCTGCCGGAGAGGGAGATACCCCCAGGGAGCAACGAGGATGCTGAGGTAACCCCCACTTTCGACCTACCCGCAGACAGTGGTAGCAGCCAGCCGCCATCAGAGGGGCGTCGACGACGCCGGTTACCTCAGCACTTGCGGGACTTTGTGATGAACGCATGGGCTGTTGGGGACAACGAACCCAGCTAGGTGGGGGCTGTGTAGCGTCCCGGAAAAGTTAGTACTGCAAGGGGTTCTGGGTATTTGTTCTGTTGTGTTTATGTTGTGTTACGATGCGGATGTTGTCCCAAAATGTGTTTGTCATTCTTGTTTGGTGTGGGTTCACAGTGTGGCGCATATTTGTAACAGTGTTAAAGTTGTTTATCATCGGCGGTCACTCGAAGCGAGTATGACAGTCCTCCTGGTAGGGGGGTATACCTTTATGAAAAATGCCTGGTGCGTAACTTTGTTTAACGTGGGGAGACTGGTGCACAGACAGTCACCACACGATCATTGACAGATCCTGTTCAGGGTCCAGTGGCATGGAGTCCAAGACGACATGGGACCCTTTTCTGCTGCAGGCTTCATCCGCCATCCCAGCCGTTTTGACGCTCTATAGGTTTAGCAATCATCCTCCGCCTGTTCCACCGTTGAGGTCTTGGGTTGTTATTTTCCCATAACTGGGCCCACGTGGATGTGAGGGTGCCTTCTTCCGCCATCGCAGCCGTTGTGGTGGTTCTTACATTTACCGTCTTACGCCTGCTCCGCCGCTGAGGTCTTCACCGTATCCCTGGCTAGGTACTAGGCCTTTGCCAAGGGCCACACGCTGTGTTGTTCCTCACACCAACGATTTTGAGCGCGTGCTGACTCCTTAAAGTTGTTTATACGGCCACCCTCAGTGTGACATGTATGGCTGTTGACCAAGTATGCTTGGCATTCACTTTTGTGTGTGTGTGCTTAAAATTAACGTGATCATTAAACCAGTTGAAATATCATACAACATGGCAGCATTTCTTGACATCTTCGAGTACAGACGATTGTTAACCCGTCCAACGCTACAATATATTATATATCACATAGGTCTACATTGATGGCAAGCCAAGGCCAACAGTAAAATTACCGCCACATTTCATTCAGCATAACTCCATGTTGCATCTAACCTTCTCTTCTATTTACGCACATCACTATCTTTCAGTGCAGAGTGCGATTCTATGAGCCAACCCATGTTACACAAAAACCACGTTATGCATAAATCATATAGCCCACCACTATGTCAATACACAAAGTAGAAAATCATTACATATAATCCGTTATATTGTGCCAAGCAAATACCACCCCATCTGTGCCTGATGCACATACAGTACTGCAATTAGCCGTGCTAATGTTGGAACCCATTTCCTCAGCGTATCAGCATATTGAGAAGGAAACAGGCACTGACACTACCTATATCCACATAGGTTTTCTTTGTCAAAAATATAATTTGCCCTGTCAGTTGGATGACACATCGACATACAGGCTAACGGGCATAAACTTCCCCCGTTAGCCTTTTTGTCGATGTGTCATTGACTGGGCTAACATGCTAAGCATTCGGTGCACGAACATACTAGCTTTGTTAGACAAGGTCATAGACTGTATTGGACAATATAATTTACATACGAAATGTCCATTTCCATTTATTACAAGTAATAAAAAAATGTAAATGCCTGACTTACCTATCAAGGAGGAAATTAGCAAATTTGGCGTCAGATGAAAAAATCTTCTCCCCCTTTAATCGTCTCCATCTTTCAAAGGCAACGATACAAATCTTAATTTTGTTCCTGGCTTTTGTCATGAATAAGTTGAGAATCTTAACGAGGCCTTTTAGATTTACTAAGGTCTGACATGTTTAGTAACTTTACCAGTCGACGAAGAGGGCGGTGCGTAACTGGCAACCTGGATGTGACACACTCACAGTGTTACGTGCGGGGGGTTGCAGCTAGCTGCGAGGTTCGTTCCCCCAGGATGCAAACGGACCACTCCGGACAGGACGTGCAGGTAGGAACATCATTTATTCTCAAAAACTTGAGGAAGTGCCAAAACAGAAAACAAGCCAGAGGAGAAATGTGCCGATCGCACTGGACGCTAGGGCTAACACTTAGCATGGACTAGAGACAGGCAATACTCACGTAATAGAAGCTTGAAGCAAACACAGAAGCCAGGCCGACTAACCGGCAAAGGCAGGCTTAAAATTATTACATATGGCTCCTTTAACTATTTATTCATGAAAACTTAAATTGTTTAATTATGTATTTAATATGTATTTAATTAGTTAAATTATCGTAATTATTTATTTATTCACTGTTGTGCTACAGACTGAGTACAAACAAATGCGTTAGAAATTACTATGAAACGAAATGGGGTAGGATTAAATAAACTGCTTCTTCCTACTACTCCTTTGCAGACATGCAGTAAACTGGAAATATGTGATGCATTATATTGTGATTGTATGCATGTTCAAAATAAACTAACACCATAACAAAACTTTTACTGAAAAACATTACAACTTAGTTTAAGGAAATACAAAATAAGTTAGAATAAAGTATTCTTATGTAAGCATGGCATGCACATATTAACACAGACGTGCGACGTTCAGTGACAACTTATTTTAAAAGCAGCTTTTTTTCTGAATCGATCACAGACTGGGCAAGTGTACAAAATGTGTGAACTAGTCAATCTATATCATGTTTAAGAAGTGTATTTTCTAACCTGTGTGACAAAAACAAATAGTGGTTCATTCGTCTTCAAGATGTTTAACAATGCACAATATCACAAGATAAAAATGATACTTTTGGGGGGAGGGTTGAATGAACGTAATACCTCCACAAAAGATGCTCATATAGCAAGTTATAAATATGATTGCAGAGCAAAATTCACCCAACATTTACACCAAAGCATATAATCAAATTCATAATAGCTAGACCTCAATGAAGTGTGTTAAAGGCCTACTGAAACCCACTACTACCGACCACGCAGTCTGAAAGTTTATATATCAATGATGAAATCCTAACATTGCAACACATGCCAATATGGCCGGGTTAACTTATAAAGTACAATTTTAAATTTCCCGCTAAACTTCCGGTTGAAAACGTCTATGTATGATGACGTATGCGTGTGACGTCAATCGTTGAAACGGAAGTATTCGGAAGTATTTTCATCGCAAAATTCCACAGTATTCTGGACATCTGTGTTGGTGAATCTTTTGCAATTTGTTTAATGAACAATGAAGACTGCAATGAAGAAAGCTTTAGGTGGGATCGGTGTATTAGCGGCTGGCTACAGCAACACAACCAGGAGGACTTTGACTTGGATAGCAGACGCGCTATCCGACGCCAGCCGCCGATCGCATCTATGATCGGGTGAAGTCCTTCGTCGCACCGTCGATCGCTGGAACGCAGGTGAGCACGGGTGTTGATGAGCAGATGAGGGCTGGCTGGCGTAGGTGGATAGCTAATGTTTTTAGCATAGCTCTGTGAGGTCCCGTTGCTAAGTTAGCTTCAATGGTGTTGTTAGGAACAGAATTGTTAAGCTTCGCCAGGCTGGAAAGCATTAACCGTGTAGTTACATGTCCATGGTTTAATAGTATTGTTGATTTTCTGTCTATCCTTCCAGTCAGGGGTTTATTTCTTTGTTTCTATCTGCCGTTAAGCCCGATGCTATCACGTTAGCTCCGTAGCTAAAGTGCTTCGCCGATGTATTGTCGTGGAGATAAAAGTCACTGTGAATGTCCATTTCGCGTTCTCGACTCTCATTTTCAAGAGGATATAGTATCCGAGGTGGTTTAAAATACAAATCCGTGATCCACAATAGAAAAGGGAGAGAGTGTGGAATCCAATGAGCCAGCTTGTACCTAAGTTACGGTCAGAGCGAAAAAAGATGCGTAATGCACTGCACTCTAGTCCTTCACTCTCACGTTCCTCATCCACAAATCTTTTATCCTGGCTCAAATTAATGGGGTAATTGTCGCTTTCTCGGTCCGAATCGCTCTCGCTGCTGGTGTAAACAATGGGGAAATGTGAGGAGCCTTTCAACCTGTGACGTCACGCTACTTCCGGTACAGGCAAGGCTTTTTTTATCAGCGACCAAAAGTTGCGAACTTTATCGTTGATGTTCTCTACTAAATCCTTTCAGCAAAAATATGTCAATATCGCAAAATGATCAAGTATGACACATAGAATGGATCTGCTATCCCCGTTGAAATAAAAAAAAATCATTTCAGTAGGCCTTTAAATGTAGATTAGAATCATTATCTGAACTCTTTAAGAATAAAGATGGCATCCTTCAGCATATTAAAAGGTCTGCTCTTTTGAAAATCGTAACTAAGCAGCTTAGTCATCTAAATTATTGAGATAGAACGATCACTTGTGATTTGGCTGAAAGGCAGAATCAATGCTGTAACCCAGTGAGCTTTACTGTATGCTGATTCAGGAGAAGCTAAAATATTGTTTTGTTTTACTGCCTCTTCTACTTACTCCTTCCAGTGTTTGTTTTATTTGTATTTTTTAGGCGGGTCGCCGCAAGTATATTTTGCCATCCTTGCTCATTAATTTTTAATTGACTGCAAATGTAGCTTGTAGTTACAGCGTTGTGCACTAGGCGGCAGTGCGCATCATAACTCTGTGACGGCTGAGGCGCGCATGTTCTACCAGAGAAGAAGAAGCAGACACAAGAATACAGTAATCTACAGAAGAAAAATGGTGGCACAGTAAAGTTTATCAAGAAAAATTTGTAGCTTGTTGAACTAGTTCCTAAATTTTGAGAAATTTTCTGAACAGGTAATGGGGTAAAACAGAACACTGAGTGACAGCAAAGACTTACGAATTGTGGAGCAGAAACAACGTCCAGATAGGATAAACATAAGTGCAAGACAATGTTCAGACAAAGACGGTCGCCACGATTCAACTTAAATAGTCTTGATTGTCAGTATGGAATAGATGTGTGGAGCAACGCTCAGAGGCAGGCGTCAAGTCACTACAGGGTAACACACACAAAAGAGTAAAAAAACATTAAATAAGGGCGCTGAACAAGAACGAAACACTAAAAATGGCAAAACTCAACACTAGTTGTGGTCATGTTCATCCAAAACATTAGACAACAACAATCAGCGGCAGTGGAGTCATCGTGATTGGACTTTGCCCGGCTGAAAGGCAAGTGTTTGGCGGGAATGGCATCACCTTTGTTCAGCCACGGCAACTTAAACTACAGCCTACACATCAGACAGACCACTCTGTGGATGATAAATAATCCGCTGGTATCCGTCAATTTGGGCAACTACAAACTGAATGCATTCCACTACTGCACACAATTTAACCAACATGTAAGTACCAACCTCGGATAAGCGGAAGAAGATGGATGGATGGATGGATGTAAGTACACAAAATGTCAGTTTCTGTTGTTAGTTACGTTTTAAAAACATGAGATAATGTCACGTTTTTTTTAACACAAACCAAAATGTATCCACAGACCAACAGTTACACTTTGCAAGCATGCACATTATTGACAATGTCATCATATATACAGTCGGTACACCTATATGCAAATTAGGAACTGATGCCAAATGCGTCGCCCCGACCACTTCGACAACCAACCGCCACAACTTTAATTCCTGTGGGAAACACTGCGGCTCCCAATAGGTCACATTGATAAAATGAAGGAAAGGTTCTCTTTTTTTATCAATCTATATTTATTTCTAGTACAGTGGTGCCTCAACGTATGAGCTCAATTCGTGTCATTACTGAACTCGTAACTCAAAACACTCATACCTCAAATCAGGCCGGCCTATTTAAATGAATTGAAATTAATGTAAACTATGCTTGGCCCTCTTCAAAACACCAACATCTTAATATGTAAGGAAAAACAAACTTTTAGATAACACATTTTGTTTGAAAAACCTTACAACAGCATGTACTACAAACAACAGCAGTAATTTTATTTAAAAAATAATATAATAACATTGTTTAGCAGACTTTTGTAGGCATCTCAAACAATCCGCTTCTCATTTGTGTAACAAATAGGAACAAGGAAATCAATGTTTATGTTGCACATGGTTGTCTTTGAATGACAGACTGGAGAGGTTAGAGATAACGACAAGCTGTGTTTCTGTACCAAGGGTAATGCTAGACTTTCCAGTTTGTTGAGTCAAGAGACAGAACAAACTGAAACACGTAAAACACCGTATCGGCAGCTTCTTCATTATTTCATGTCGTTTGGGCATGTGTGGCTGCAAGTCACTAAGGCTGGCTGCGGCTTCAAGTGATGCGGACTGATGGTGCTGAAGTTGGACCGGTCGGATTTATTTTAACTGTTTTTTTTTGTAGATTTGGTCTGACGCTTCTTCTTCTTCGCACTAATGCAACTTTAAAGCATAACAAAAAGTTGAGCTCGTATCTCAAAATACTCGTAAGTTGGGGCACTGGTGAGTTAAGGTATCACTGCAGATATCAGCTAAGACATACAGCTCCTATATTAACCACCACACTTTCAAAGTGTTGCGAACAGAGATTTTAGTGAAGCACATCAAATGACATCATAGTGCCATCCTCTATGAAAAGTCTCCTCTTTTTCTATGGCCCTTTTTTCATCCACTCTTGATCCTTAATTCTTATGTTTTGCCTTCACCAAAAGCCTCCTCTTCATTGCTCCTATTTTCATCTGTTGTTGTTTTACTGTTATACGTTCACATCTTCCCTATAATGTACAGTTTATCTCCCTCCTTTTAATGACTTCATACAGAGAATGGGTAGTGTTGGTGCTGCACAATGTCTCTAAATGAGTCAATCTGCCAAGGAGAAGGAGGAGGAAGAGGCAGAGGGCAATGAGCATGTGTCTTAATCGGTTGACAGTGACATCGCTCCAAGATAAACACTAGTCACACTTTAATCCTCCACCGATCACATGCTCTCACTCATGCCACAGATTTCGCAGGGATAAAAACAATACATCTAAATACATCTAAAATCGGGTGCAGGTGGCAGTACCCCCACACACGCACGCACAGACACACACGCCAACATATTCACAGAGACAGTACACGACAGTAAAGAGGACATATTGTATGTACCAAAGCTCCAATGTGTTACAGAGATACATTCAGGACTCTGAAGCATGATGCCTCATCTCACTCTTGCTTGCTATTGAGAATTTTAAAGGTTAGATTGTGCAGTATATAAATGTATTTAAAAACATCCCTTGATTGTTTGACACCATGTTTCTGCTTGTGTTTCTGTCCTTAAACTGTAGATCAGGGGTCACCAACGCGGTGCCCGCGGGCACCAGGTCGCCCGTAAGGACCAGATGAGTCGCCCGCGGGCCTGATATATATATATATATATATATATATATATATATATATATATATATATATATATATATATATATATATATATATATATATATATATATATATATATATATATATATATATATATATATATTATTTTTTTTTTTTTTAAATTAAATCTACATAGAAAAAACACAAGATACACTTTCAATCAGTGCATCAACCCAAACAACCTCCCCCATGCACACTCATCCACACCCACTCACACAAAAGGGGTTATTTCTTTCTGCTACCAATATTCTGGTTCCCACAACATAGACAACACATCTGCAAGGGACACAGTCCCTGAAGCACACATGATTGTATAGGCTGCTGGTCCACTAACACTTTCATTACTTACTATTTTTTATGTAATTATTTTTATATTGTTTTACTTTCTTTTTTATCCAAGAAAATGTTTTTTATTTATTAATCTTATTTTATTTTATTTTTTAAAAAAGGGCCTTATCTTCAACAGACCAGGTTGTCAATGAAATTAGATTTCTTTAAAGGGTTTTTTAAACCAGGCCCAGTCCAGATAATGTCCAAGTCGGACTCAGCAACACACACCTTCATTCATGTACACAGAAAAAAAATAGGGAACACAACAGATTGCATATAATTTATAAACAAAATTACATTTTAAAAATAAGCATTTATGTACAGTCCAGATTATGTCCAGGTCACTCAAATTAGGGAACACAACAACAGATATCATATAATCTATAAACATAATTATACTTTCAAAATAAGCCTTTGAGGACTTCTCATCTTTTTTTAAATGTTTTTTGGCATCATTATCGTTTTCAACCATGTAACTTTTTAAAGTTAGAAAATACTGAATAAATGTTTTAAAGAAAGTAATACTAAGTGAATATCTGTTTTTGGCCTTAAAAATAAACATTTTACCGAGTACTATAATTAAATTGACTAAATCATGATTGTCAATTAACTCTCCTAAAATAACAGAAACCACATTAAGCTTCATAAACAAACCAATCCTTAAACACATGTTTTCAACTTCCACCCAAAACAAAGACACAATATGACAATACCAAAACAAATGCAGGGTGGATTCAGGCTCCTGACAACAAAATCGGCAATCATCTGACTCTGTCATATTCCATAATTTTAACATTTTCCCTGTGGGTAAGAAGTTATAAATAATTTTAATTTGAAAATAACGATTTTGCACATCGATAGTGGTTTTATAGATTAGTTTGAATATGGCATCCCATGGCAACGGGCAGTCAAAAAAGTCCTCCCATTTTCCATTTGTGTTGTATGAGGCAGCCTTCAAAGATTTCTTTATTAAATAAAAATTATATATTTTTCTATTTATTTTAGTTCCTTTTTGCCAACTAGAATTTCTTATTAGAGGTTTACAAACTAATAATTTAGTAGTTCCATAATTAATTATTTGTTTCCATCTTTTCCCAATTACTCCAGTTAGTTGATCAAATGAAAAGCTTGAGCAAGCATCACCATACATAGCTCTAAATTCATCATACTTCATAATTTTACCATTCTCATTGATAATATCATTGACAAAAATGATTCCTCTTTCAAACATATTTTTCCAAAAGAAAGGCTTTCCATCTATTACAATATTAGAGTTCATCCATATTAACTGCTGCAAAATATTGTCTCTTTTTTCTGGCACATAAAATTGAAAACACCACTATGAGTGGATTGTTTCCTTTATGAACCCCACCATGTTTCCCAGCAGACTCTCTGGGAGGGGATCACTTGTAAAAAAGGATACAATTTCTTTTGATACAGTACATGTTTTTTGTCCAACAGGACATTTGTGTACCACTCAATGTTTAAATACATCTTTGGAACAATTGATGCTTTTAAAGACAGACACATAGCTTCAAGGTTGAGAAGTTTCAGGCCCCCATATTCATACTCTTTGTACAAAACCTTTCTTTTAATCTTTTCTGGTTTGCCGTTCCAGACAAAATCGAAGACCCTCCGCTCATAAATCTTAAAAAAGTTTTGTGATGGAGCTGGTAATGACAAAAAACAAATAAATACATTGAGGAATAATTAACGAGTTGGCAATAGACATTTTACCATACAAGTTTAGGGATTTCCCTTTCCATAATTGCATAATTTTGTCCAGCTTTCTTAGTCGATTATCATAATTTACTGAGCCTAGATCTTCCAGATTTTCTGGGACAACAACACCAAGTATGTTAACTGGTCCATCTGTCCACAAAACAGGCACTTTGCATTCCATTCGAAAGGACGTTCCCTTTAGATTTCCGATCCTTAACATTTTACATTTATCATAATTAAGCTTAAGGCCAGATTGCTGTGAAAATATGTCCAAAGGATTAAGAAGGTTCCGCAAACAATGAGGAAAAATCTTATCTTTGTGAATCAGCCTTTTCTGACCTGAACTTCATCAAGAACAAACACAGAACACACCTCACTGATGCACATCTGCAAGACTCACTCAGAGTTGCAGTGTCAAGTTACACACCAGAGTACAACACACTAGTTAACAGCATGCAATGCCAGGCTTCCCACTAACTGACAAAGAAACAGATAACAGATTTGGTGTCCAGTTCAAAGTGTGACATGATTTAAAAATTTGAGAGTTTACTTTTGTATTTTACATGAGTTATTATTTGTACAAACATGGTGCAAAGTAATTCATGATTTGTTAAAACATGTTAGTGGCTAGCTAGTTAAAATGGGATATTGTGATTTCACAAGACTGTCTTAGAAGTGATCATTTGAAAATGTTCAATTTGAAAAATGTGCACTTAGAGAAAATATAAAAATCAAGTGTTGCATATTGATATTTATCTGTTTCTATATATATTTATTGTGAGAAATCATTAAGATGATCAGTGTTTCCACAAAGATAAATATCATTAATTATTAATAATAACAGAGTTAAAGGTAAATTGAGCAAATTGGCTACTTCTGGCAATTTATTTAAGTGTGTATCTAACTGGGAGCCCTTCGCATTAATCAGTACCCAAGAAGTAGCCCTTGGTTTCAAAAAGGTTGGTGACCCCTGCTGTAGATCATTGACAGTGTTTGGGGTTGAGGGATGATTTACAATCTAAAATTAACTTTTACCAGCTCAGAGGCGAGTGAGCAGCTCATGATGTCAATATAGCAGCACACGCTAGTTACCTCTGTGTGATGAGCGCCGCTTATAATAACAATCTCGCTAATAGTTGGTAAATAGTCAGGTCACGAAAAGTGACAAGTATTGTTGGCGGTTTTTTTATGTCATTTAAAGGGTTATGTGGACGGAATAAAGGAGCTTCCATTGACTCCATTGTTAGCTGACTTTAGCTGAAATGTATTTACGATTTAGAATGCATTAAAAAGGAAAAACACATTTGTTCGTGCCTTACATAGAGAATGTGAATGACAGGCTAAATTTTAAAAAAGTACAGTGCAGTTGCCACTTAACTCTTGTGTGGTGTTCGGGTCTGTGGGACCAGTTTTCGATTTTTATTAAAAGAAAAATGATACACTTAATTAATTTTTCAAACTGAGACTCACTGGCTTTGGCTCATTTTCTGTGAAGAACATATATCAGAATACATATTTAATGAACACACACCATACACCCCCCTACACATTTCTATTACATGTAAGATGTCCGGGTCCACTGGCTAATAGAAGTGTGGAAATTGATGTTCTGTGTACCACAAACCCTTTCCTTCCAGATGTTCTAAGCTCTGGTGGAGTGCAGACGAGATGGCGTCCTCTGTGGAGCGGTTAGGGGGATAAGCAAACTGGTATGGGTCAAATGTGGGGGGAAGTCTGGAGACAATGTATTCGTTTACCAGCCTCTCGAAGCACTTCAATACAGATGTTTTTTGGGATAAGGTAATCATCTGTTCAGTAATTTAACATAAAAGTGTTTTATTGTGAGGCATTAAAAGCCACAAAATGCAACGGGTCCATCAGACCCACAAACACTGGCTGAGTAACAACAATATGAACACCACACAAGGGTTAATAGAAAACCTATTTCAGTTGTCAAGGCAGGGGACACTGGGACCTAGTCACCAGTCAATCACAGGACACATAAATAAATAACTATTCAAATTCATATTTGTACCTTTTAAGTCTCTAGATAGCTTAACATAAAAGTCTTTGAACTGTCAGTGCCAAAATTCATAGC
>NC_084732.1:86518055-86530555 GCF_033978785.1 Entelurus aequoreus
ATCTATCTATCTATTTATCCATCTATCCATCTACCAGTGATGTGCGGTGAGGTTCATGTCTGGTGAGGCACTGACTTCATCACAGTCAGATTTACAAACATATGAACCCTAAAGAGTATCGTATTCACCATTTGATTGGCAGCAGTTAAGGGGTTATGTTTAAAATCTCATAACAGCATTCTTCCCTGCTTGGCACTCAGCATCAAGGGTTGGAATTGGGGGTTAAATCACCAAAAATGATTCCCGGGTGCGGCGCCGCTGCTGCCCACTGCTCCCCTCACCTCCCAGGGAGTGAGCAAGGGGATGGGTCAAATGCAGAGGACAAATTTCACCACACCTAGTGTGTGTGACAATCATTGGTACTTTAACTTAACTTTAACTTTACGCATACAAACTGTCGCACACAAAAAAGCACATTTAATTAAAAAAAACATTATGGTCTTACCTTTACTTATAAATGAAGTCCATGCGCAGCTCCTTTTGAACAAAAGCATGGATAACTTGTTTATAGAAGTCTTCCTTATCTTTTCTTCAGTTTTAAAAGTCTCTCTGTCTCGATGGAGATCTTCCTTTAATTATTACCTCCTGCTTCGATTGAAAGTCCAGTTTAGAAAACGGTTTTATTTTAGATATGTAATCTTCCATGTTAATAGTCCAGGCAAGAGGAAAAAATAAACGATCACTGCTAACTGTTGCTGCTTGTTGTCACTTCTTCTGCAGCCGAGTAGTCGCAAGAATGATCTCTGGGATCACTACCGCCCTCTACCACCAGGAGGCGGGATTACTGCGAGCCTCACACAGTGCGTCTTTTGCAGCCGTTTTAGATTGCTCAGCACAAGAAATACGTTACACACATACAGTTGTTGACAAAATACACTGTACATTATATACCTCAGCTAACTAAACTATGGAAATAGCAATACGGTCTCACTGCACAGCAGGACAGCAGTTAGTCATTGCGCAATCCATGGTGAGGCTCAACTCAGTGACGTGCCTCAACTGGCTGCTGATCACCGCACCGTCTCTTCTCAGTATTTGAACGGAAAATGTGAAAATTCAGCGATTTTGAATAAAAATAATCTAAAACTGGGGAAGTTAAATGGAAAATAACTTTATAGTATAATCACTGGATACATGTAACAATTTAATTTTTTTTTTTTCTTTTAAATTTTTTTTTCTTTCCATGATGGCACGTGAGTCCCCGCCTCACCTGCCTCCCCTGACTGCACGTCACTCCTATCTACATACACTTGTAAATAACATAATGTCATGGCTGTCTTGAGTTTCCAATAATTTTTACAACTCTTATTTTTTTGTGATAGAGTGATTGGAGCACATACTTGTTGGTCACAAAAAACATTCATGAAGTTTGGTTCTTTTATGATTTTTTATGGGTCTACTGAAAATCTGCTGGATCAAAAGTATACATACAGTAATGTTAATATTTGCTTACATGTTCCTTGGCAAGTTTCACTGCAATAAGGCGCTTTTGGTTGCAATCCACAAGCTTCTGGCATGCTTCTGGTTGAGTTTTTGACCACTCCTCTTGACAAAATTGGTGCAGTTCAGTTTTTGTTGGTTTTCTGACATGGACTTGTTTCTTCAGCATTGTCCACACGTTTAAGTCAGAACTTTGGGAAGGCCATTGTAAAACCTTAATTCTAGCCTGATTTAGCCATTTCTTTACCACTTTTGATTTGTGTTTGGGGTCATTGTCCTGTTGGAACACCCAACTGCGCCCAAGACCCAACCTCCGGGCTGATGATTTTAGGTTGTCCTGAAGAATTTGGAGGTAATCATCCTCTTTCATTGTCCCATTTAAAGCAACAGTTCCATTGGCAGCATAACAGGCCCAGAGCACAATACTAAAACCACCATGCTTGACGGTGGGAATGGTGTTCCTGGGATCAAAGGCCTCACCTTTTCTCCTCCAAGCATATTTCTGGGTATTGTGGCCAAAAAGCTAAATTTTTGTTTTATTTGACATCTCATGGACAAAGATAAGACCTTCTGGACGGTACCGGTACCAAAATGTATTTCGATACTTTTTGGTACTTTTAGATATTTTTCTAAATAAAGGGGACCACAAAAAAGTGCATTATTGGCTTTATTTTAACAAAAAATATTACGGTACATTAAGCATATGTTTCTTATTGCAAGTTTTTCCTTAAATAAAATAGTGAACATACACGACAACTTGTCTTCTAGTAGTAAGTAAGCATACCAAGGCTCCTTATTTAGCTGCTGACATATACAGTAACATATTGTGTCATTTTCCATTCTATTATTTTGTCAAAATTATTAAGGTAGAAAATTAATTTTTAAACTACTTGTTCATTTACTGTTAATATCTGCTTACTTTCTCTTTTAACATGTTCTATCTACACTTCTGTTAAAATGTAATAATCACTTATTCTTCGGTTGTTTGGATGCTTTACATTAGTTTTGGATGAGACCACAAATCTGGGTATCAGTCTGATACCAAGTCGTTACAGGATCATACATTGGTCATATTCAAAGTCCTCATGTGTCCAAGGACATATTTCATAAACATAATACAAATTAAAAAAAACGAAAGAAGATTTTGTGATGCTAAATAATATCGATGTAATCATAGTAGCATTGACTAGATACTTTTGTGTTTGATATCATTACAGTGGATGTCAGGTGTAGATCCACCCATGGCATTTGTTTACATTCAGGAACGGTGAGCTACGGTGTGTAGTGAAGCATGTTTAGCTATTCCTCGTCCTGCAGGGATGATACATGTCAGAAATGTACTTTATTTGTCGCCATGGAGGCGAGGATTAGTGATTTAGAAGTAGCTACAACACTGCAGACTGCAGATGGACTTTAGCCGCTAGCTAGCTAGCCATGTCTTAAAGCACCTCTTCCTGAGGGCTTTTCGGTGTTATAGCTTCATCTTTATTGTTAGTTTTTCCGCCAAAATGTTGTCCCTTTTCTGTCTACACACATTGTCTGCTTGTAAATACCCCGTGATTGTGCACTGTCGAACATGCTCCTCTGCTCGTAAACCAGCAACGACACCTCTACCTCCTCGGTAAATCATCGACGAAACATCCGGGTTACGGAGGTAATGTGATCCACTCATGTCTCACAGCGGATCGGAACAGAAAAAATAAGCCCCTGACCGGAAGGATAGACCGAATATCATCAATTTTACTACTACTTCTACTCTCAGGAGATACTGAACTAAACCCCGGACCAGTAACCACCCGGTTAATGTTGTCTCGCCAGGCGAAGCCTAGCAATGTTGTTGCTAACGATGCCGAGAAAGCTAGCTTAGCTGCGGGACCTCGTCAGAGCTATGCTAAAAACATTAGCTCTCCACCTACGTGAGCTCTCATATGCTCATCACCACCCGAGCTCACCTGCGTTCCAGCTGTCTGCGGCACGACAGAGGACTTCACCACGACCATCGGTGTGGTCGGTGGCCCGGAGACGGAGGAAGACAGCTCAGACACCGGTGAGGACAGCGGATCGGAGGCGGACGGCGTAATGGCTTTCGACGACACCCCGGCCGCCATTAAAGTCGGCATGCGGAGGTCCTCCTAACCTCTCCCAAAACCTTGAGGGTCATCACCACATCACCTGGACCCCCCGCGGCCTACACAGAATTCAGGGGTTTCTTTGTACATCCCTGGTATTTGTTCTCAACCTCACCAAAACCCGCGAAAACCTCATCCACCCCCACCACCCTTACCTGTAGCCCCCCACCCTCTTCAACTCCGCCCCTCCCCCCATCACCTGGCCGACGAACAATGGGCCTCTCTCTCTCTCTCTCTCTCCCCCTCCCCCAAATCTCTCCACACAAACAGTGAATTGGACTGCAATACAACTTCAAGAACAACCATCATTCCTCCATCTTCTGGACAGTACCTCTCCCCAGCGGACTCTGATGCTCTTTTTGGTTCCGGTGGGCTACACATCATCCACCTTAATGTGAACAGCCTCTCTGGAACTGAACTCGACCAAATCAGAGAAATGTTCCACATCAATAAGGTAAAAATCTTGTGTTTCTCTGAAACTAAATTAGATCAAAGTGTTTCTGACTCAGAGATGAAGATAGAAAACTTCTCGGTTATCAGAAAGGACAGGAATAAACATGGTGGTGGTGTTTGTATGTATATTCATCAGGATATAAAACACATAACTTGCACTGATCTTAACCACAATAACCTTGAATCTGTGTGGGCAGAAATCAAATTCACAAACGCTAACCCGGTACTGATAGGGACTGTATACAGACCCCCTAATCAGAGTGATTTCTATGGTGCTCTTGAGGAGTGCTTAGCTGGGGTAGACAACGTGGAGAAAATTATAACTGGAGATCTGAACACAGATATTCAACGCAGAGATGCAGAGACGCGCCTGTCTTCAAATCTTACAGCAAGCTTTGTAATCTGCACGGCCTCTCCCAGCTAATAACACTACCCACAAGGGTGTGTGATTCCACCCAATCAACCGTAGATCTCATTCTCACATTAGACCGGCATAACATAAAAAATAGTGGGGTCATGATCTGTGGTCTTAGCGACCACTATCTAACCTTCTGCACCCGCAAAATAACTAAACCCATAGCCAATGGCCACATAACAGCTCAATCCAGATCCCTTAAAACATACTCCAGTGATAATTTCAACCTTAAATTAGGTGAGTGGGACTGGTCCCCTGTGCTCCCGAGCAACCTGGTCAAAGATGCTTGGGATCGCTTCAAAACAGCGTTCCTAGCGATACTAAATGATATGGCTCCCGTGAAAACAGTCAGAATCAAATCCCACTCCAAACCATGGATGAATCCAGACCTATTAGCTGCCATAAAAGACAGAGACAGAAAATACTTCGAATACCAAAAGTGTAAAATCGAAGTAGATAAACAACACAATAATAATAACCTCAAATCACTCTTTTCAACACTCAAAAAGCAATGCAATAAATTAAGAAATAAGGCAAACAACCTGACTAAATCCTTGAAAAAAAATTACATTAACGATAAAATAGAGGAAAATACAAATAAGCCACGTGAGCTCTGGAAAATTCTCAACAACCAGCTTCCTGAATGCAGCCAGAAACTTAAAACCAGACTCACCAACATCAACATCAAGGAGGGTGACTCCCTCATTACAGATAAAATGGAGGTAGCAAGTATATTAGGGCCTTTACTGTTCCTAATATACGTAAATGACATGTCATCAGCATGCGACTGTGAATTGTTCCTGGTTGCGGATGACTCGGCCCTGCTGTCAAGGACAAGTCACAGGTGGAAAAAATCCTCAGTGCTGAACTCCTTAGTATTTGCACCTGGCTCGCTGACAATAAACTATTTATACACTTAGGTAAAACGGAATCCATCCTATTTGGTTCCCAAATCAATCTCAAGAAAGTCAGTGACTTCACTATAAAAGTGGGTGACATTGTTATCACCAGGAAAGATGAGGTCACCTACCTAGGTTCCATTCTAGAGGCTAATCTTTCCTGTGATAAAATGGCAACCAAGGTAATCAGAAAGGTCAAACAACAAACAAGATTTCTCTACAGAATCTCCTCTCTGGTCAACAAAAGCACCTTGAAGATTCTAGCGGGAACTCTTGTTCAACCCTTTTTCGATTACGCTTGCACCCCCTGGTACCCTAGCACCTCCAAAACCCTCAAATCTAGACTCCAAACATCCCAGAACAAGCTCGTCAGGTTACTTTTAGACCTCCGCCCAAGATCATTCATTTACCATGAATTGATTTACGTTGAAAAACGTATTCGGGTGTTACCATTTAGTGGTCAATTGTACGGAATATGTACTGTACTGTGCAATCTACTAATAAAAGTTTCAATCAATCAATCAATCACACCTCACTCCAACCCACTTCTCCAAAGTGGGCTGGCTCAGGGTGGAGGACAGAGTAAAACAACTTGCACTGAGCCTAGTTTATAAAATCCGCTACACCTCCCTGATACCGAAGTACATGTCAAACTACTTCCTTAAATGACCGCCATAACCACAACACCAGGGGGAGTTCCACAAACCACGTTAAACCCAGATTCCGATCTAACAACGGTCTAAACTCAGTCTCCTTTTATGCCACATCAATATGGAATGCACTCCCAACAGGTGTAAAAGAAAGTGCATCTCTATGCTCCTTCAAAACCGCACAAAAACAACACCTCCAGGCAACTTCAACTCTGGACTAACACCCTCCCCTTCCACATCCCACCTCCCCGGATTGTAAATAACCAAATGAAAATAATCAAATTTATTTCTAATGTATATACTTGTTCTTATGCTATCTGAACTTACTATGTTCTTTGCTCGCTGTACACATCCTACCAAGTCAGACCTACACTATTTCAATGCCCATTTCTCTGATGATGCAATTGTTGATGACTGAAGTGCTGTTATCAACCAAACCCTCCTCATCCCACCCCCCGGGTCGTAAATAATGTAAATAATTCAATGTATATACTCTGATGATTAACTTGTGTGATGACTGTATTATGATGATAGTATATATTTGTACCATGAATTGATTACTTGGACCCCGACTTAAACAAGTTTAAAAACATATTCGGAATATGTACTGAACTGTGCAATCTATTAATAAAAGTTTCAATCAATCAATTAATCAATGTGACGACGACGAGGGGGCTGGGTGGTGGGGTTTTAGAGGCGCTATAGTGCCGAATATAATTCATTAGTATCGCGGTACTATACTAATGCTGGTATACCGTACAACCCTAATAGATACACACATATACATACATACATACATACATATATACACAGTACCGTATTTTCCGCACTATAAAGCGCACCTAAAAACCTCCAATTTCCTCAAACGTTGACAGTGCGCCTTACAATCCGGTGCGCCTTATATATGGACACAACAGGTCTCGCAACTACGGTAACTACGCCAACTTCATTTTCCCCCTTCTACGGCTGCTTAACGTAGAAGAAGAAGCGCTTCTTCTTCTACGGGGGAAAATGAAGTCAACGGCTGCTTACCGTAGTTGCGAGACCTAAACTTTATGTAAAGACCAAAAAATGGCTCCTATTAAGAGACACACTTACGACGCAGAGTTTAAACTCAAGGCGATCAGTCACACAGTAGAACACGGGAATAGAGCAGCAGCGAGAGAATTTAACATTAACGAATCAATGGTGCGGAAGTGGAGGAAGCAACATGATGACCTGCGCCAAGTAAAGAAGACTAAACAGAGTTTCCGAGGGAACAAAACGAGATGGCTACAGTTGGAGGACAAACTCGAACAGTGGGTTGTTGAACAGAGAGCAGCAAGTAGAAGTGTCAGTACAATCACTATTTGTTTTGTTGACATTCCCTTTAGCGCAGCTCCATCTAATGGATGCATAACGTAACGCCAGCCTGTAGCGTCTATTCTATGCGCCTTATAATTCGGTGCGCCTTATATACAGTATGAACAAAGTTTTAAAATAGGCCATTCATTGAAGGTGCGCCTTATAATCCGGTGTGCCTTATAGTGCGGAAAATACGGTATATATATCCATCCATCCATGCATCCATCCATCAATTTTTCTCCGCTTATCCGAGGTCGGGTCGCGTGGGCAGCAGCCTAAGCAGAGAAGCCCAGACTTCCCTCTCCCCAGCCACTTCGTCCAGCTCCTACCGGGGGATCCCGAGGCGTTCTCAGGCCAGCCGGGAGACATAGTCTTCCCAACATGTCCTGGGTCTTCCCCGTGGCCTTCTGACGCTTGGACGTGCCCTAAACACCTCCCTAGGGAGGCGTTCGGGTGGCATTCTGAGCAGATGCCCGAACCACCTCATCTGGCTCCTCCCGGATGACAGAGCTTTACACACACACACACACACACACACACTATATATATATATTTCAATAACTGCTTCTTTGCTATCACTTTTACTATCATATATGTACATATCCTAATCGCTGATGCTGTTCTATTGTTGTTATTAGGGTCCGCACAGGACCTTTTCAAAAGGAATCCCAAAGGGAGTCCTTTTGCAATGGGACGAAAGGACCCTATTGAAATTGTAAGGTTTTATTATTATTATTATTATTCTTTATTATTTTTCCGCAGCTTTGCGCACTACTTTGCCCCCCTTAACATGCTTCAAAACTCACCAAATTTTTTACACACATACAAAAACCTGCCCCCCCCACTTTAGTAAAACAACCAAACCCCACAAATACAAATTGCTCTCTAGCGCCCCCTAGGAAAAACCCAAAAACAAACTGCCTGTAACTCCCACTAGGAAGGTCGTAGAGACATGAAACAAAAACCTCTATGTAGGTCTGCTTTAGACCTACAACTCATAATTTCACATCCTGGGGCAAAAACCAACAGGAAGTTGGCAATTTCCCCTTCAAGACAAAAATGTACTAAAAAGACTGCTTTTTACGTCTTTGACCTCTAATTTGACCCCCTTAAAATACTTCAAAACTCACCAAAATTCTCACACACATCGGGACTGGTGGAAATTACGACCTAAAAAAAAACCGAACCCCAAAACTCAAAGTTGTGCTCTACATCATTTTTGGAAAAAACAGACAAAAAACTGCTCCTCTGAGGAAAACTCTGACAAAACTGCTTGTAACTTCCGGTAGAGACATGAAACAAATACCTATATGTAGGTCTTGCGTAGACCTACATTTCATACATTGACATCCTTCAGCAAAAATCGACAGGAAGTTTGCTATTCCTCCTTCAAAACAACATTTTTGTTACAAACGGTCACCAAACATCAAACGTTATCTCCTCTGAGCGCGTTTGTCGTTTCGGCTCATATGTTGCTCCAAAACCTGTATGTACCTTTCAGCATTAATGGCGCCTTCACAGATGTGTAAGTTACCCATGTCTTGGGCACTAATACACCCCCATACCATCACAGATGCTGGCTTTTCAACTTTGCGCCTATAACAATCCGGATAGTTCTTTTCCTCTTTGGTCCGGAGGACACGACGTCCACAGTTTCCAAAAATAATTTGAAATGTGGACTCGTCAGACACTTTTCCACTTTGTATCAGTCCATCTTAGATGAGCTCAGGCCCAGCGAAGCCGACGGCGTTTCTGGGTGTTGTTGATAAACGGTTTTCGCCTTGCATAGGAGAGTTTTAACTTGCACTTACAGATGTAGCGACCAACTGTAGTTACTGACAGTGGGTTTCTGAAGTGTTCCTGAGCCCATGTGGGGATATCCTTTACACACTGATATCGCTTGTTGATGCAGTACAGCCTGAGGTATCGAAGGTCACGGGCTTAGCTGCTTACGTGCAGTGATTTCTCCAGATTCTCTGGACCCTTTGATGATATTACGGAGCGTAGATGGTGAAATCCCTAAATTCCTTGCAATAGCTGGTTGAGAAAAGTTTTTCTTAAACTGTTCAACAATTTGCTCACGCATTTGTTGACAAAGTGGTGACCCTCGCCCGATCCTTGTTTGTGAATGACTGAGCATTTCATGGAATTTACTTTTATACCCAATCATGGCACCCACCTGTTCCCAATTTGCCTGTTCACCTGTGGGATGTTCCAAATAAGTGTTTGATGAGCATTCCTCAACTTTATCAGTATTTATTGCCACCTTTCCCAACTTGTTTGTCACGAGTTGCTGGCATCAAATTCCAAAGTTAATGATTATTTGCAAAAAAAAAAAATGTTCATCAGTTTGAACATCAAATATGTTGTCTTTGTAGCATATTCAACTGAAAATGGGTTGAAAATGATTTGCAAATCATAGTATTCTGTTTATATTTACATCTAACACAATTTCCCAATTCATATGGAAACGGGGTTTGTATTTATATTTGTGCATGTTCTGTGACTGGATGTCGTTAAAGTTCATGGCTAATAGTAGACAAATACAAATAGTGTTTGAATTGTTTCATTAGTTTTATTGCTAATTGTATAGGGTTAAAAAAATTATGTTTAAATCGTTTAATTTGTCTTACAGCTAGTTGCACAGATACAGCTAGTGCAGGGGTGGGCAATTAATTTTTACCGGGGGCCGCATGAGCAACCCGAGCACTGCTGGAGGGCCACATCGACAATATTTCAATTAAATTTTGCTCAATATTATTTTTGATATATACCGTAAGATAAATAATAATAATAATAATAATAATAATAATAATAATAATAATAATTAATAATAATAGTAATACTTCAACATAGTGTATGTAACAGCATTCCATGACTAATATAAATAAATTAACATTAATAATAAATGACAGTAAAATAAGCACACGTATGACTGAGGAGTCATAGTGTAACTTTGTGTGATGTTTGAGTTGTCCGACTTTTTGTGTGGCCATAAACGCACCAGTGGTTTAGTGCTATGCGTGTTGGTGACAGATGACAAGTTGGTTTTGGCCTGGTTTGTACGGCAGAAAATGACTAATTTTTCGAGATAGAAGTGTTTTACTTATGTTTTTGGTGTGGTTATGGCCGAATATAAACAGTTTTGCTCAATAAAGTGATCGATATAATTCCTGGCCTCGAAGCATCTCGATAGACGTTACAATAATTGAACGGTGTTCAATTGAACGGTGTTGACGAACACCGTTAGGGCCGCTTGTTGTCACTGTCACTCAAAGTTGCATTGCAAAATTACATAGAATAAATATGTTTATTTTGTTTAGAATTCAAATGGGATTTGATTTGGTGCGCGGCATATATTTGCTGCGCGCAGCAGACGCTTGAGCAGTGCGCAATTGCGCAGGCACGCACCTTAGAGGGAACGTTGCATGGCAGTCCATGTCTTGTTGGAAACACGCCATTCTTCATCAACTTTTCTCTTTTTAGCGTCTCGGGTGTAAACCGTGCATCACTTGTCGCTGCATGTGCACCATCACTCGCAGGTTACACACTGACACACGCCCATAAATAATAATTTTCAAAATAAAAGCAGCACAGTTGTATTGCGCGCACGACATAGATGTTTTTTCAACTTTATTTTGTAATTAATGATTGCAGCTGTTCACATTCACTCACAATCACGCACACGCATACGTCCACACGGAAGTAATACAAATAGCGATTTTCAAAACAAAAGCAGCACCGTTGTATTGCACACTCGACATAGATACTTTTTAAAATTTATTTTGTAATTTATAATTGGCCTCACGCGGGCCGGACAGGGACGCACAAAGGGCCGGATGCGGCCCGCGGGCCGCAGAATGCCCAGGTCTGAGCTAGTGTGTAGATTGTTTCATTAGTCTTTTAGCAAACATTGTACATTAAAAAACAGTTGTCAACTTTTGAGTTAAATTGACTGCAACATAGAAATTGTTACATTAGTCTTACAGATATTAGTTTAGAAACTTTTATTTAAGACAAAAGTATACATGATTATAATTCTAAAATAAGAACAATTGTGTCATCAACTTTTATTTAAGACACAACTAAACAGAAGTATTCTTTTAAAATAGAAAAAAAAGCTCATAAACTTTTATTTTAGGCAAAACAGCCTTTATACAATATAATACTTTTTAAGAAAGAAAAAATGTTTAGAAGCTTTTATTCAAGGCATAGTAAATAAACTTTTATGTAAGATAAAAAGTAGACAATATAATACTTTTAATATAAGGACAATAGTTAACTTTTATTTAGGATAAAAACTGCCTAAATACAAAATAATACTTTTAAAATAAGAAAAATAGTTCACTTTTATTTAAGACAAAACTTAACATAAGAAAAGCATTGTAAATAAACGTTTTATTTAAGTTATATTAACTTCTGCATATCTATAATAACTCATATCTGCTACAAATGCAACCTTAGTAGTATGAGACAACCGAAATAAGATCGTATGTGGGTATAGCTTGGCATATAAATCAACTTTTGTAAATGGGTTAAAATGATGTGAAATAGTGGCGTAAATGCACTATTACTTTAACTAAAATTAATAAAGGGAATTAAAAATAATAAATCACTGTAATCAAATTAAATAATACATTTGAGGGGGTGGATTAAGCCTTTATAACTGCTGTAATTACTACAACTAAAATGGTAGACAGCTTAAAAAAAAATAAAATAATAATAATTGAACTTTGTGGAAGCCACACCCACTTACGGTTATGAAACAATTATCCCTCGCAGTCCCCGCTGCCCCCCCCCCCTTTTTTTTGGGAGTGACATTATCTTCTCAAGATATCTAAAATCTGTGAAGACCAAGTCCTGCAGAGGATGTCGTTCATATCACCACAGCTGATCTGTCGTACTTTGAAGAGGCACGATTACAGCAAGGATGAACCAACTGTACTACTAGAGGTGAGGGAAAGAATCGGAATTCGGACATGGACGTGGACAATTATAAAATCCATTCGTAAACGTCAATAATCGATAATCAATTTATTTATTGTAAATAAAATAATGCAGACAGTTCTAAAATGTGGTTGACTGCAGCGAGCCACCTCACCGAGCGATGCGACAACCTCCATTATTATAGGGCACTTATGGTCCAATTTTGCACACATTTCCACTAATT
>NC_084732.1:88038055-88120555 GCF_033978785.1 Entelurus aequoreus
GAATGCATTATTTCAGGCAGTATTAGCCATTTTTATGTGTACTTTAGGAGTTATGTTTAAATCACTGTCTGATTGAGTGTAGCAGTTATATTGTCATTATGTGTAAAATTAAAATTTTGTATTTGCAAAACTTACAAAAAACAATTGATTCCAGTAATTCTCACATAGATTCAATATTACAGGCATTTTTAGACATTTTGCATGTTTGATTAGGAATTGTGTTGGAATACATTTTTATTGCTTTTTTCTTATTATTTCAGGATTTTAAGAACATTACTGTCATATTGAGTAAAAAACTACTTTTTGTGTTTGCAAGTCTTAAAAAAACCATATGTTTCGAGTACAACTCACAAGGATGCACTGTTTCAGGCATTATTAGCCTTTTTTCACATGTAGTTTACGAGTTATAATTAAATGACTGTATATTGAGTGTGACACTGTCATTGTGAGTATAACCTAATTTTTGTATTTGCAATTCTTACAAAAACAACCGATTTTAGTAAAACTCACATAGATACAATATTACAGGCATGTATAGACATATTGCATGTTTGGTTTTGGAGTTATGTTTATATAACCTCCTTTCTGAGCTGCCACTTTATCATGGTAGAGGAATTTGCATGTCCTACTGATCCTAGGATCCTTCTATATCCCCTGGTAGGGTCTCCAAAGTCAAACAGGTCCTAGGTGAGGGATCAAACAAACAGCAGCTCAAGGACCATTATGAAAAGTACAAATCGAGGACCTAGATTTTTCCTCGCCCGGACGCGGGTCACCGTGGCTCCCCTGTGGAGCCAGGCCCAGACGTGGGCCACGATGGCGAGCGCCTGTCAGCTCGAAGAGGCAACGTGGGTCCCCCTCCAATGTGCTCACCACTCATGGGTTGGGTCATAGAGGTCGGGTGCAGTGTGAGCTGGGAGGCAGCCGAAGGCAGGGCACTTGGTGGTCCCATAAGCTAAATCATGGGACGTGGAACGTCTCCTCGCTGGGAGGAAAGGAGCCTGAGCTGGTGCGCGAGGTGGAGAAGTTCCGGCTAGATATAGTTGGACTCACTTCGACGCACAGCAAGGCTCTGGAACCTGTTCTCTCGAGAGGGGCTGGACTCTCTTCCACTCTGGCGTTGCAAGCAATGAGAGGCTGGGGTGGCAATTCTTGTTGCCCCCCGGCTCAAAGCCTGCACGTTGGACTTTAACCCAGTAGACGAGATGGTAGCTTCCCTCCGCCTTCGGGTTGGGGGACGGGACTTGACTGTTGCTTGTGTTTACGCACCAAGCAGCAGCTCAGAGTACCCACTCTTTTTGGATTCCTTTGAGGGAGTAGTGGAGAGTGATTCCCTTGTTCTGCTGGGGGACTTCAAAGCTCATGTTAGCAACGACAGTGAAACCTGGAGAGGCGTGATTGGAAAAAAATGGCCACCCGGATATGAAACCAGCTGGTACTTTGTTATTAGACTTTTGTGCTCGTCACAGATTGTCCATAACAAACACAATGTTCAAACATAAGGGTGTCCATATGTGCACTTGGCACCAGGACACCCTAGGCCGCAGTTCCATGATTGACTTTGTAGTTGTGTCATCGGATTTGCGGCCTCATGTTTTGGACACTCGGGTGAAGAGAGGGCAGAGCTTTCTACCGATCACCTGGCTGGCTCCAATGGTGGGGGAGGATGCCGGACAGACCTGGCAGGCCCAAACGCATTGTGAAGGTCTGCTGGGAACGCCTAGCAGAGTTTCCTGTCGGAGAGAGTTTCAATTCCCACCTCCGGAATAACTTTGAACATGTCACGAGAGGTGGTGGACATTGAGTGTGAGTGGACGATGTTCCGTGCCTCTCTTGTCGAGCCGGCTGATTGGAGCTGGTGCCTGTCGTGGTGGTAATCTAAAACCCGCTGGTGGACACGAGCAGTGAGGGATGCCATCAAGCTGAAGAAAGAGCCTATCGGGTCCTTTTGTCCCATGGGACTCCAGAGGCAGCGGACAGGTACTGACAGGCCAAGCGACCTCTACTGCGGCTGTTGTGGATCGGTGGAGGGAATACTTTGAAGACCTCCTCAATCCCACCAACATGTCTTCCTATGAGGAAGCAGTGCCTGGTTAATCTGTGGTGGGCTCTCCTATTTCTGGGGCTGAGGTTGCCAAGGTAGTTAAAAAGCCGGGGGTGGATGAGATCCGTCGGAATTCCTTAAGGCTCTGGATGCTGTGAGGCTGTCGTAGTTGACAAGACTCTGCAACATCGCGTGGACATCGGGGGCGGTACCTCTGGATTGGCAGACCGGGGTGGTGGTTTCTCAACTTTAACAAGGGGAACTGGAGGGTGTGTTACAACTATCGTGGATCACACTCAGCCTATTCATGTGTACTGGAGAGGAGGCTACGCCGGATAGTCAAACCTCGGATCCAGGACGAACAGTGTGGTTTTTTTCCTGGTCGTGGAACGGTAGACCAGCTTTATACTCTCGCATGGCATGGGAGTTTGCCCAACCAGTCTACATGTGCTTTGAGGACTTGTAGAAGGCATTTGACCGTGTCCCCCGGGGAGTCCTGTGGGGAGTGCTCAGAGAGTATGGGGTATCTGATTGTGGCGGGCACACCCTGTATGATCAGCGTCAGAGCTTGATCCGCATTGCCGGCAGTAAGTCGGACCCCTTTCCAATGATGGTTGGACTCCGCCAAGGCTGCCTTTATCACCGATTCTGTTCATTACTTTTATGGACAGAATTTCTAGGCGCAGTCATGGCGTTGAGTGGATCCGGTTTGGTGGCTGAAGGATTAGGTCTCTGCTTTTTGCAGATGATGTGGTCCTGATGGTTTCAACCGGCCAGGATCTTCAGCTCTCATTGGATCGGTTTGCAGCCGAGTTTGAAGCGACTGGGATGAGAATCGGCACCTCCATGGTTCTCGCCCGGGAAAGGGTGGGGTGCCATCTCCAGGTTGGGGAGGAGAACTTGCCCCAAGTGGAGGAGTTCAAGTACCTAGGAGTTTTGTTCATGAGTGAGGGAAGAGTGGATCGTGAGATCCACAGGCGGATCGGTGCGGCGTCTTCAGTAATGAGGACGCTATATCGATCCGTTGTGGTGAAGAAGGAGCTGAGCCAGAAGGAAAAGCTCTCAATTTACCAATCGATCTACGTTCCCATCCTCACCTATGGTCATGAGCTTTGGGTTATGACCGAAAGGACACGATCACAGGTACAAGCGGCCGAAATGAGTTTTCTCCGCCGGGTGGCGGTTCTCTCCCTTAGAGATAGGATGAGAAGCTCTGTCATCCGGGAGGAACTCAGAGTAAAGCCACTGCTCTTCCACACTGAGAGGAGCCAGATGAGGTGGTTCGGACATCTGCTCAGGATGTCACCAGAACGCCTCCCTAGGGAGGTGTTTCGGGCAAGTCCGACCGGCAGGAGGCCACGGGGAAGACCCAGGACAAATTGGGAACGCCTCGGGATACCCCGAGAAGAGCTGGACGAAGAGGCTGGGGAGAGGGAAGTCTGGGCTTCTCTGCTTAGGCTGCTGTCCCCGCAACACGACCTTGGATAAGCGGAAGAAAATGGATGGATTTAGTATGACATTAGTATTGAGTAAAAAAACTAACCTTACAAAATATATTTTTTCTAGTAAAATTCACAAAGATACATATCTCCAGGCAATATTAGCCATGTTGCATGTGTGGTTTATGAGTAAAGTTTAAATAACTGTCAGATTGAGTGTGACAGTATACTGTCATAGTGGAAAAAAAACATATTTTGTATTTGCAAACCTTACAAAAACAACTGATTCTACTTAAACTCACATGGATACAATATTACAGGCATTTTTAGACATAATGCATGTTTTGTTTTGGAGTTATGTTTATATAACTTTCTTATTTAGTATGACAGTTATACGGTCATGAGTAAAAAAAACTAACTTGTGTCTTTACAAAACTTACAAATAATAGTTTTTCCAGTAAAACTCACAAAGACACATTTCTCCAGGCATTATTAGTCATTTTGCGTGTGTGGTTTAGGAGATATGTTTAAATAACTGTCATATTGAATGTGGCAGTTATACTGTCATTATGAGTAAAACCCAATTTTTGTATTTGTAAACCTTACCAAAATACCTGATTCTGGTAAAACTCCTACGATTCAATGTTGCAGGCATTTTTAGACGGATTGCAAGTTTGGTTTTGGAGTTATGTTTATATAACTTTTCATATTTAGTATGACAGGGCTGGGTCATAAAGGTTGGGTGCAGTTTGAGCCGGGCGGCAGCCGAAGGCAGGGCACTTGGTGGTCCCATAAGCTAGCTCTTGGGATGTGGAACGTCTCCTCGCTGGGAGGGAAGGGGCCTGATATGTTTCGAGTAAAACTCACAAGGATGCATTATTTCAGGCATTGTTAGCCATTTTTCATGTGTGGTTTAGGAGTTATGTTTAAATAACTGTCAAACTGTCATAGTGAGTAAAACCTAAATTTTGTATTTGCAAACCTTACAAACACAACTGATTCTAGTAAAACTCACATGGATTCAATATTAAAAGCATTTTTACAAATTTTGCATCTTTGGTTTAGGAATTATGATGGAATACATTTGTATTGCTTTTTTCGCATTATCTCAGGATTTTAAGAACATTACTGTCATATTGAGTAAAAAACTACATTTTGTGTAAAAAAAAGCATATGTTTAGAGTAAAACTCACAAGCATGCATTATTTCAGGCATTATTAACCATTTTCACGTGTGGTTTAGGAGTTATGTTTAAATAACTGTCAAATTGAGTGTGACTGTCATAGTGAGTAAAACTTAGTTTTGTATTTGCAAACCTTACAAACACAACTGATTCTAGTAAAACTCACACGGATTCAAAATTACTAGCATTTTTACACATTTTGCATGTTTGGTTTAGGAATTATGATGGAATACATTTTTATTGCTTTTTTCGCATTATCTCAGGATTGTAAGAACATTACTGTCGTATTGAGCAAAAAACTACATTTTGTGTTTGCAAGCCTTAAAAAAAGTATATCTTTAGAGTAAAACTCACAAGCATGCATTATTTCAGGCATTATTAGCCATTTTCCACGTGTGGTTTAGGAGTTATGTTTAAATAACTGTCAAATTGAGTGTGACTGTCATAGTGAGTAAAACCTAGTTTTTGTATTTGCAAACCTTACAAACACAACTTATTCTAGTAAAACTCACACGGATTCAAAATTACTAGCATTTTTACACATTTTGCATGTTTGGTTTAGGAATTATGATGGAATACATTTTTATTGCTTTTTTCGCATTATCTCAGGAATGTAAGAACATTACTGTCATATTAAGTAAAAAAATACTTTTTGTTTGCAAGCCTTAAAAAAAGCATATGTTTAGAGTAAAACTCACAAGCATGCATTATTTCAGGCATTATTAGCCATTTATCAAATGTGGTTTAGGAGTTATGTTTAAATAACTGTCAAATTGAGTGTGACTGTCATAGTGAGTAAAACTTAGTTTTTGTATTTGCAAACCTTACAAACACAACTGATTCTAGTAAAACTCACACGGATTCAAAATTACTAGCATTTTTACACATGTTGCATGTTTGGTTTAGGAATTATGATGGAATACATTTTTATTGCTTTTTTCGCATTATCTCAGGATTGTAAGAACATTACTGTCGTATTGAGCAAAAAACTACATTTTGTGTTTGCAAGCCTTAAAAAAAGTATATCTTTAGAGTAAAACTCACAAGCATGCATTATTTCAGGCATTATTAGCCATTTTCCACGTGTGGTTTAGGAGTTATGTTTAAATAACTGTCAAATTGAGTGTGACTGTCATAGTGAGTAAAACCTAGTTTTTGTATTTGCAAACCTTACAAACACAACTGATTCTAGTAAAACTCACACGGATTCAAAATTACTAGCATTTTTACACATTTTGCATGTTTGGTTTAGGAATTATGATGGAATACATTTGTATTGCTTTTTTCGCATTATCTCAGGAATGTAAGAACATTACTGTCATATTGAGTAAAAAAATACTTTTTGTTTGCAAGCCTTAAAAAAAGCATATGTTTAGAGTAAAACTCACAAGCATGCATTATTTCAGGCATTATTAGCCATTTATCAAATGTGGTTTAGGAGTTATGTTTAAATAACTGTCAAATTGAGTGTGAATGTCATAGTGAGTAAAACTTAGTTTTTGTATTTGCAAACCTTACAAACACAACTGATTCTAGTAAAACTCACACGGATTCAAAATTACTAGCATTTTTACACATTTTGCATGTTTGGTTTAGGAATTATGATGCAATACATTTGTATTGCTTTTTTCGCATTATCTCAGGATTGTAAGAATATTACTGTCATATTGAGTAAAAAACTACTTTTTGTGTTTGCAAGCCTTAAAAAAAGTATATGTTTGGAGTAAAACTTACGTGTGGTTTAGGAGTTACGTTTAAATAACTGTCAAATTGAGTGTGACTGTCATAGTGAGTAAAACCTAATTTTTGTATTTGCAAACCTAACAAACACAACTGATTCTAGTAAAACACACATGGATTCCATATTACAGACATTTTTAGACATTTTGCATGTTTGATTTAGGAATTAAGTTGGAATACATTTTTGTTGCTTTTTTCGCATTATCTCAGGATTTTAAGAACATTGCTGTCATATTGAGTAAAAAACTACTTTTTGTGTATGCAAGCCTTAAAAAAATGATACGTTTCTTGTAAAACTCACATGGATGCATTATTTGAGGCATTGTTAGCCATTTTTTATGCGTGGTTTAGGAGTTATGATTAAATAACTGTCAAATTGAGTGTTACTGTCATAGTGAGTAAAACCTAATTTTTGTATTTGCAAACCTAACAAACACAACTGATTCCAGTAATTCTTACATTGATTCAATATTACAGACATTTTTAGACATGTTGCATGTTTGATTTAGGAATTAAGTTGGAATACATATTTATTGCTTTTTTCGCATTATCTCAGGATTTTAAGAACATTGAGTTTGAGTTTGAGTTTGAGTTGCTGTCATATTGAGTAAAAAACTACTTTTTGTGTTTGCAAGCCTTAAAAGAATTATATGTTTGGAGTACAACTCACAAGGATGCATTATTTCAGGCATTGTTAGCCATTTTTCATGTGTGGTTTAGGAGTTATGTTTAAATAACTGTCAAATTGAGTGTGACTGTCATAGTGAGTAAAACCAAATTTTTGTATTTGCAAACCTTACAAGCACAACTGATTCTAGTGAAACTCACATGGATTCAATATTACAGACATTTTTAGACATTTTGCATGTTTGATTTAGAAATTTTGTTGGAATACATTTTTATTGCTTTTTTCGCATTGTCTCAGGATTTTAAGAACATAATAATGGATTAGATTTATGTCGCGCTTTTCTATTGTTAGTTACTCGAAGCGCTCACAGAGAAGTGGGAACCCATCATTCATTCACACCTGGTGGTGGTAAGCTACATTTGTAGCCACAGCTGCCCTGGGGTAGACTGACGGAAGCAAGGCTGCCAGTTTGCGCCTACGGCCCCTCCGACCACCACCTACCATTCATTCATCATTCATTTCACCGGTGTGAGCGGCACCGGGGGCAAAGGGTGAAGTGTCCTGCCCAAGGACACAACGGCAGCGATTTTTGGATGGTAAGAGGCGGGGAGCGAACCTGCAACCCTCAGGTTTTTGGCACGGTTGCTCTACCCACTACGCCACGCCGTCTCAAAACATTACTGTCGTCCCAAAACATTACTGTCTTTTGAGTAAAAAACTACTTTTTGTGTTTACAAGCCTTAAAAAAAGCATATGTTTAGAGTAAAACTCACAAGCATGCATTATTTCAGGCATTATTAGCCATTTTTCACGTGTGGTTTATTAGTTATGTTTATATAACTGTCAAATTGAGTGTGACTGTCATTGTGAGTAATACCTAATTTTTGTATTTGCAAACCTTACAAACACAACTGATTCTAGTAAAACTCACATGGATTCAATATTACAAGCATTTTTACACATTTTGCATGTTTGATCCAGGAATTATAATGAATACATTTTTATTGCTTTTTTTGCATTATCTCAGGATTGTAAGAACATTACTGTCATTTTGAGTAAAAAACTACTTTTTGTGTTTGCAAGCCTTAAAAAAACATTTTTCGAGTAAAACTCACAAGTATGCATTATTTCTGGCATAAATAGCCATTTTTTACGTGTAGTTTAGGAGTTATGTTTAAATAACTGTCATATTTAGTGTGACAGTATGCTGTCATAGTGAGTAAAACCTAATTATTGTATTTGCAAACCTTACAAAAACAACTGATTTCAGTAAAACTCACACAGATACAACATTACAGGCATTTTTAGACATAATGCTTGTTTTGTTTTGGAGTTATGTGTATATAAAACTTTCATATTTAGTATGACAGGTATACTGTCATATTGAATAAAAAAAAATAACTTGTGTTTTGCAAACCTTATAAAATATATTTTGTCTCCAGGCATTATTAGCCATATTGCATGTGTTGTTTAGGAGTTATGTTTAAATATATTTGTATTGCTTTTTTTGCATTATCCCAGGATTCTAGAACATTACTGTCATATTGGGTAAAAAACAAAAATTTGTGTTGCAAGATTTAAAAAAGCATATGTTTTAAATAAAACTCCCAAGGATGCATTATTTCAGCTATTATTAGCCATTTTATCACGTGTGGTTTGGAGTTATGTTTAAATAACTGTCATTTGAGTGTGACAGTATACTGTCATAGTGGGTTAAAACCTAAATTTTGTATTTGCAAACTTTACAAAAACAACTGATTCTAGTAAAACTCTACAGGATTCAATATTAAAGTAATTTTTAGAACTGTTGCTAGTTTTGTTCAGGAATTATGATGAAATAAATGTTTATTGCTTTTTTCGCATTATCTCAGGATTTTAGAACATTACTGTCATATTGAGTAAAAATCAACTTTTTGATTTTGCAAGCCTTATGTTTCGAGTAAAACTCACAAGACTGCATTATTTCAGGCAATATTAGCCATTTGTATGTGTACTTTAGGAGTTATGTTTAAATCACTGTCAGATTGAGTGTAGCAGTTATATTGTCATTATGTGTAAAATTAAAATTTTGTATTTGTAAAACTTACAAAAAATAATTGATTCCAGTAATTCTCACATATATTCAATATTACAGGCATTTTTAGACATTTTGCATGTTTGATTAGGAGTTGTGTTGGAATACATTTTTATTGCTTTTTTCTTATTATTTCAGGATTTTAAGAACGTTACTGTCATATTGAGTAAAAAACTACTTTTTGTGTTTGCAAGTCTTAAAAAAAATGTATGTTTCGAGTACAACTCACAAGGATGCACTGTTTCAGGCATTATTAGCCTTTTTTCACATGTATTTTAGGAGTTATAATTAAATGACTGTATATTGAGTGTGACACTGTCATTGTGAGTATAACCTAATTTTTGTATTTGCAATTCTTACAAAAACAACCGATTTTAGTAAAACTCAAATAGATACAACATTACAGGCATGTATAGACATATTGCATGTTTGGTTTTGGAGTTATGTTTATATAACCTCCTTTCTGAGCTGCCACTTTATCATGGTAGAGGAATTTGCGTGTCCTACTGATCCTTAGGGTCTCCAAAGTCAAACAGGTCCTAGGTGAGGGATCAAACAAACAGCAGCTCAAGGACCATTATGAAAAGTACAAATCGAGGACCTAGATTTTTCCTCGCCCGGACGCGGGTCACCGGGGCTCCCCTGTGGAGCCAGGCCCAGAGGTGGGCCACGATGGCGAGCGCCTGGTGGCCGGGCCTGTAAGCTCGAAGAGGCAACGTGGGTCCCCCCTCCAATGGGCTCACCACTCATCGGCTGGGTCATAGAGGTCGGGTGCAGTGTGAGCTAACGAAGGCAGGGCATTACTAGCGTCCCATAAGCTAGCTCATGGGACGTGGAACGTCTCCTCGCTGGGAGGAAATGAGCCTGAGCTGGTGCGCGAGGTGGAGAACTTCCGGCTAGATATAGTTGGAATCACTTCGACGCACAGCAAAGGCTCTGGAACCTGTTCTCTCGAGAGGGGCTGGATTCTCTTCCACTCTGGCGTTGCAAGCAATGAGAGACTGGGATGACAATTCTTGTTGCCCCCCGGCTCAAAGCCTGCACCTTGGACTTTAACCCAGTAGACGAGATTGTAGCTTCTCTCAGCCTTTGGGTTGGGGGACGGGTCTTGACTGTTGGTTGTGTTTACGCACCAAGCAGCAGCTCAGAGTACCCACTCTTTTTGGATTCCTTTGAGGGAGTACTGTAAAGTGATTCCCTTGTTCTGCTGGGGGACTTCAAAGCTCATGTTAGCAACAACAGTGAAACCTGGAGAGGCGTGATTGGAAAAAGATGGCCACCCGGATTTGAAACCAAGTGGTAGTTTGTTATTGGACTTTTGTGCTCGTCACGGATTGTCCATAACAAACACAATGTTCAAACATAAGGGTTTCCATATGTGCACTTGGCACAAGGACACCCTAGGCCGCTGTTCCATGATTGACTTTGTAGTTGTGTCATCGGATTTGCGGCCTCATGTTTTGGATACTCGGGTGAAGAGAGGGGCAGAGCTGGTTCCGATGGTGGGGGAGGATGCCGGACAGACCTGGCAGGCCCCAACACATTGTGAAGGTCTGCTGGGAACGCCTAGCAGAGTTTCCTGTCAGAGAGAGTTTCAATTCCCACCTCCGACTTTGAACATGTCACGAGAGGTGCTGGACATTGAGTTTGTGTGGACCATGTTCCGTGCCTCTTTTGTCGAGCCGGCTGATTGGAGCTGGTGCCTGTCGTGGTGTAATCTAAAACCCGCTGGTGGACACCAGCAATGAGGGATGCTGTCAAGCTGAAGAAAGAGCCTATCGGGTCCTTTTGGCTCATGGGACTCCAGAGGCAGCGGACAGGTACTGACAGGCCAAGCGACCTCTACTGCGGCTGTTGTGGATCGGTGGAGGGAATACTTCGAAGACCTCCTCAATCCCACCAACATGTCTTCCTATGAGGAAGCAGTGCCTAGGTAATCTGTGGTGGGCTCTCCTATTTCTGGGGCTGAGGTTGCCAAGGTAGTTAAAAAGCTTCTCGGTGGCAAGGGGGGGATGAGATCCGTCCGGAGTTCCTTAAGGCTCTGGATGGTGTGAGGCTGTCTTGGTTGACAAGACTCTGCAACATCGCATGGACATTGGGGGCGGTACCTCTGGACCGGGGTGATGGTTTCTCTCTTTAAGAAGGGGAACCGGAGGGTGTGTTCCAACTATCGTGGATCACACTCCTCAGCCTATTCATGTGTACTGGAAAGGAGGCTACTCCAGATAGTCGAACCTCGGATCCAGGATGAACAGTGTGGTTTTCGTCCTGGTCGTGGAACGGTAGACCAGCTTTATACTCTCGGCAGGGTCCTTGAGTGTGCATGAGTGTTTGCCCAACCAGTCTACATGTGCTTTGAGGACTTGGAGAAGGCATTCGACCGTGTCCCCCGGGGAGTCCTGTGGAGAGTGCTGAGAGAGTATGGGGTAACTGACTGTCTGATTGTGGCGGGTCGCTCCCTGTATGATCAGTGTCCGAGCTTGGTCCGCATTGCCGGCAGTAAGTCGGACCCCTTTCCAGTGATGGTTGGACTCTGCCAAGGCTGCCTTTGTCACCGATTCTGTTCATAACTTTTATGGACAGAATTTCTAGGCGCAGTCATGGCGTTGAGTGGATCCGGTTTGGTGGCTGCAGGATTAGGTCTCTGCTTTTTGCAGATGATGTGGTCCTGATGGCTTTAACTGGCCAGGATCTTCAGCTCTCATTGGATCGGTTTGCAGCCGAGTGTGAAGCGACTGGGATGAGAATCAGCACCTCCAAGTCCGAGTCCATGGTTCTCGCCCGGGAAAGGGTGGAGAACCATCTCCTGGTTGGGGAGGAGAACTTGCCCCAAGTGGAAGAGTTCAAGTACCTAGGAGCCTTGTTCACAAGACTGTGAGATCCACAGGCGGATCGGTGCGGCGTCTTCAGTAATGAGGACGCTATATCGATCCGTTGTGGTGAAGAAGGAGCTGAGCCAGAAGAAAAAGCTCTCAATTTACCCGTCGATCTACGTTCCCATCCTCACCTATGGTCATGAGCTTTGGGTTATGACCGAAAAGACACGATCACGGGTACAAGCGGCCGAAATGAGTTTCCTCCGCCGGGTGGCGGGTCTCTCCCTTAGAGATAGGATGAGAAGCTCTGTCATCCGGGAGGAACTCAGAGTAAAGCCTTTGCTCATCCACATTGGGTGGAGCCAGTTGAGTTGGTTCGGACATCTGCTCAGGATGTCACCCGAACACCTCCCAAGGGAGGTGTTTAGGGCAAGTCCGACCGGCAGGAGGCCACGGGGAAGACCCAGGACAAATTGGGAACGCCTCGGGATCCCCCGAGAAGAGCTGGACGAAGAGGCTGGGCTTCTCTGCTTAGGATGCTGTCCCTGCAACCCGACCTTGGCTAAGCGGAAGAAAATGGATGGATTTAGTATGACAGTATTCTGTTATTTTGAGTAAAAAACTAACGTGTGTCATTGCAAATCTTACAAAATATATATTTTTTATGGTAAAACTCACTAAGATACATATCTCCAGGCGTTATTAGCCATTTTGCATGTGTGGTTGAGGAGTTATGTTTAAATAACTGTCAGTTTGAGTGTGATAGTGTACTGTCATAGTGAGAAAACCCATATTTTGTATTTGCAAACCTTACAAAAACAACTGATTCTAGTAAAACTCACATGGATACAATATTACAGGCATTTTTAGACATAATGCATGTTTTGTTTTGGAGTTATGTTTATATAAATTTCATATTTAGTAAGATAGTTATACTGTCATATTGAGTAAAAAAAACTAACTTGTGTCTTTACAAACCTTGCAAATATTTTTTTTTCCTGTAAAACTCACAAAGATACATTTCTCCAGGCATTATTAGGCATTTTGCATGTGTTGTTTAGGAGTTTTGTTTAAATAACTGCCATATTGAATGTGGCAGTTATACTGTCATTATGAGTAAAACCTAATTTTTGTATTTGTAAACCTAACAAAATACCTGATTCTGGTAACCTCACATAAATTCAATATTACAGACATTTTTAGACGGATTGCATATTTGGTTTTGGAGTTATGTTTATATAACTTTCATATTTAGTATTACAGTTATAGACTTAGACTTAAACTTAGACTTCCTTTTTATTGTCATTCAAATTTGAACTTTACAGCACAGGTAAGAACGAAATTTCGTTATATAAGTGCAGGATAAAAAAGCAATAAGGTGCATATATAAATAAATAAATATATGTCTTTGTCCTTCAAATTTGAACTTTCCAGCACAGATAAGAACGATATTTCGTTACATAAGCTCATGATAGTGCAGGATAATAAAACAATAAGGTGCATGTATAAATAAATAAATATATATCAATAATATATATAACTGTCATATTGAGTGTGACTGTCATAGTGAGTAAAACCTAATTTTTGTATTTGCAAACTTTATAAAAACAACTGATTCTAGTAAAACTCTAATGGATTCAATATTAAAGTAATTTTTAGACATTTTGCATGTTTTGTTTAGGAATTGTGATGGAATACATTTTTATTGCTTTTTTTGCATTATCTCAGGATTTTAAGAACATTACTGTCATATTGAGTAAAAATCTACTTTTTGTGTTTGCAAGCCTTATAAAAGCATATGTTTCGAGTAAAACTCACAAGACTGCATTATTTCAGGCATTATTAGCCATTTTTTATGTGTGGTTTAGGAGTTAAGTTTAAATAACTGTCATATTGAGTGTGGCAGTTATGTCATATTGAGTAAAAAAAATTAACTTGTGTTTTTTGCAAACCTTACAAAAGAAAATGTTTCTAGTAAAACTCACAAAGATACATTTCTTCACACATTATTAGCCATTTTTCATGTGTGGTTTAGGAGTTAGGTTTAAATAACTGTCATATTGAGTGTGGCAGTTATATTGTCATTTTGTGTAAAACCAAATTTTTGTATTTGCAAACCTTACAAAAACAATTGATTCCAGTAATTCTCACATACATTCAATATTACAGGCATTTTTAGACATTTTGCATGTTTGATTTAGGAATTATGTTGGAATACATTTTTTATTGCTTTTTTCGCATTATCTCAGGATTTTAAGAACATTACTGTCATATTGAGTAAAAAACTACTTTTTGTGTTTGCAAGCCTTAAAAAATAATATGTTCCGAGTAAAACTCACAAGGATGCATTATTTCAGGCATTATTAGCCATTTTCTATGTGTGGTTTAGGAGTTATGTTTAAATAACTGTCAAATTGAGTGTGACTGTCATAGTGAGTAAAACCTAATTTTTGTATTTGCAAACCTTACAAACACAACTGTTTCTAGTAAAACTCACATAGATACAATATTACAGGCATGTTTAGACATTTTACATGTTTGGTTTTGGAGTTATGTTTATATAACCTCCTTTCTGAGCTGCCACTTTATCGTGGTAGAGGAGTTTGTGTGTCCTACTGATCTTAGGAGCTATGCCCCCTGGTAGGGTCTCCCAAGACAAACAGGTCCTAGGTGAGGGATCAGACAAAGAGCACCTCAAAGACCTTTATGAAAAGTACAAATCGAGGACCTAAATCTCTCCTCGCCCGGACGCGGGTCACTGTGGCTCCCCTCAGTTCTCGAGAGGGGCTGGACTCTCGTCCACTCTGGCGTTGCAAGCAATGAGGAGCTGGGGTGGCATTTCTTGTTTCCCCCCAGCTCAAAGCCTGCACGTTGGACTTTAATCCAGTAGACGAGATGATAGCTTCCCTCCGCCTTCTGGTTGGGGGACGGGTCATGACTGTTATTTGTGTTTACGCACCAAGCAGCAGCTCAGAGTACCCAATCTTTTTGGATTCCCTTTAGGGAGTACTGAAGAGTGCTCCCTCAGGTGATTCCCTTGTTCTGCTGGGGGACTTCAACGCTCATGTTGGCAAAGACAGTGAAACCCGGAGAGGCGTGATTGGAAAAAATGGCCCCCCGGATCTGAACCCAAGTGTTTGTTATTGGACGTCTAGCAGAGTCTCCTGTCAGAGAGAGTTTCAATTCCTACCTCCGGCAGAACTTTGAACATGTCACGAGAGGTGCTGGACATTGAGTCTGAGTGGACCATGTTCCGTGCCTCTCTTGTCGAGCCGGCTGATTGGATCTGTGGCCGCAAGGTGTTTGGTGCCTGTCATGGCGGTAATCTAGAACCCGCTGGTGGACACCAGCAGTGAGAGATGAGTCAAGCTGAAGAAAGATCCTATCGGGTCCTTTTGGCTCATGGGACTCCAGAGGCAGCGGACAGGTACCGACAGGCCAAGCGAAAAGCGGCTTCAGCGGTCGCGGAGGCAAAAACTGGGACATGGGAGGAGTTTGGGGAAGCTATGGAAAACGACTTCCGGACGGCTTCAAAGCAATTCTGGACCACCATCCGCCGCCTCGGGGAGGGGAGCAGTGCACTGTCAACACCGTGAGCAGTGCACTGTCAACACCGTGTATGGTGATGATGGTGCGCTGCTGACCTCTACTGCGGCTGTTGTGGATCGGTGGAGGGAATACTTCGAAGACCTCCTCAATCCCACCAACACGTCTTCCTATGAGGAAACAGTGCCTGGGGAATTATGTGGTGGGCTCTCCTAATTCTGGGGCTGAGGTTGCCAAGGTAGTTAAAAAGCTCCTCGGTGGCAAGGGGTGGATGAGATCCGTCCGGAGTTCCTTAAGGCTCTGTCTTGGTTGACAAGACTTTGCAACATCGCGTGGACATCGGGGGCGGTACCTCTGGATTGGCAGACCAGGCTGGTGGTTCCTCTCTTTAAGAAGGGGAAACAGGGGGTGTGTTCCAACTGTCGTGGATCACACTCCTCAGCCTTTCTGGTAAGGTTTATTCATGTGTACTGGAGAGGAGGCTACGCCGGATAGTCGAACCTCGGATCCAGGACGAACAGTGTGGTTTTCGTCCTGGTCGTGAAACGGTTGTCCAGCTTTATACTCTCGGCAGGGTCCTGAGTGTGCATGGGAGTTTGCCCAACCAACTACATGTGCTTTGTGGACTTGGAGAAGGCATTCGACCGTGTCCCCCTGTGGGGAGTGCTCAGAGAGTATGGGGTATCGTACTGTCTGATTGTGGCGAGTTGCTCCCTGTATGATCAAAGTCAGAGTTTGGTCCGCATTGCCGGCGTAAGTTAGACCCCTTTCCAGTGAGGGTTGGACTCTGCCAAGGCTGCCCTTTGTCAACGATTCTGTTAATAACTTTTATGGACAGAATTTCTAGGCGCAGTCATGGCGTTGAGGGGATTCGGTTTGGGGGCTGCAGGATTAGGTCTCTGCTTTTTGCAGATGATGTGGTCCTGATGGCTTCAGCTGGCAGGATCTTCAGCTCTCATTGGATCGGTTCGCAGCTGAGTGTGAAGCAACTGGGATGAGAATCAGCACCTCCAAGTCCGAGTCCATGGTTCTCGCCCGGGAAAGGGTGGAGTGCCTTCTCTTGGGGAGGAGTTCTTTCCCCAAGTGGAGGAGTTCAAGTACCTAGGAGTCTTGTTCACGAGTGAGGGAAGAGTGGATCGTGAGATCGACAGGCGGATCGGTGCGGCGTCTTCAGTAATGAGGACGCTATATCGATCCGTTGTGGTGAAGAAGGAGCTTAGCCAGAAGGAAAAGCTCTCAATTTACCGGTCGATCTCCGTTCCCATCCTCACCTATGAGCTTTGGGTTATGACCGAAAGGACATGATCACGGGTACAAACGGCCGAAATGAGTTTCCTCCGCCGGGTGGCGGGTCTCTCCCTTAGAGAAAGGGTGAGAAGCTCTGTCATCCGGGAGGAATTTAGAGTAAAGCTGCTGCTCTTCCACATTGAGAGGAGACAGATGAGGTGGTTCGGACATCTGCTCAGGATGCCACCCGAAGGTGTCCCTAGGGAGGTGTTTAGGGCAAGTCCGACCGGCAGGAGGCCACGGGGAAGACACAGGACACATTGGGAAGACTTTGTCTCCTGGCTAGCCTGGGAACGCCTCGGGATAACCCGAGAAGAGCTGGACGAAGAGGCTGGGGAGAGAGAAGTCTGGGCTTCTCTGCTTAGGCTGTTTCCCCCGCAACCAGACCTCGGATAAGCGGAAGAAAATGGATGGATTTAGTATGACAGTATACTGTTATATTGCAAACCTTACAAAATATATATTTTTTAGTAAAACTCAAAAAGATACATATCTCCAGGCATTATTAGCCATTTTGCATGTGTGGTTTAGGAGTTATGTTTAAATAACTGTCAGATTGAGTGTGACAATATACTGTCATAGTGAAAAAAAATCATATTTTGTATTTGTAAACCTTACAAAAACAACTGATTCTAGTTTAAGTTCATGGATGCAGTATTACAGGCATTTTTAGACATAATGCATGTTTGGTTTTGGAGTTATCCATCCATCCATTCTCTACCGCTTATTCCCTTCGGGGTCGCGGGGGGCGCTGGAGCCTATCTCAGCTACAATCGGGCGGAAGGCGGTGTACACCCTGGACAAGTCGCCACCTCATCGCAGGGCTGTTTTGGAGTTATGTTTATATAAATTTCATATTAAGTATGACAGTTATACTGTAATATTGAGTAAAAAAAACTAACTTGTTTCTTTGCAAACCTTACAAAAGAAAATGTTTCTAGTAAAACTCACAAAGATACATTTCTTCACGCATTATTAGACATTTTTCATGTTTGGTTTAGGAATTATGTTTAAATAACTGTCATATTGAGTGTGGCAGTTATACTGTCATTATGAGTAAAACCTAAATTTTGTATTAGCAAACCTTTCAAAAACAACTGATTCTAGTAAAACTCACATAGATTCAATATTACAGGCATTTTTAGACATTTTGCATGTTTGGTTTAGGAGTTGTGTTTGAATACATTTGTATTGCTTTTTTCGCAATATCTCAGGATTCTAAGAACATTACTGTCATACTGTAAAAAACTACATTTTAGTTTTTGCAAACCTTACAAAATATTTGTTTTCCAGTAGAACTCACAAAGATACATTTCTCCAGGCTTTATTAGCCATTTTGCATGTGTGGTTTAGGAGTTATGTTTATATAACTTTTATATTTAGTATGACAATTATACCACCATATTGAGTAAAAAAAGTAACTTTTGTCATTGCAAACCTTACAAAATATTTTTTTCCAGTAAAACACAAAGATACATTACTCCAGGCAGGGGTCACCAACGCGGTTAGTCGCCCGCGGGCCTGTTTTTTTTTTTTTTTTTTTTTTTTAAATTAAATCTACATAGAAAAAACACAAGATACACTTTCAATCAGTGCATCAACCCAAACAACCTCCCCCATGCACACTCATCCACACCCACTCACACTAAAGGGGTTATTTCTTTCTGCTACCAATATTCTGGTTCCCACAACATAGACAACACATATGCAAGGGACACAGTCCCTGAAGCACACATGATTGTATAGGCTGCTGGTCCACTAACATTTTCATTAATTACTATGTTTTATGTAATTATTTTTATATTGTTTTACTTTCTTTTTTTTCCAAGAAAATGTTTTTTATTTATTTATCTTATTTTATTTTATTTAAAAAAAAAAAGGGCCTTATCTTCAACAGACCAGGTTGTCAATGAAATTAGATTTGTTTAAAGGGTTTTTTAAACCAGGCCCAGTCCAGATAATGTCCAAGTCGGACTCAGCAACACACACCTTCATTCATGTACACAGAAAAAAATTAGGGAACACAACAGATTGCATATAATTTATAAAGAAAATTACATTTTCAAAATAAGCATTTATGTACAGTCCAGATTATGTCCAGGTCACTCAAATTAGGGAACACAACAACAGATATCATATAATCTATAAACATAATTATACTTTCAAAATAAGCCTTTGAGGACTTCTCATCTTTTTTTAAATGTTTTTTGGCATCATTATCGTTTTCAACCATGTAACTTTCTAAAATTAGAAAATACTGAATAAATGTTTTAAAGAAAGTAATACTAAGTGAATATCTGTTTTTGGCCTTAAAAATAAACATTTTACCGAGTACTATAATTAAATTGACTAAATCATGATTGTCAATGAACTCTCCTAAAATAACAGAAACCACATTAAGCTTTATAAACACATCAATCCTTAAACACATTTTTTCAACTTCCACCCAAAACAAAGACACAATATGACAATACCAAAACAAATGCAGGGTGGATTCAGGCTCCTGACAACAAAATCGGCAATCATCTGACTCTGTCATATTCCATAATTTTAACATTTTCCCTGTGGGTAAGAAGTTATAAATCATTTTAATTTGAAAATAACGATTTTGCACATCGATAGTGGTTTTATAGATTAGTTTGAATATGGCATCCCATGGCAACGGGCAGTCAAAAAAGTCCTCCCATTTTCCATTTGTGTTGTATGAGGCAGCCTTCAAAGATTTCTTTATTAAATAAAAATAATATATTTTTCTATTTATTTTAGTTCCTTTTTGCCAACTATAATTTCTTATTAGAGGTTTACAAACTAATAATTTAGTGGTTCCATAATTAATTATTTGTTTCCATCTTTTCCCAATTACTCCAGTTAGTTGATAAAATGAAAAGCTTGAGCAAGCATCACCATACATAGCTCTAAATTCATCATACTTCATAATTTTACCATTCTCATTGATAATATCATTGACAAACATGATTCCTCTTTCAAACATATTTTTCCAAAAGAAAGGCTTTCCATCTATTACAATATTAGAGTTCATCCATATTAACTGCTGCAAAATATTGTCTCTTTTTTCTGGCACATAAAATTGAAAACACCACTATGAGTGGATTGTTTCCTTTATGAACCCCGCCATGTTTCCCAGCAGACTCTCTGGGAGGGGATCACTTGTAAAAAAGGATACAATTTCTTTTGATACAGTACATGTTTTTTGTCCAACAGGACATTTGTGTACCACTCAATGTTTAAATACATCTTTGGAACAATTGATGCTTTTAAAGACAGACACATAGCTTCAAGGTTGAGAAGTTTCAGGCCCCCATATTCATACTCTTTGTACAAAACCTTTCTTTTAATCTTTTCTGGTTTGCCGTTCCAGACAAAATCGAAGACCCTCCGCTCATAAATCTTAAACAAGTTTTGTGATGGAGCTGGTAATGACAAAAACTAATAAATAAATTGAGGAATAATTAACGAGTTGGCAATAGACATTTTACCATACAAGGTTAGGGATTTCCCTTTCCATAATTGCATAATTTTGTCCAGCTTTCTTAGTCGATTATCATAATTTACTGAGCCTAGATCTTCCAGATTTTCTGGGACAACAACACTAAGTATGTTAACTGGTCCATCTGTCCACAAAACAGGCACTTTGCATTCCATTCGAAAAAATGTTCCCTTTAGATTTCCGATCCTTACATTTTACATTTATCATAATTAAGCTTAAGGCCAGATTGCTGTGAAAATATGTCCAAAAGATTAAGAAGGTTCTGCAAACAATGAGGAAAAATCTTATCTTTGTGAATCAGCCTTTTCTGACAAAAACTTCATCAAGAACAAACACAAAACACGCCTCACTGATGCACATCTGCAAGACTCACTCAGAGTTGCAGTGTCAAGTTACACACCAGAGTACAACACACTAGTTAACAGCATGCAATGCCAGTTATTATTTGTACAAACATGGTGCAAAGTAATTCATGATTTGTTCAAAAATGTTAGTGGCTAGCTAGTTAAAATGGGATATTGTGATTTCACAAGACTGTCTTAGAAGTGATCATTTGAAAATGTTCAATTTGAAAAATGTGCACTTAGATAAAATATAAAAATAAAGTGTTGCATATTGATATTTATCTGTTTCTATATATATTTATTGTGAGAAATCATTAAGATGATCAGTGTTTCCACAAAGATAAATATCATTAATTATTAATAATAACAGAGTTAAAGGTAAATTGAGCAAATTGGCTACTTCTGGCAATTTATTTAAGTGTGTATCTAACTCGTAGCCCTTCGCATTAATCAGTACCCAAGAAGTAGCCCTTGGTTTCAAAAAGGTTGGTGACCCCTGCTCTACGGTATGTATAACGGTATTACAACAGTCTTCACACAAATCAAACATCTTCATGTATATACCTCCAAGAGAGAGAAGGCACGCCCACAACAACGGCGTGACGACGTCGCACGTTAGGCAACGTCACATCCGCTTTTGTATCAACAATACACAAATAAAAGAAAACTACACAGTGAGTAAGGGCGCAATAAAAATAGAATGCTCAGCACCCCCACTCGTTCTTTCCTCACTGTTACCATGAGAACATCAAAAGCAAAAACTCTTACACTTGTAAAAAGCGTGTAACTTCTAAATAGTGCATTAAAGGCCTACTGAAACCCACTACTACCGACCACGCAGTCTGATAGTTTATATATCAATGATGAAATCTTAACATTGCAACACATGCCAATTCGGCCGGGTTAACTTATAAAGTGCAATTTTAAATTTCCCGCCACACTTCCGGTTGAAAACGTCTAAGTATGATGACGTATGCGCGTGACGTCAACGGTTGATACGGAAGTATTCGGACCCATTGAATCCAATACAAAAAAGCTCTGTTTTCATCCCAAAATTCCACAGTATTCTGGACATCTGTGTTGGTGAATCTTTTGCAATTTGTTTAATGAACAATGGAGACTGCAAAGAAGAAAGTTGTAGGTGCGATCGGTGTATTAGCGGCGGTCTACAGCAACGCAACCAGGAAGACTTTGAGGATAGCAGACGCGCTAGCCGAACGACCTCACCTTGACTTCTTCCGTCTCCGGGCCGCCAACCGCATCGGTGATCGGGTGAAGTCCTTCGTCGTACCGTCGATCGCTGGAACGCAGGTGAGCACGGGGTCGTGATGAGCAGATGAGAGCTGGCGTAGGTGCAAAGCTAATGTTTTTAGCATAGCTCTGTCGAGGTTCCATAGCTAAGTTAGCTTCAATGGCGTCGTTAGCAACAGCCTTGCTAAGCTTCGCCAAGCTGGAAAGCATTAACCGTGTATTTACATGTCCAGAGTTTCACCGTGTATTTACATGTCCAGAGTTTGGTAATATTGTTGATCTTCTGTCTATCCTTCCAGTCAGGGACTTATTTGTTTTGTTTCTATATGCAGTAAAGCCCGATGCTATCACGTTAGCTCAGTAGCTAAAGAGCTTCACCGATGTATTGTCGTGGAGATAAAAGTCACTGTGAATGTCCATTTCGCCTTCTCGACTCTCATTTTCAAGAGGATATAGTATCTGAGGTGGTTTAAAATACAAATCCGTTATCCACAATAGAAAAAGGAGGGAGTGTGGAATCCAATGAACCCTTGTACCTAAGTTACGGTCAGAGCGAAAAAAGATACGTTCTGCATTGCACGCTATTCCTTCACTTTCACGTACCTCATCCACGACTCTTTCATCCTCGCTCAAATTAATGGGGTAATCGTCGCTTTCTCGGTCCGAATCTCTCTCGCTGCTGGTGTAAACAATAGGAAAATGTGAGCAGTCCTTCCTCCGGTGTCGTCACGCTACTTCCGGTAGGGGCAAGGCTTTTTTTTATCAGAGACCAAAAGTTGCAAACTTTATCGTCGTTGTTCTATACTAAATCCTTTCAGCAAAAATATGGCAATATCGCGAAATGATCAAGTATGAATGGATCTGCTATCCCCGTTTAACTAAAAAAAAAATCATTTCAGTAGGCCAGGGGTCACCAACCTTTTCGAAACCAAGAGCTACTTCTTGGGTACTGATTAATGCGAAGGGCTACCAGTTTGATACACACTTAAATAAATTGCCAGAAATAGCCAATTTGCTCAATTTACCTTTAACTCTATGTTATTATTAATAATTAATGATATTTATCCTTGTGGAAACACTGATCATCTTAATGATTTCTCACAATAAATATATATAGAAACAGATAAATATCAATATGCAACACTTTATTTTTATATTTTCTCTAAGTGCACATTTTTCAAATTGAACATTTTCAAATGATCACTTTTAAGACAGTCTTGTGAAATCACAATATCCCATTTTAACTAGCTAGCCACTAACATTTTTGAACAAATCATGAATTACTTTGCACCATGTTTGTACAAATAATAACTTGTGTAAAATACAAAAGTCAACTCTCAAATTTTTAAATAAATCATGTCACACTTTGAACTGGACACCAAATCTGTTATCGGTTTCTTTGTCAGTTAGTGAAGACCAAGTCTTTAAAATATTTTCTTGGATTTTTACATTTTTTTTTAGTTTTGTCTCTCTTAGAATCGAGCAAAGCGAGACCAGCTTGCTAGTAAATAAATAACATTTAAAAAATAGAGGCAGCTCACTGGTAAGTGCTTGTCAAGTGTTTTGCTTTTTTCACTGTGCTTATCCCACACTTGAAGGGATGTACCAATGCTGAATGTGGCTTCTGGATTTCACTCAAAAGACCAGACCGTAGTTACTTTTTTCCTTTTATTTTCCTTTAGTTTGCAACAGTTTTTCCAACAAAGAAACAGCTTATTTTTTCTTCTTTAGTCTTTTTAGCAGTCTTTAGCAGTGTTAGTAGACTTTAGTAGACTTTAGTTTCTTTAGCTGTCCTTAGTAGCCTTTAGCTTCTTTAGTAGGTGAAAAACCTTTAAGGACAAAACACCACAAGATTAACATGCTGTAAAAAATCAATCAATTATCAATCCCATAATTTACAATTATTAATTAGGCTATCAAACACTTAATTAAACAAGTGCAAGAAAATGGATTAATATTTTCCCTTTAAGTTAATTCAGATTTTAAATAAATTGTCTCAACATAAATGCACCAAGATACATATAAAATACATTTAACACCAGAAACAATAGATGAATGCAGCAGAAAACCCAATATGCAAATACATAAATACCTAACCAATTAACCACCTATTTTAGATACATATTTAAAATCCATATCCAATATAAATATATTATTAATTTAGCAGTGAAACACTCAATCTTAAACGCTGTCTACTGGTAGAAAAATACCCCTTTTCTATGCCCTCACTAGCAGCCAATGATCCAACACAGTTAAATCCAACACTTTAAGTTGAGCGATGAAGCAAACTGCTCCAACATTTATCAAACTAAGCAAAGAATCACAACACTTCCTTACTAAACAACAGTTACACAAAACACTGTGTGTATTTAGCCTCCAGACTAAGCACGCTACATGCACACAACTCCCCCCAACCCCCATCTCACCAGCGCAACAGGTGCGCCACACCCACAAAGAGAAATAAAGTGCAATCTTACCGGCTGTCCGTTCAGCTTTTGGTTTTGGTACACTTTTGGCACAACTCTGTGTTATCTGTAATGAACCAAACCTTTCTCCACTCTGCGCTGGCGTCTTTTGTACTCCTTGATTTGACACAGCTGTCTAATTACCGGGCTCGCGCACCAGCAGACGAGATGGGAGCGCGCCACGTTATACCTGCGCGTGAACGTAAACTGATAATAATGCCGAATTATATACATTTCCTGGGGTTGCCTAGGTGAATAGGGATGTGGATGTGCTCTAAAATAAAATATTATTTTATTAAGTGGGGTTTGGCTGGTTGCCAAGCAGCCGCAGTTACGCGCTCGCGCATCAGCTGACAAGACAGCTGTTCGCCGCTACAGTGCTGCTATTTGAGCTATTTTTAGAACAGGCCAGCGGGCGACTCATCTGGTCCTTACGGGCGACCTGGTGCCCGCGGGCACCGCGTTGGTGACCCCTGCAGTAGGCCTTTAACACTTGTTTCTGTACACTTGGATACCAAACATGCACTGAGCAGATTTTCTTAGCTTTTGTCTTGTAGCTGGCTTAGTGAAAATGTCTTCAACCAATTTGCTCAGTAGGGCATTACTCCAAAATAACCCTTCCGTTAATGACATTTTGAAGTATGAAATTACACTTAATGTCAATGTGTTTGCACTAAATATGTGTGTAACATTGCGTTCCAGTGTCGACCTGATTGATTCAATCCATAAAGAGACTTTTTCAACTTGCATACAAGTCTGACGTGTGTGCTCTGGCTCTTTTTCATAACCTTGTTGTTGGTCCATGTATATTTCACAGTCTATTGGTGCGTGTAAATACGCTGTCTTAACATCCATTTGGTGCAAAATCTGATTTTCCTGTGTGATTTTCCACTCGCACACTTGTCATATCAGCTGTGGGTGAAAATGTTTCATCGTAATCGATGCCCGGTTTCTGACTATAACTTTGTGCTACAAATCGTGCCTTGTATTTTTCATGTCCGTTGACATCATTTTTGAGTGCATACACCCATCGGCCCCCCACTTTTCGCTTGTCAGCTGGTAAGTGGGTGAGAGTGAATGTCTTGTCAGTGACTGCATCCCCTCATCCATAGTATCTTTCCACTGCTTGGAGTCATATGAGGTGGTGGATTCCTGGTAAGTTTGAGGAATATCACATACCCTTCTGTAACAAGAGTACACGCATGTTTGCAGCTTGTTCTCTGTGTCATCGATCTCATACTCTTGTAGGTTGATTGATTGATTGAGACTTTTATTAGTAGGTTGCACAGTGAAGTACATATTCCGTACAATTGACCACTAAATGGTAACACCTGAATAAGTTTTTCAACTTGTTTAAGTCGGGGTCCACTTAAATTGATTCATTATACAGATATATACTATCATATATACTATCATCATAATACAGTCATCACACAAGATAATCACATTGAATTGATTACATTATTTACAATGTGAGCTGGTTGTTTGTGTGTGTAAGAATAATGAGACCTGAGACAAGTGTATATTCTAGTCCGACTGTATTCAACTGACCCCAGAACATCACACACGCCCACTTCCTCCCTGCTGCTGGGGCATAACCATTTGACAACACAAACCCTATAACATCTCCCCTTTTATAGATGCCAACTTTTACATTGCTGAAAATCTTAGTACAAGCACAGTGAGAACCAATCTTTTAGTGCAAATAATACTTAGTGCAAATCAATGTCATTCCAGCATTACAACAATCTTTTTATTTATTTTTTTTAATTTTTTTGTGTGTGTGTCAAGAACCTTAAAAAATCAGTCCCAGGTATACTTTAACCAACAAAACCCAAGAGTTCGGACGTGCCTAAAGATTAAGTCTGTCAGGCGCTTTCACCACCCTGCCATTGGCCGTCCTGTGTTCGGCTGGCGCAAATAGTGGTGGTGGTGATGGTGATGGAGGTGGTCCAGCCATACGCTGGTGCTGGTCACTCTGCCTGAGTGGCCTGACGGCCTGGACACCTGTGTCAGTGTCTATTAATTTGCTGGGTGGACCGCTGGGTTGCCCATCAGGTGGGCAGCTGTGCTGTACACAGTTTTACTCAGGGTGGCGCTCGACCACGTTCCTCTCCGCTGGTCGCAAATCCACCCGGTTACGGTGATAGAATGTCCCCTCAACATCCACTAGGTACGATCTGGGGCCCACCTGTTGTAGACAAACTCCTCTTCGCCACCTGCCCGTCCTGTCCCCAGGCAGGGGTTTCATCCTTATGTCCTGTCCAATACACAGCTCAGGCAGGTCCCTGGCCGATCTGTCGTACCAGAGTTTGGCTGTCTGGTGTTTTATCCGCAGCTTGTCTGGGACCCCAGTGACCACACTCGGCTCCAAAACGTGTCAGCGACTGGGAGCGGAGTCCTCAGCCTAAGAGACATCAGCCTCTGTGCAGGGCTGCTGAGCATGCCCTCCGTGGGCGTGTTCCTCCACTGCAAAACAGCCAGCCATGGGTCATTACCCGAGCTGGCTGCCTTCTTGCACAGAGCCTTCGCTATCTTCACGGCCGATTCGGCCTTCCCGTTCGATTTTGGGTGCCTGGGGGAGGACTTGACATGGTCAAAGTCCCACTCCTTTGCAAATCTCCTGAAGGTCTCACAGTCAAACTGAGACCCACAATCTGTTATCACGCGATCCGGTTGTCCATGGTCTCTGCTGAAAGTTCTGGAAGCAGCTGTATTTCCCAGAAATCAGAATAATGGTCAACAATAATCAGAAAGTCTTTGCCCGCTTGTTTGAACAGATCCATGCTGAGGATCTGCCAAGGTCGTGTAGGAAGTGCATGGGACATCATTGTCTCCCGGTGCTGCTCATGTGAGCCAGTGCACGTTGAGCACTGGCTCACATAGTCCTTGATCTCGCTGTGCATGTTGGGCCACAACAGCGTGTCTCTGGCTTGTCTGTAGCAGGCATCTCCTCCTACATGGCTGGTATGGATGCGTTTCAACATCTCTGCACGCAACGATTTTGGTACTATGACTCTCTGGCTTCTGAATAGTACTCCATCCTGTGCACTGATCTCGTCCCTGATTGACCAGTATTCTCTTATCGCCAGAGGAGCATTCTCTCGGCAATCTGGCCATCCCTGGATCACCACCTCTTTCAATAACTGAAAGCTCCCATCGCCCTGCGTGTGTAGTCTTATCTGGTTTAGCCGCTGGCTGGTGACGTTCAGGTATTCAGCCTGGTTTATTAGCTCAGTGGCCTCTTGCTCCCTCTGCAGGCAGCAGATGGACTGCTTTGTATATTTAGTGTCAGTCCCCTGTGTTGGAGCAGTGGCCCTGCTCAGTGTGTCACTAATAAGCATATCAGGACCTGGCTTGTACACTACTTTGAGATTGTAGGCCTGAAGAGTGAGCAGCATGCTCTGAAGTCGTTTGGTTGCTGTGAGGAGGGGCTTTGTGAAAATTGAAATGAGCGGATTGTGGTCTGTTTCTGCTATTATCTCCGCTCGCCCATACAAATAGTAATGAAAACGCTGGCACGAAAACACAATACTCAAACACTCTTTTTCTATTTGTGCATAATTCTGTTCAGTCTGGGTTAGCGCCCACGACGCGTACCCCACAGGCTGACCCTCCTGCATCAGGCAGCAGCCCAGTCCTTTCTGACTCGCATCGCTCTGGATAACAACTGGCTTTGTCACATCGGAATATCTCAGGAACGGGGCAGTTGTGACCAGTCGCTTGATCTCCTTAACTGCAGCGTCGTGTTTGGGCAGCCAGTGCCATGGGACATCTTTGTCCAACAGCCTCCGTAGTGGCTCGCATACCTCAGAGAGGCGTGGCATGAACCTTGCGAGGCATGTCACAACTGTTGTACGGCCTTGGCGTCTTTGGGGAGTAGCATGTCCCGGACCGCCCTACTTTTCTCAGGGTCCACTCTGAGCCCCTCTGCCGAGAAATGTGTCCGTGAAACTTGACCTCTCTGACTCTGAATTGCAGTTTATTTAAACTCAACCTCAGCTTAACCTCCCTGCACCTCTGCATGAGTGCCATCAGTTTTGTGTCATGGTCATGTATGGCCTCCTCATCTGCCACCCCACACCCATGTCATCTGCTATTGGCTCTACCCCACTTAAACCTGCCAGTAGCTCGTGCTGCTTTCGCTGATATATTTCTGGGGCCACAGACACCCCAAATGGCAGTTTTAACCAGCGCTTCCTGCCCCACGGCGTCCAGAACGTGGTGGTGTAACTGCTCTCCTTGTCTAGCTTACACTGCAAACAAGCATCCCGTGCATCTACAAGTGTGAATATGCAAGCCCTGTGCAGCTTGTGTAACACATCTTCAAGTGTCGGCATTATGTAGTGAGACCTCCTTAGGTTCTGATTCAATGACTTAGGGTCTATGCCAGGGGTGGGCAATTAATTTTTACCGGGGGCCGCATGAGCAACCCGAGCACTGCTGGAGGGCCACATCGGCAATATTTCAATTAAATGTTGCTCAATATTATTTTTGATATACCGTAAGAGAAATAATAATAATTAATAATAATAATAATACTTTCATTTAACCTAACTTAACTTTATACAAAAGCAGACTGCTTTTGATGGTTTTATTTTTAACACTGTCTTACACTACACTTCCTGATGTATTGCAAAAATGTCAATTTCTGCACAGGGTTAATTTAAAGTTTATCCTGCATCCTCTTTAAAAGTCCAACATTTTTCCCCGTCAGATTTGGACAACCATCTGTTGTCACACCTGCCAGCTTGTCCCATTTCAGTCCTAACATGTCCAAACACGCATTTACCTATGTGAACAAGTCATTAACTGTGGTTGTCCTTTTTAATTGACTGCATGGCTGCCAGCTCCTCCGTGATTTGAAAGTCAGCAGTTATCCCACGTAAGAAGATGATCAGCTGGGCGGTGTCACGTACACCACAGCTCTCATCCAAAGCCAGCGAAAAACAGTCAAAGTCGGCCGTTCTGTTCTTCAGCTGAAGCTCCAAGTTTCCGAGCATATCAGCGCAACAGAGTCCAATAAGCACTCCTTAATAAACTCTCCGTCAGAAAACGCCTTACTTTTTCTGGCGATTTTGTGAAAAATGACGAAACTTGTCCTGACGGCTGCATCTCTGGGGGTGTGATATTTGGCAAAAAGTCCTTGTTGGGTTTGCAGTTTTACCATCAACGCATCAGCCTCCCTTGCGCGCTCTTCATCGGACAGATTCCGGTATTTTTCCTCGTGCTTCGTCATGTAGTGGCGATTCAAATTATATTCTTTAAACACAGCAACCTGTGTACCACAAATTAAGCACACAGTTTTACCTTTAATTTCTGGAAAGAAATACTTGGCAGTCCATGTCTTGTTGAAAACACGGCATTCGTCATCAACTTTTCTCTTTTTAGTGTCTCGGGGGTAAACCGTGCATCACTTGTGCACCTTCACTCACAGGTTACACCCGGACATCCATCCATCCATTTTCTACCGCTTATTCCCTTCGGGGTCGCGGGGGGCGCTGGAGCCTATCATACGTCCATAAATAACACTTTTCAAAATAAAAGCAGCACAGTTGTATTGCGCGCACGACAGATGTTTTTTAAACTTTATTTTGTAATTTGTGATTGCCGCTGTTCACATTCACTCACGCGCATACGTCCACACGGAAGTAATACAAATAACGCTTTTCAAAACAAAAGCAGCACCGTTGTATTGCACACTCGACATAGATACTTTTTAAAATGTATTTTCTAATTTATGATTGGCCTCACACTGGACGGACAGGGACGCACAAAGGGCCGGATGTGGCCCGCGGGCCGCAGAATGCCCAGGTCTGGTCTATGCAGATCCTTAACTTCTCTGGCTGTCTGATAATCACCATGTTGCTAATCCATTCAGTAGGCTCTGTCACTGAGATGGAATGGCCCTCTTTTTCATATTTGTCTAGCTGAGCCTTGACTGCATCTCTGAGAGCCACTGGGACATTACGTGGAGAAGCCTGCACTGGGGCTACGTCAGTATGTAACTCATAATGAACATCCCCTGGGAGTGACTCAACTGGCTCGTTAAAAACATCATGATAAGTCTGCACAAGGTGCTGCCTGGTTAGTGGCTCTGAGCTACTATGCCCTACCATAAGCAGCTCCTCTGGAATGGTGAAGTGCATTAAACCTAAACGCTCACTTGTTTCACCTAACAGGGGTCTCTGCCCGCTTCTTACTATCTCAAATTGTAGCTTGTGTGCTTTTCCCCTCACTAGACACTCTTTTCGGTATATGCCTATGGAGTGCATTGATTGGCCCGAATACAGTACTAATCTGGTCTGGCTTGGTAGTATTTTAGCCTCTGGAGCAAGTCTCCTCATGTCTTTTATGCTCATAACATCACAGGTTGCCCCTGAATCTAAATGACACCTCTGAGACCCTCCATTAATTTTTATGTTGGCAAACCATTTCTTCCCCCGACCCTGAATTGCCCCTATGCACTCTGCTGTGTATATGTGGGCCTCTGTGTCAGACCTGTCCTTGTCCTCATGTACCTCCATGTCAGCTGCATGTAACTGTCGTGTAGCTTGACCCCTCTTCATACACACCTTGGCAAAATGATTTGCTGTTCCACAGTGGCGACAGTTTTTTCCAAATGCAGGACACAGGTCGCGTCCGCGCCTGTGCATGTTCCCGCAGAATTTGCATGTGATCGTTTCACTCGTGCCTGGAGTCTGATACTAGAACCTGTCCGAGCGTTCCAGCCTGGGTGGGGCTCGCGGCCGCCGGCCATCTGTTGCATGCACTGTCTCTAGTGCCCTGTCCTGTGTGATCGTTTGTATCCTCTTGTCTGTCATCTCAGCAGCTCTGCATATTTCTATGGCTGATACTAGTGTGAGATCCTTCTGTCTGAGTAGACGACGGCACACGCTTTCATCACTCACGCCCAGCATTAGTTTGTCTCTTATCAGATCCTCTCTGAGTTGTCCATACTCACAGGAAGCAGCCTTCTCCCTCAACTTTGTTATGAATGCATCAATGGCCTCCCCTTCATTTTGCTTGCAGATGCCAAAATTGTATCTCTCAAATATGACGTTTCTAGCTGGCTTGAAATATCCCTCCAAGGCATCGAGAATAACTGTCACGTCCTTTCGTTGCTCCGGTGTGAGTCCCAAGTTGTGTTTGTATATGTGACGACATTCCCCGCCCATCACTCTTCGTAAAGTTGATGCTTGTACATCTTTTGCTTTGTTTGTAATCCTGTAGCAAGTACAAAGTCTTTGAATTCTGCTCTGAAGTTTTCCCAGTTACTTGCAAGATCGCCGCTGATCTTCATCTCCTCCGGTGGCGGGAATTTGTAGCCATGGTGATGTTGTTAGCCTAGCTTGTTGCTAACGCCGTTCCACTCTTTTCTTTTCTTTTTTTTTTTTTGGCTTCACTGGAAGCACGGTAATCTTCCACCTGAATTTGTGTGGTTCTAGTCACTTCTGACACCATGTTTGTGTGTGTAAGAATAATGACACCTGAGACAAGTGTATATTCTAGTCCGACTGTATTCAACTGACGCCAGAACATCACACACGCCCACTTCCTCCCTGCTGCTGGGGCATACCATTTCACAAGGGGTGTTATGACAACACAAACCCTATAACACTGGTCTCCTCTTAAATCTCGGTGGGTTTCTCCTGATTGCCCCCTCAGTGACTTTGCTAGGCTGGGCATGTACAGTCTGTATAGGCAAAGCCTCAGAAACACCACTGTCAACACTTTGATCTGACACACATTCTGTGTCTGAATCGTTAATAACAACATTCTCTTTGTTATTGCTCACATTGGGATCTAGAGCCCTGTCACCATAGTTAACATATGACTCAGTTGTCTGTTTCCTTCTCCTTTTCTGTTTTAGTTATGCATTTCACCAACCTATGTGTTAGTACTCTCTCCGTTTCCGGTTGGTTCACTAGGTGTGCTAGGCTATATTTGTCAAAGCCGATAAAAATCCCTTATTCACATCGGGAATCTAGTTTCCCCTTTTCTTGTTTGTATGCATAACAAACAGAACCAAATTTTTGCAGTTATGACACATTTGGCTTGTTGCCCGTGAAAAGTTTGTAAGGCGTTTTCTTTGTGCGCCTGCTGTAACAATTGTTTCTCACATGTGCTGCAGTTTGCATAGCGTAGTTCCACAATTTAAGTGGTAACTCACTTTCAATCAAAAAGCATCGCGCCATTTCTACTAAGGTTTGCCAACCTCGTTCGGCAGTGCCGTTTTGGTGGGGTAAATAGGGCGCAGATGTCTCGTGTCTAATCCCATTCTTGGTCAGTAATGTTTGGAAATCACGGCTTGTAAACTCAGGGCCGTTGTCTGAACAAATACATTTGGCTTCTCCGTAAGGTGCAACATCGACTAAAAAACGTTCCGTTGCTTGTACAGTGTCACAAACATTGTGCCTGAATAGTCGTCGGTAAAAGACTGAACATATCTATGCCCTTCTAAACTTGTATTTTACATGGGCTAGGTCAGTATGAACTAGTTCTAATAGTTTTGTAGCTTTTCTGTCTGGCTCCCTATTCCTTGTTTGTGTAAATTTTCCTTGTGTGCACACCTCACACAGTTTCTCCGGTCAGGAAGTATTTCCCTTTATCGCCATGCCTTTCACTACAGTTTGTAATTTTTGTACATCCTTATAGTTACAATGACCCAAAATCTTGTGCCAAGTTTGCACATCATGACACACTTTGCATTGTTCAACATACTCTTCAACTGTTGGTAAGTAATACAAATTTTCGCTTTCATGTATAAAACCTGTCGCCGCTCTTTGTGTCCCCTTTCTTGAAGGTGATTGTGGCGCCACCTTGTGTGGCCATACTTGCCAACCCTCTCGATTTTTCCGGGAGACTCCCGAATTTCAGTGCCCCTCCCGAAAATCTCCCGGGGCAACCATTCTCCCGATTTCCACCCGGTCAACAATATTGGGGGCGTGCCTTAAAGACACGGCCTTTAGCGTCCTCTCTCACCTGAAACCTTCACCACTTAACAGCCGCATGCAGTCCAGGCGTCCGATTTTCCTTCATATAAACAGCGTACCGGTCCAGTCACATAATAATGTAGCATTGGACGGGTTTAACAATGGTCTTTACTCGTAGATGTCAAGAAATGCTGACACGCTGTATGATAATGCAAGGCATACTTGGTCAACAGCCATACAGGTCACACTGATGGTGGGCGTATAAACAACTTTAACACTGTTACAAAAACTGTGAACCCACACCAAACAAGAATGACAAACACACTTTGGGAGAACATCCCCACCGTAACACAACATAAACACAACAGAACAAATACCCAGAATCCCTTGCAGCACTAACTCTTCCGGGACGCTACAATAACATCTCCGGCTTTTGGAGCTCAGTGCACCACTGCACACACAACAAGAAGGAGACGAAGCAGAAGAACGAAGAAGAGACATGGCGACGACGAGTAAGAAAAAGAAAAATACGCTTGCAAGTTCCAAAATGATTGGAAAAAAGAATTTAATTTCATCCAGAAAAGCTCACAGGAAAAGGGGTATGCTGCCTGCACCTCAACCCCACCCCCGCAACCATATTAAATAGTCCATAACACTCTGTGTCCGCCATGCGTAACTTGGTTAGCATTGTATACAGGTTTATAATGTGTGGCTTGCTCTTTCCATTGTAATGCTCTCAGAGTATTTTTAACACTTTTCTGCCGTCATCCGCGGCGTCGTGTTTAATTAAATACAGTCTTTTGTCATCAATCAGTCTGATCAGTTCAGCGAAACGGTCTTCATTCTTTCGTCTGTCCTCTGCTAATTGCTCTTGATTCGCCCCAGTGGGTTCATGCAAAATTGTCTCTTTTAACTTCAGAGTATGTAAGCAGCCTAGGAATCTTGTCTCCCAAAGGTCGTACTTATTTTCATTTCTGTCAAACAGCAGTTGCGGTGCGACTGTCGTCCTGGTCGCCATTTTGCCACCCTTCTTCTTTTCAAACACGTCATACGTCGCATACTTCTTCCAAGATACGATTTAAGAATTATGCCATTAAGTTAAGATAAACATTGTGATGGTTGATGAAATGCGGATGAAGGATATCGCTGACAAAGTGCAATCCACTTCTCCAGGTTGAAGTTAAACATATACTGTAGCTAACGACCAAATTCAATAAAAAGGCAGCAATGTTACTACTGTATTAGCATAGAGTATTAAAGTGCTGGAGCATGATGGAACAAGTGTTGCCCGCTTCACATTTCTGACTGCCCAGAACTGTTACATTATCAAAATTAGCTTTCATCTGGTTCACCTTCATTATTCACAGCTTTCGCATAGGATCTTGGTTTAATTCGGTGCCCTGTCACAATGATATCATTCATTCGTTTATCCTGATCCATTTCATCTATGATGTTCCTCAGCATGTTGTTGTCTTCTTGAAGGATCTTCATTTGTTTGCTCATTTCAGTGGCTTCTTTATTTCTGGAGTTGTTTTCTTTTTTCATTTCTTTAATTTCTTCTTTCATTTCTTTCATATCCTCTTTCCATCCATCAATCAATTCTTCCAATTTTTCTATCATTTCTTCTTTAAATTCCTGGAGTATTTTTTGTATTATCCCTTCTTGAATCCCATCATGTCCTGTGCCCAGCTTCAAATCAGTCTTTCCAGTCAATCCTTTAACTTTTGGCATCGCGGCAGTCACTGACGTCAGCGCCTCTTATGTCTTAAGGGCAGTTACTTCTTTAGCGACTTGCGGCACTTTTAACTTGTTTTTTCAACAATTTCGTACTTTGCGCCGTTCAGAGATCAATTTGAGGTGTCAGCCTGTCAACTTATATCACTCTGCGACGTCGGGATCACTTTAAAACAGCTGTAAACTCGCCGTAACTTTTGGTTGCTAGGCAACCGCTTTGAACTGCGGGAGGCGCCTTTGGTTTGAGGCTAACGGCTCTTCCACTCGCCTTATTTCAGCGTATCAGTGCCTCTCAACTGACCAAAATCAGATCGAAGATGCCAGGTGACTCTCCTGTGGCTGTGATCGCAAATCAGTGGTCAAATCAGTGGTCAAAATCTTCAGACTTAACAAAAACTCCGGTAGCAGAAGCGGAGCTTTTTTTCTTTGCGTCCTTTCTCATTGACAGGAAGTGACGAAAACATGGCTGAGAGCCGGTGAGTCCGCCCCTCTTAATGAACTTCTGCCTCCGGATTGTTCCTACTTTAATTCTCCGCGGTCGTCCGGCCGGAAAGGAGGAGGATTAGCAGTCGTTTTTAAAAATGACTTTAAATGCCGTCAGATCCACGTGCAATCCTCCTTTTCAAGCTTCGAACTGTGCATGTTTGAACTGGGTCTCTCTGATGTCATCCTGTGTGTCGTCGTCTATCGACCGCCCAAGTACCACAAAGACTTTATAACTGACTTTTCTGAATTTCTGGCTGAAATCCTGCCCAAATATGATCGTGTCCTTATTGCGGGTGATTTTAATATTCACACCTGCTGTCCAGACGAGTCGCTTTCCAGGAGCTTCCTGAATGTAATTTACTCTTTTAATTTCATACAATCTGTATGTGGTTCCACACATGAACACGGGCATACACTCGATTTAGTGCTCTCGTATGGTTTGTGTGTTTTTAATTTGGACATTTGCGACGCTGTGTTCTCTGATCATATGCCGATCCTGTTTGATATTCCCACTCAGTGCCCGGTTAAATTGTGCGCTCCGCCTCAATGCTCTCGCATGTTTAATTCTTCATCTCCTGCTCTGTTCTCCTCAATTGTTTCGACTCTTTGTGAGGATAATTCTGCAGCCTCACACACTGAGTACTGAAGAGTTGGTTTCTGGTTTCAACTCTATTTGTTTACAAACTCTGGACACGATCGCTCCTTTCAAATGCCGCCGCTCTAAAGCCACGCCTCAGCCCTGGTTGAATGACGTCACTCGGGCTGCCAGGCGCAAGTGTAGAATGGCAGAGAGAAAATGGAAAAAAGACAGGCTGCATGTGTCCTTTGCCATTTTTAAAGAAGACTGTAAAGGCAGAGATGAATATATATCTATCTCAGATTATATCTTCTAACTATAACAACCCCAGAGTTCTGTTTAAAACTATTAACACTGTCATTGATGCTCCCAAATCTGTTGGTTTTGATGCTTCTTTTGAATTCTGTGAAAATTGTCTCAATTTTTTCACTGACAAAATTGTGTCAACTAGAGCCAGTTTATCTCAGCCTTCATATGACCCTTCTGTTACTCTGCATTTCTCTTCTGTTTTCCATCAGTTTGAGCCGGTGTCCTTTTCTGTTTTAAATGACACAGTTAGTCACATGAAGCCCTCTGGTTCTCCTGCAGACTCCCTTCCACCTCGCCTGTTTAAGGAGGTACTTGCTACTATTGGATCAAGTGTCCTTAACATCATCAATAGTAGCCTCTCTTCTGGAATAGTTCCAGTAGAGTTTAAACATGCAGTGGTACGACCTCTACTTAAAAAACCAAGCCTCGACCCCTCTCTCCTCTCTAACCTTAGACCTATCTCTAATCTTCCATACATTTCTAAAATATTAGAGAAGGTTGTCTACACTTAATTTTTGCCCTTCTTAGAGGATAATGGTATCACTGAGTTGTTGCAGTCAGGTTTTAAAGCCCTCCACAGCACAGAGTCAGCGCTTTTAAAAGTTTTTAACGATATCCTCCTGTCAACTGATTCTGGTAAATATGTTGTCCTGGTGCTTTTAGATCTATCTGCTGCTTTCGACACCGTCGAACACGCCACCTTAATCACTCGTCTTGAGAACTGTGTGGGCATTAAGGGCGCCGCCCTCAGCTGGTTCCGGTCGTACCTAACTGACAGGAGTTTTTGTGTAAAAATAGACAGTTTTATGTCTTCCACAGCTCCTTTACCACATGGGGTTCCCCAGGGCTCAATCCTTGCCCCAATCTTATTTGCGCTTGGTTCTATTTTTAGGAAGTACGATATTGCATTTCATTTTTATGCCGATGATTGCCAGATTTATTTTCCCATGGCACAAAATAACACGGTTCAACGTCTTATTGACTGCCTGCACGACATCAAAGCCTGGCTTTCAGCTAACTTCCTGAGCCTAAATGAAGATAAAACAGAAGTTATGTTGTTCGGTCCAAGTCGCTCCCCCTCCCCCAACGTTGACCTTGGCACTCTGACCCCATATCTCAGCGACTGTGTCACAAACCTGGGGGTAAAGTTCGACTCAGATTTTAAATTCGAAAAACAAATCAGCAGCGTCGTACAAAAAAGTTTTTATCAATTACGCCAAATAGCGAAAGTGAAACCGCTTCTATCAGGACATGATCTCGAGAAATTAATCCATGCCTTTATCTCGACTCGTTTAGACTACTGCAATGCCCTGTATGTAGGCATTAGCCAGGCCTCCCTCGCCCGCCTGCAGCTCGTGCAGAACTCTGCTGCTCCTCTCCTAACACAGACCCGCAGACGTGAGCACATCACCCCTATATTAGCATCCCTTCACTGGCTCCCTGTGCGTTACAGAATCAATTTTAAACTTGTTTTTAAATGTCTAAACAACCTCGCGCCAACATATCTCTCCGACCTCCTTCAGCCTTACTGCCCCACCCGATCCCTAAGATCAGCCGATCAGCTGCTACTGACGGTCCCGGACACAAGGCTGAAGCTTAGAGGTGACAGAGCTTTCGCTGCTGCTGCTCCCAAGCTCTGGAACGACCTACCTCTGAGTGTTAGACAAGCCTCCTCTCTTCCTGTTTTTAAATCTCTCTTAAAAACATACTTTTATTCCATGGCTTTTAACACTGAGTGATACCCATCCTGCAATGGCGCCCCATAATACACCTGCTGTGAACCTGTTTTTATGTTTTTATATTTTATGTATTTATTTTTTATCATGTTCTGTTTGTGTTGTGTTGTGTTTGCTCGGTTCTTGTATTATTTTTAACCTGCCCGTTGTACAGCACTTTGGCTACCCCTGTGGTAAATTTTAAATGTGCTTTATAAATAAAGTTTATTTGATTTGATTTGATTTCGGGCAGTATTTTGATATACAGATGCAGAGAATTGCACTACTTAAAGGCCAAATACTCTTCAGAGTCTTTTTACCTAAATTTACATTTTTGGTATATTATTTGATTTGTACATTCAATATTTAATATTATTACTTTATAGGGTGTAGTACAATTTCTGACCTTTGACCTATATTTCATGTCTGTCAAGAATGTATGCTCATTTGATTTCTCTTCTATTCTGTGTCCCCGGGTGTGGGACAAAAGTGAATATTAAGTCGTGCCAACCTGTCTACAGAATGTTTTGGTTGTTTGGGTATGATTGGGGAGTCCAAGGATGTTGCAAAAACAATCATGACGCACGAGATAAAAACAGTGACGCACAAGAGACATATAAAAAATGGCAGAAGACTGGGACTCGAGAGTGATTTTGGCTTGTGTGTGTCTTGTGTGCTCCGGAGTACATTGTGTCTGCTTGCACGGACAACTCAATTCAACCTGCACTTCTGATAATGGGTAAATAAATGTGTTGTACTAAACTACTTTTGTTGCCTGCTTAAGCTTCGGACAATCCACCACACAAATTGGCGTCACGAACAGGATGGCCCAGAAGCTACAGGTCGACAGCCGCTCCCGCTCTCTTTTCCAGGCAGACAAATGGTTGCACGCGCGCATCACAAGGTAAGCAGTTTGCTTTAGAGTGTAAACATTTTCTGCCTGGAGAGAGCCGGATCGATAAGACTAATTGCTGAACCTGTTTTTGACAAAAGATAGGTTTAGTCAGGTTCTCCAAAAACAACCTGGAATGGGGTAAATTATGGTTGGATTGAGTTGTTTTATATGTGATCATTTGTCTGTGTGTTTGTTGAAAACTTGTGATTTCTTATTTTTAGCTATAAGGGGATTGTTAATAGAATTTTGGTGGTTTGGAGTGTTTGAGCATAGACGATGTGAGACAAATACATTTCTTAACCTCTTCCTCCTTTTTCGTTGTTGGAAAAGGAGGCTTCTTTCTGCAATTGCATCAGATTAGTCAGAGTTGGATATAGCTAAATTATAGGCAAGATTTGCTAACTGGTGTGACATTTGGCCCATATAAATTGATGACGTCTATGAAGGTGCGACATATCTGTCTATGTGGAAACTGCAGCGGTGGGAAAAGCCTCTTATAGGTGACCGTTCATTGACTCCGGTAAAGGAGATCAACTGAGCTGATAGTTGTCACGACGTTCTGTTTAATTGGCTGCAAGATAGACAGGTAGAGATCGGGCTGCATATGGTAGAGCTTTGGTGAAACTTGGTGAAACTGTATGGACTGACCAGACACGAGTCTGTAGGATCGTTGGGTGATTCCTAGTGATCCTACTGGGCGTTAGGCCAGGTTTTCCGTGTTTGGCCAGGGAGTATACGCAGGTGTTGCTCCGCTGAATGGGTTAATCGCCGTTGTATGAGAAAGAAGGGACCTGCAGGTTGTGTTATGAGACGGCCGATTCCACAAGCACGCATGCAAAGTTGTTTATATTGGTCCGGACCAGGGTTTTTGGGTTTTGTGGTTATAAATGTGTGTATATATATATAATAAATGTTGAGAAGTATGTGTGTATTTTAATAACATTGTGTAGCAACTGCAGGTCTAATCTGTTTTATTTCCCTCCTCTGAAAGGCAAACTCATAGTTTCCTCCCCTCATGCATACTCCCCCCCTCCCTTCACGTTTTTTTTTTTTCGCACCCCCGCTGATCTGCAAAAGCTGGGAAATTGTCCAAAATGTGTGTGCTTGTGAGAAAGTAGACAAAGTTTATGTACAGAAAACATCTGAGTGAATGATCTATCCATTTAATTATCTTATTCCGCTCTCGGAGGTTGGATCGCGGGGGCAGCAGCCTAAGCAGGAAAGTCCAGAATTCCCCCCCTTGGCTATTTGTCCATCTAAGAGTGAATGATAAATGTTGTTTCTTATTATTAAGGTTCTGATATGATACAGCTGTGCTTCTGGATGAGAAACATAGTTGACTGTTGCATTTATTTTTAACTGTGCTGGTGATTGTAACTGTGTGACACTATAGTTTGCAAGAAGGCTCTCGCTCTTTGGTGAAATATGTGTGTGCGTGTGACTCAGTAAGAAAATAAAAAAGGAGGCCCTGCTGGGAGACATTTTTAGATAAGGAATGTGTGTGTGAAGAGGCTGTGTGAGTGACAACTGCACGTGAGGCGTGGGCCGAAGAGGTGTGACACTGTTAGCATAGCATTGAGCTAGGTTAGCATTGAGTTAGCATAGCATTGGATTAGATTAGCATTGAGCTAGGTTTAAAAAAAAAAAAATATATATATATATATATATATATATATATATATATATATATATATATATATATATATATATATATATATATATATATATATATATATATATATATATATATATATATGTAGTGGACAGCTGTACTCAATCTGAAGAGAGTGCTGACAGGTTGGTTTTGATAATAGGTAAAATAAAAAATACTGTACATTAATAAAGAAACATTTAAATATCAATAAATACATTTGGATCCTGGGACATTAAAGCATTGGATGATTCATCATTCATATATTTTTATGTGTTTAATACAGGGGTCACCAACGCGGTGCTCGCGGGCACCAGGTAGCCCGTAAGGACAAGATGAGTAGCCCGCTGGCCTGTTCTAAAAATAGCTCAAATAGCAGCACTTACCAGTGAGCTGCCTCTATTTTTTAAATTGTATTTATGTACTGGCAAGCAGGCCTCGCTTTGCTCGACATTTTTAATTATAAGAGAGACAAAACTCAAATAGAATTTGAAAATCCAAGAAAATATTTTAAAGACTTGGTCTTCACTTGTTTAAATAAATTCATTAATTTTTTTACTTTGCTTCTTATAACTTTCAGAAAGACAATTTTAGAGAAAAAAATACAACCTTAAAAATGATTTTAGGATTTTTAAACACATATACTTTTTTACCTTTTAGATTCCTTCCTCTTCTTTCCTGACAATTTAAATCAATGTTCAAGTAAATTTATTTTTTATTGTAAAGAATAATAAATACATTTTAATTTAATTCTTCATTTTAGTTTCTGTTTTTTCGACGAAGAATATTTGTGAAATATTTTTCAAAAAGATTCGAATTAGCTAGTTTTTCTCTTCTTTTTTTCGGTTGAATTTTGAATTTTAAAGAGTCGAAATTGAAGATAAACTATGTTTCAAAATGTAATTGTAATTTTTGTGTCTGTTTTCTCCTCTTTTAAACCATTCAATTAAGTGTAAATATCATTAATTATTAATAATAACATAGAGTTAAAGGTAAATTGAGCAAATTGGCTATTTCTGGCAATTTATTTAAGTGTGTATCGAACTGCTAGCCCTTCGCATTAATCAGTACCCAAGAAGTAGCTCTTGGTTTCAAAAAGGTCGTTGACCCCTAGTTTAATATATATTTAGTAAGTGTGGAGTTGAAACACACACACACGCACATCATAGATTAGAATACATTGTAGTTTTGAATTAATAATGATATAGCAAACACATTAAATAAAGTTAAATAAGCAAATTCAATAAAATTGAATTAATATTAATAAAGGTAAATTGATTATTTAATTATATTGACATTTTAATTATTTCAAGAAAAATCACGATGAAGTAAAATTTAAATTTATATTCTAAAACTTCTAAAAAACATCTGTGCAAACTGTGAAACATGGAGTCTGAAGAAGTACAGATAAGAGTCGCCAACACTCAGCGCCATAGTCAAAACAAAACGTAGAGAAGCGTTAAACAAATTCTAATCAGAAGACAGACAAAGAATGAGAACGTAAGTTAACCGCAAAACAAAAATTGAAATTAATAACAAAAGAAAGCAAAATTTCAAAGTGATAAATGAAGGTGCATGTAGAATTACATGTAAAGAATAAAACAAAATGGAAATAACTGTCTGCAAGATGAGCATGACGTCATGAATTGTGCTCGGGTTAACAATAGATAGATAGATAGACAGATAACACGTTATTGATTCCTTCAGGAGAGTTCCCTCAGGAAGAAGAAGTAAAAAGTAAACAGTAACTAATAAGGGTATAAATGGAAACAAAATAGAAAAATATTACAAGGAGAAAAAAAAAGAGAACAGTAAAATAAGAATATAACAAGAGAAACTAGGCATTAGCGACTGTTATTGTTTTGCATTCCCTGTCATCCTAGCCCCACCAAAGAGGAGTTGTACAGTCTAATGATGTGTGGGACAAAGGATTTTTTATAGTCTAAATCAGTAGTTCTCAAAGGAGGGTATGGTGTTTCCGCCCGGACAAAAAGGGGGGTACCTGAGATTTTAAATATTCTAAAAATAGCGACAATTCAAAATCCTTTATAAATATAATTATAGAATAATACTTCAACAAAATAAATATTTAGAATTAAGTTCACGAGCCCAGATGAATCACTATTACAATATCCAAAGAAGGTTGATGATAGATTATATGTATAGAAATCTTTAGTATAATTTAATCACTTGTTTAATTTTTAAAACGTTTTAGTTATTCTTATATCTTTTTTGTTGTCCAAATAGTTCAAGTAATACCACAACAAATGAGCAAAATGTTGCACTGTTATACAATTTAATAAATCAGAAATTGATGACATGATGCTGTGTTTTATGTCTTTATTTTATTTTCATTCAACCAAAAATGCTTTGCTCTAATTAGGGGGTACATTACTGGAAAAAAAAGGGGTTGAAAACCACTGCCCTAAATCATATCTAAAGCTAAAATTATAAAATGCAGGTTTAGATTGCTGCTGACCCTGTTGTATTTTGTAAGACTGATTATTATGGATTATTGTGTTTATATTGTGAGAGAAGGAGAGAGAGCAGGTGAAGAAAGATTGTTTGTTTAGTTTTTTGAGTGAAATGGGAAGAAATCAATAAGAATAATTACGTGCAAAATGGAATAAAACTATAATGAATGAATAGATGAAATAAGTTTATTTTGGTATTATAATCAACCAATTTGTGTGAGCAGTTTAACAGTACAGATTAGACATATTAACAACCATATACATTTACACACAGAAAAGAAAAGAAAAAGAATGACCGAAAAAGGAATAGGCGGAAGCCAAAGCTTATATTGGCCTATCCTATACATTCACTGAACATTAAATTACCTGGAACATCAACGTTAAAAGATGAAAGTAATTGTTACTATATTTTATAATGTTCAAAAAACTTTACTTTTCAAGGGTCTCTTAAACCATAAAAAAAACAACAACTACATGTGTCCAGCTGATCAATGAGGATGGTCCATCATTTAACTCCTAAAACTGAAATACATTTGTATTTTTATTTTTATTATACTTGACCTATTTCAAAAATCAATATCCCCGTAAATGATAGGTTTCTCCTCATAATGTAAATAAGCTAAGAATAAAAACTGGAAGGCTGTTGTTCTTTACTCGAAACATAATTGCCATTGTTTTAAAATTAAATTATCTGAACATTTAACACATTATGACTTATAAAAAATGGATTGGTATGATCATAATAATAATGCTTTGTGTATTATTGAAATGAGTCTTTTAAGTTTAAGTATTGGGTCTATATTTCTTCTATTAACATTTCCCCTAACTTCAAAACAATATTACATATGGAAAAATAAATGAATAATATAACATGTGCAGACATTTCTTTTTCAGCATGTGTTTTACTTTATACCGAATGGCAATGGATTTGGATATTTTTCTTTAATTTCAATATGCGGCTTCCAACATATTAATGATCAATTATTATTCTCAAGAATGTACTTCATATACTCTGTCAATTTCCACTTGATTCAACTTTAATTTTTGTTTCACAATTTGACTTTGCACCCTGGACAGGTCGCCAACTCATCCCAGGGCCAACACAGATAGATAGACATACAACAGTCACACACTAAGGCAAATTTAGTCTTATTTATTTCCCCATATTGAGATCTATTACTCAAAACAACTACTTAACCACTATTGTGAAACACCTTTCTAATTTATGGGAGTATTGGGATAGGATTGAGGAAGATGTCTGCTGTGGTGGAGGTGAGTTTGGAAATTAATTTAATAAAAGTAAGTTTAAGTCGGGTAACTTTCAAGTGTAGACTGACATTTTTAATTTGGAGTAATTTATTTTTATTTAGACATTGCAGTACACCATAATTCTGGGTGTTGAGCTAAAAGAGGATAATGGCATGACAGAATAAATGAAGGAGGCAAACCAAATCTCAACAGCTTTCAGTTAGCTATAGATTTTGAGAGTATAATGCAAATAACTATAACTTTACAACTGTTTGCTGTGAATAGTGTTGAATAAAAATTACAAATAACAGCCTACATTAATAATTAGAATAAGAGCCGATATGTAAAGTGTTAAAAAGAGGAGAAGTGTGATTCGGCCTGGCGTTTAGAGCATGGCCTTGTGTGTTTGTTGTGACTAGGTTGGATAACCAGACGGAGAAAGGCAAGGCAAGGTGGGGCAGCTTTGTTTGTGTGGCGCTTTTCATGCACAGGGCAGACTCAAAGTGCTTCACAGACAACAAAGTGAAATGAAAGAAAATAAAAGCAAAATTAAAATGCAGACAATAAAAATAAACACAGTGCGGATGTTAAAAGTTAAAATATTAAAAGATTTAGCTGAAAGATAAGGAGAAACGTGAATAAAAACATTCTTTTGTTTTGGAGAAAATTACGCACAGCGGGAGGTCAGAGTGCAAGCATGACAGCTTGCTCGAACCTACTGATAGACAAATGATAGTTTAAATTAACTTATAGATAATCTTTAAGTGAATTAAAAGGGTACTTAAATACACATGAAGTAGTACGTATAATCTTTGAATTAGGGTTATTGATTAACATTTAATGGGATAGTTAAGACTGTGATTTTAAAACATGATATGCAAAATTGAACTAACCGAGGGGATATAAAAACGATGGGTATACATGTTTTGAGTTCCAAATTCTGGAGGGAAAAAACCTCAACAAAACGTAAAACCATACAGACGGACTTGGGTGGTAGTCGCGGTTGTCCTAGGTCAAGCTGGGGTGGAAACTGTTATGCAGCCGGGGGACTGCCAACTTCTCTGAACAAGACAAGCTCCAAAGTTGTAGCCAGAACATGCTCACAAAAAATACAGGTGTGACAGAGGACGCCCACAGCAGGACGAACAGCAGGATACAAACAGACCCCTGCTGGACATAAGTGTCAACGGACAATGTTCAACACAATCTTTGAAGCATTCCTTTGTGGTCAACCTGCACACACCTTGTAATGACCTGCTTACGAACTGTGCCCTGACAATTCAATACCGCACAGAAGGAACTTCCTGATGTTGCCTGACAGCACGACGTCAGCTGACAACTACTGGGGACGCCTCCCAGGAACGAATGGAGGACGGGGACTGCTCCAACTGTCCTAGCACTGGCTGACTGAGGTGCGTCCGTGTGCCCTGCCACCCAAACCGCCAAAGTGTATGATCACCAATTAGACGACTCATAATAGGAGCCTTTTGACTCTTATATATGGTGGGACTCAAGATATGGCCGCTCATGTGAATTATCCTTACAACAATTAGCATGGTATAAGATGGACAATTGCTGTCCCACATTGTTCCCTTGTCCTCTGTCCTGCCTACGAAAATAAAGATTTAGGTCGAATGATTAAAACAGGGCGTAGCTGCCGCTGATTGGACCGATACGCAAATACCACATTTTCAATTATTTCGGTTGTCTGGTAAAAACATAGCTATGGGCTGCAATTTGGACACTCCTGCTGTAGGCTACAAGGAGCTAGCAGCTACACAACAGCTGAGCTAAAATAAAAAATGTAAGCATATCAAATAATTACAGTTGCTTATTACATACACAAAGTCGCAGACAGACAGAAGTCTGTAGAAAGTATTCAGTAACAAACGTGTCCGCATCATTAAAACTTTCTACAACAGGAAACATACTGAACAAATCCAGTAGTTACTGTCAGACTCTAATCTGGGGTACCTTTGCCTATCAGAGACATGGTTAAAACCTGCAAAAACTTTGGTTCTAATTAATGTCCCGGGGGACAAGATTACAGAAAAAACAGATTGAGTGACAAAGGGGCGAGGAGTTATGATTTATGAAAGGGAAAACATTAAAAGTAGATCAATTTGAGTATGTTAAAATTAAAATCACATTTTCCTCAGAAATGTATTTCAAGGTAATTGTAGTATACCGACCGACCACAGCTAAAGACATTTTTCCCGATACATTTTCAGACATCCTCAAACAGCACAGTACGAAAGAATTGAACGTCATGGGGGACGTTAATCTGGACTGGTTAAATAAGAAGCGTAGAAAGAAACTTAAGGATATTATAAACGGCTTCTACATCAGTGTTTTTCAAACAGTGTGCCGTGAGATACAGTCTGGTGTGCCGTGGGAGATTATCTAATTTCACCTATTGAAGTTAAAAATAGTTTTTGCAAACCAGTAATTATAGTCTGCAAATGATGTGTTGTTGTTGAGTGTCGGTGCTGTCTAGAGCTCGGCAGAGTAACCATATCAGTAGGTGGCAGCAGGTAGCTAATTGATTTGTAGATGTGGGAAACACCGGCAGGCAGCGTGCAGGTGAAAAGGTATCTAATGCTTAAATAAAAAATAAACAAAAGGTGAGTGCCCCTAAGAAAAAGCATTGAAGCTTAGGGAAGGCTATGCAGAACGCAACTAAAACTGAACTGGCTACAAAGTAAACAAAAACAGAATGCTGGACGACAGCAAAGACTTACTGTGGAGCAAAGACAGCGTCCACAATGTACATCCGAACATGACATGACAATCAATGTCCCCACAAAGAAGGATAAAAACAACTGAAATATTCTTGATTGCTAAAACAAAGTAGATGCGGGAAATATCGCTTAAAGGAAGACATGAAACTGCTACATGAAAATACCAAAAGAAAAGAGAAAAAGCCACCAAAATAGGAGCGCAAGACAAGAAGTAAAACATTACACACAGGAAAACAGCAATAAACTCAAAATAAGTCAGGGTGTGATGTGACAGGTGGTGACAGTACACCTACTTTGAGACAAGAGCTATAGTGATGCATGCTTGGTTATGCTTTAAAATCATATCCAATAATTGCGACAACGATTTTTTACTGTCAACTGAGTTTCGGTTTTAAATAATTTCAACGGAGAAAATGTGCCTTGGCTCAAAAAAAGGTTGAAAAACACTGTTCTACATGATAAAAATGATAAGCAGCCCTACTAGAATTACAATTGGATGACAAAAATCAAAGAGATAAAATAAAAATACCTTGGATTAATAAAACAATTTGGATTCTAATAAAGACATCGGGACTCAGCTCTCATAAGAGCAATTATAACAGGTCTAAGTACAGATCGTATGATTTTAAAAGTTTTGAGGAACAAAGTTACAATTTTTATGCGGAAGTCTAAGGCTGACTTTCACTTAGAATTAATCAAAGCTGCAAAAGGGAACATTAGACAGTTATGGAAAACCATGTACAAACTTACGGGAAGAGAGCAAACAAGAAACAACACTATAACATTAAATATCAATGGTGCTACTATCGCAGACAGTCTGGACATAAGTAATAATTTTAATGAACATTTCATCTAGTCTGTACAAACCCTGAATAAAAAGTCCCTCAAAATCAGTGCAAATAATGGTCATTTATTCAGGATGGACTAATTTTAGAATTAACAAATGAAACAAAGTTAAACAAAATCTTCGCTGCATTATCAGACTCACGATCTAGAGATATATATACGGGTTGGACACTATCTTCCTAAAAACGTATAAGGATTGTATTATTGCTCGTATAGCAACAATTGATAAATAAATCAATAACGGAAAACACTTTCCCTACCACGTCGAGAAACTGCTACTATAATTAAATCCATATAGCAGGAAATAAAAAAGACCAGAACAAGTACAGACCAATTAACCTTCTCCCCGTTATAACAAAAGGAATAGAAAATTTGAAGTTAAAAAGTGGCTTTGGAGCAATCAAAGCTGCTCACTCTGTTGCTAAGAGGGGCATTATGTTGACACATCAACTTAATGTGTAGTATATTTATCCATGAGAGCATTTTTGTTATAAATTGTGAGGTATGGCTGTTAAAATCTTGGTTGTTTTTACGAATGATGACAGATGTGAACAAGAGCATGTATTATCTTTGTGTGATGATGTAAATAAGGTGTGGTTGTATTGTATATTAAGAATATGTCCATGAAGGGGCATTTTATGACTTTTCTTAATTTGATTACATGCTACAGTATGATTATTTTTTGATTAATTATTATGAATGTATATATTTATTATGATTAATTAGTGTCATAATTGTATTGCTTGATTTTTGGATCCCTTTAATTTAGGTAGCCAGGGACTGCAGATGGAAAGTAGCTATTTAGATATAATCTGGTACAGAACATATCTGTTTCTGAACTTAATGTTTCTGTGCATTGTCCCATCATAGATAGACTCAATTAAATACAACTATTTAGTGAATTATTGTGGCCAAAATAATTCACTAGGTGTTGTAAAATATCAAAGTACTACTGCAAAAGCGAACATTGACCTCAAACATGACCTGTCCTCCGCCTCTGTTCTTGCTGCACTTGACTATCAGCTGCCTTTTCTTTTTCTTGGATGTTTCTGAAACTACTAATACTACTACTACTATTACTATTACTACGACTAACACTGTCCCTGTTTCAGGGACAGAGGGGGGAGGTGAGTTTGGATTGGGTCAAGTTTGAGCGTGTTGAGGTTTTATTTAATCGATATGATCAATAATCAAGGATCAAGGATAATGGTACGTAATGATTTAGATTGACAATTGCAGTGGTTGGCGGAAGCAACCCCAACCTCAAAGGAGGATGCCAATTCAGTAATTAAATGTTTTGTGAATTATCTAATATCCCGACATGGTTTCCCCAAAAAGAGTAGGTCAAACAACGGCACCCATCTTAAGGAAGCAGGCTATTATCCTCAGTCCCAGGACCAGCAGATTCCTTGAAAGGCGGAAAGACCATGAGACCAAAATGGTATGTTTGCAAAATGTAGAATTTGTGTGCCAGTTCCTCTGTGCAGATTTGAGGACGAAAGCAGCCACTCCAGATTCCCTTGCACTCGCTGAGAGGGGCACGGTCAAAGCCAATCCAGGACCAACACCCAATACCTGACTGGAAGGAACCGAGAGGAGAGACAACACCTTGCCAGCGATGACGAGAACGACTAAGGTTGCCAGCCAATGTGTCCGTCGGGACTCCAGCAGCTGTGGAAAGAGGTGTCGGGAGTGCCGAAGCAGCGAGGAGGCCTGGAAGCAAGCCGAGGGCCTGGACCAAAGCCCCATGCCCCATACTCTGCTCCAGCCTTCCCCAAAGCCCCCACAGCTCCAACTCTACCTCAATTTTCCCCAAAGCGGCCAGCGCGCACATGCCATTAAACAATCAGCCCAATGGACTGAACCACACCCCAAGAAGAGACAGAGACAGACTGTTTGAGTGGATCTCTTTCTTCACCAAGGCAGCCAAAAGCCCAACGAAGTGTCGGCAGGCCACCAGCCTGAGGCACCACCGAGCCATCTATACGAGCACTAATCGAACATGGACTCATACGAAATTCAGTTGTGTATTCAAAATCAATTGGTAATTAACAATATTGGTAACTACGTTCATTGCAAATGCCGGTAAAAATATTCTTGCAAATGTCTTACAGTCATAAGTCTATATACATTCATCTAATTATGTTCATGATCAAAGTATTTGTTATTCCTTTACTAAATCAAAGTGTAGGCCACTAATTTTGTTCTGTGAGATGGTTTTACTGCAGGCTGGTAACAGCAATCGCTCTGAAGGAGGGTCATAGACGGAATTTTTGCCTCGTATAAAAACATTGAGGTTTTTGCCTCTATCTGTGGTAGAGATTTAAGTTAGTGGTCTACGTCAGAAATTGGTATGGTCCAGGGTTTTAGAACCCTGGAAGGAGGGTATGTAGTAGAATTTCTGACCTTTGACCTATATTTCATGTCTGTCAAGAATGTATGCTCATTTGATTTCTCTTCTATTCTGTGTCCCCGGGTGTGGGACAAAAGTGAATATTAAGTCGTGCCAACCTGTCTCAGAATGTTTTGGTTGTTTGGGTATGATTGGGGAGTCCAAGGATGTTGCAAAAACAATCTTGACGCACGAGATAAAAACAGTGACGCACAAGAGACATATAAAAAATGGCAGAAGACCGGGACTCGAGAGTGATTTTGGCTTGTGTGTGTCTTGTGTGCTCCGGAGTACATTGTGTCTGCTTGCACGGACAACTCAATTCAACCTGCACCTCTGATAATGGGTAAATAAATTTGTTGTACTAAACTACTTTTGTTGCCTGCTTAAGCTTCGGACAATCCACCACAAGGGGAACTGCACTTTTTTGTAATTTTGCCAATCGTTCACCATCATTATGAGAGACAAGAACACATGTTTTTTTTTCTTCGGATTTTAAAGATAAAAAAACGCTTGCAAGATGCAGCTAATGGGAGTTAGCCTTGTAGCCTTCAAAGTCCTCTAAAACAACTTCAAAACCATTCAACGGTATATATACATGCTGCAAATCTATATATAATGTAGTAACAGACACGTTCATAACAGTGGTGGGCCGTCAGGGCCAGCAAGGCCTTCTCTGCTGGCCTAACATAACCCAAAATCATGATCATAATTAAAGATAAAAGTACTTTTTTATTTTCTTTCCGTCAATATCTAAAGGTATTCATATTCTATTCATGTCATATTATGCTCCTTCCAGTGCTGTTGTTTTTAGGTTAGAATTTTTATCCAATCAGAATTCAGCTAGCTTATGTTGCCATGCTGTACGAAATCTGCCCGGGGCCTTCAGAATCAACAATTTCTGCACTGTAAGTGAACGGGCACATACAGTTGATAGATAATTGCCATAGCCAATCAGGTCACGAGTTGTTGTCAGTAAGGCCTTATATCTGACCTCACAATGAACGTGACATTTGCGTGCCCTGTGATTGGATACTCACTGGTTTGAGCTGTGGCGGTGCTATGCAGATCAGCAGAGCCACACCGTTAGCGGATGAATTTGAGAACACATACAGTTGATAGACAGTTGCGATAGCCCATCAGATCACAAGTTGTTGACGATAGGCTATCTAGGTAGCTTGTTAACGAGACTGTGATTGGATACTCACAACTGTTTTACATGCGGCCAGCTGGGTCACTGGTCACGTGACTGTACCAATCTCTCTGAACAAGACAGGCTCCGATTTGCAGCCAAATCATCACACAGGCGTGGCAGAGGACGCCAACAGCAGAGCTCCTCCCAAAAGCAGCCCCGCCAGCAGCAGTACCACGCCTCTAGGTCCGCCCAAGCGCGTAATGCCTCCGCCTACTTCCTGGGTGAAGACGAGGACCTAGGGGACGGCTTTTTGAATCCCACAGCAGGATCCCCAGCAGGAAGTACAGACAGGCTGGACATAATTGTCCATGGACAATGTTATCAGTTAATGATTGACACTGGTGCCACACACTCACTTCTGAATGGAGTGGTTCCAAAGAAACTGTGTGCTTCCCTTTTGAAGGTTGAAGGCTTCGCTGGGGTCACAAGACTGCTACCTGTCGCCAAACCACATCCGGTTCAGATTGCTGGACACTCATTGAAGCACCCCTTCGTGGTCGATCTGCACACACCTTGCCTGCTTGGTAATGATATGCTTTACAAACTGTACCCTGACATTCAATATCGCACAGAAGGAACTCTTCCGGGACGCTACAAAATCCCCCCCCCCCCCCCCCCCCCCCCACACACACACACCTTGTAGCTAAGGGCCCTTACGAACTATAAGCCCAAAGCCCCCCAGGCCCTGAATGACCGGGCCTCAACATACATTACTGTCGTTATGAGCGGCCTTCAGCTCATCAAAGCTCTGCTCCCCCCACCATCACCCTCCCCGTGTGGAAATACTGTCAAAGCGCTTTGAGTACCTTGAAGGTAGAAAATCGCTATACAAGTATAACCTATTTATCATTTATTTATAAGGCCCCCGGGCCGGATGGGGTCTCCCCCCTCCACCTTGAGACACTGTGCGGATCAGCTGGCTCCTGTCTTCACTGACATTTTTAACTCCTCTCTGGAGCTATGCCGCGTGCCGTCCTGCTTCAAGACCGCCACCATTGTCCCTGTCCCCAAGAAAGCACGGATCACACGACTCCTTGCTCCGTGCAGCCATTGTTGTTTGAATCAAACAGTCCCTTCTGTGCTACGTCACATCTATGAAATCCTGCCCGGCGATCCTGATTGGTTCATTATTTTTTGCTATCTGGAAGGAGTTTGCAATGCCTTGAGCTCAGTGAACTACAAGGGTCTGGCGAGAGTCAGGTTAGTTGATCCCCGTTTCGTTACTCAAATTACCCTGATTTTGATTGACGAAAGGCAGGATGTTCCACCCAGTAGTATTCCCTGAGGGACTGGTGCTTGGGATTGTTCTGCTGTCCTTGTGCCTCAGTCCCTCCTTGCCGACGACAGTGACTGACAAGTGTCTTAGAACAGGCAGCAGACAACATATTCTGGTAAGTGGAGCCCCTCGTAGGGACACTTGTCCCACTACACAGTGGGACATTTGATAATAGTGTCCCCCCGGCCCCTATTATCAAAATCGCAACAGCAACCCCCCTACATATTTGGCGATTATTATGAGAGGGCATGGACTATCTCTCCACCCTCTGTGGCACCAAAAATGCCACTCTCCCTTGGTGACATTTCAAAGGCTCTCACATCTGTGTATACTAACGACATCACCACCAAAGACCTGGTCACTTTGACCATAGGTGCGGGTGCAGGCAACCTGTGGCTCAGGTGGATGATTAGCCCAGCCAAGAGCCAAGACCTAGGTGACTGTATTGCTTTTTCCGCTGGACGTCCCTTTCCACACACTTATCCCGCCCCTTTTAAATTGGCTGATATTAATGGCTCTAACTGTTTCATTTCCTTGTTTTCTGAACCCATGCCGCCAGGTTGCGAATTGTTGGCTAGTGTGTACTCTCCTGTTGACAATTCCACCCGACTTCTTACCTTTGTAGCCCAGAAGTTGAATTACACGTGTTTCCAATTCACAGGACCATCTTCGTCCCCCAACAAATTGGGTGACATTGACCCTTCCTGGTGCACCAGTATGTTAGATGGCTCAAAAATAGGCCCTTGGGCACGGGCTGACTTATTTTGGTATTGTGGGGAACACGATTGTACATTAGAATCCCGACATTAACCGTTGCGCTTTGTACTATGGTTGGACTGGTGACCCCACTGGGCACCAAATTGACTCCCATTGTAACTCCGCGGCCTTTCTAATTTCCCGCCGACGCCGCCATATTGTATCTCGGAGGAGTGTAACGAGCTCCTTTGATTTGATGAAAAACCCAGATGGTGTTTACTCTGATGTAATTGGACAACCAAGGGGGGTCCCCTCCCAGCACAAATTGTGGTGCGAATCCTGTGCAGGTGCCGAGAACCTTCCTATCATTAGTGCTATTTTCCCTGACTGCTACTAAGAATGTATTTTAACTGCACCTTAATTAACTGTTTGTTACAATCTGTTGAGACTGCCCAACCTGACTCATGACGCTGTCGAGGGACTTGCTGAACAACTTGCCCCGAACCACATAGCCCTTGACCGCATCCTAGCCAAGGAAGAAGGTGTGTGTGCAATTTTTGGCGACCAATGCTGCACCTTCATTCCTAACAACACCGCCCCTGATGGCTCAGTCCAGAGGGCCTTAGAAGGCCTCCAAGCCCTGTCTAAAGAATTGATTGAATGATTGAAACTTTTATTAGTAGATTGAACAGCACAGTACATATTCCGTACAATTGACCACTAAATGGTAACACCCGAATAAGTTTTTCAACTTGTTTAAGTTGGTGTCCACGTAAATCAATTCATGGTAAGAACTTACTGAAGTTTCCGGTGTCTCTGACCCATTTAAAGATTAGCTCCACAACACCTTCAGCGGGTGGTCATACCTAATTAAGTTTGCCCTGGTCTACGTTGGAGTTTTCTTGGCTATCATAGCCTCATGCAGATGCTCTATCGCCCCTTGTACTAGGTCCCTATGCACCCGCATCATTATTAGAGCTGTCGAAGGTCAACTCCACCCTGTTTCTAGGCTTGCTATGTCACTGAAGGGGGTCAAGCACAGCAGTGACTTTCGAGGACTGTTAGTTTCCTTACCTGCCAATGACATTGACTTCCTAACTCCCTCTCCCATGTAACTATGGTTTGACTGTTTATTGCTAGCTTGCTCGAAAACCAAAACAGCACCTACTTTAATGTAGAGTGGGCTGTAGAAGTGCTGCTCTGGTAGGAGAGATCTTCTGCAGAAGATCTGAAGGGGGAATGTGGAGAATGCATATATTTTAAGAGTTCTTTCTTTTTTCATAGTCATGTTTAAAGCAGCCAACATTTTCACATGTGTACTCTTTGTGCTTTGAATCTTATGCCCGCAAGTAAACTCTGTGCTTTACCTTGAAGGCCTTGGAATGTGTCAGTATAATGTACTCCCTTTTTACCTTATCAGTATTAGAACAATGAGGCTGTTATTCCTTTCTGGGCAGGGTAGGGGCTGTTTTCGTATTCAATAAATTGTCTCTTCCCGTTTGATTTTAAGACCGCTTCTAGATGCTGGTATTAACGCACTGTAAGACTGGTCTCCTAAAGCTTTAGTAAAACTTGATAATATTTATATTCTGTCTTGATGGTCCTCCTTACTCAACATATATGTCATCCGAAAGAATTTGGGATTGACCAGTGACTTTAACCCTGGTCTGACGCAACAGGAGAAACTGCAGGTATCATTTTATTGGGCCAGCCAGTATGTGACTGTGCGTACATGTGTGGTTTGCTGCCTGCTCTGCTGCAGACAAGAATGCCCCAACCAGGAATAAGGAGATTATCGGCCACCCGGCTTTTGAATTTGTCCCAAAAGCTTACACGGTTTTTCACTGTATCACTGCTGTGCTTACTGGTATTTCTCTACTTTTTAACATGTTCTACATTTTGTCTTGTATTTTAACTGCACCTTAACAGTGTAGTCAACTGCATTTACTTCATGCTCAAATGTTAATGACAATAAAGAGTTTTATTCTTTTCCATATAAATAAGAAATGAGCATCTTGAAATAATTGGTTTGTATTGTACTTGACTAAATCTAAATAAATAGGTAACATGCCAAACAAGTTTTGGCAGTATGCAGTGCCTTTTATTTTTGTTTAGTTTAATTTTGTCTCGACTTAAAATAGTCGATTATTTGTATCAGATTAACTGTCAACCCACGGGCCATATCCGTCCCACCAAAGCTTTTCATTTGGCGGTCGGCTGCTGCCCGACTGTTGTCACATTTGACAGTGTTCTTGTATTCTCCGCTGAAGCCAGCACATTATGAAGACAGAGCTGCTGCCTTGGTTAGGCTACTTGTCAGCGGTTAGGCAGACATTTTGTTCGCAAACAACATTATTGGTGACCGGAACCGGAAGGCCTTCCGCAAATTAACTCTTCTCACACAGACTATTGAAAACCTCTCTCACACACACACACACACACACACACACACACACACACACACACACACACACACACACACACACACACACACACACACACACACACACACACACACACACACACACACACACACACACACACACACACACACACACACACACACACACACACACACACAAATTGTAATCCTTTGACACACACAACTGAATTTTTTTCTTTATACACACTACTGAAAACGTCCCACACACACAACTAAAATCATTTCACACACACAAAACTGAAGTTTTTTTTCTCTCATACACACTACTGATTTTTTATTCTCTCTCACACACTACTGAAATCTTTTCACACACGCAACTGAAATGTTCTCTCATAAACACTACTGAAAACCCTCACACACACACTCCTGAAATTTTTCTCTCACACACAACTGAAATCCTTTCACACACACAACCAAGTTTTTCTTCTATCATACACATTACTGAAATTCTCTCACACACAACTTAATTTTTTTCCTCACACATGACTGAAAAAAATTTCAGTTGTGTGTGTGTGTGTGAGGTATTCAGTAGTGTATGACAGCAAATAATTCAGTTGTGTGTGTGAAAGGATTTCAGTAATGTATATGAGAGCGTTTTAGTAGTGTGTATGAGTGTTTCAGTGGTGTGTTTCAGTACTGTGTGTGAGAGAAAATAATTGCACTAATGTGTGAGTGATTGGATTGGCTGTGTGCAAGCAATCAATAAAGCAAGAGTTGCAACTAATCGCCGGACTCATCATTCACCCTAAAGTCGTCCGCTATGGAGACCCACTGCCGGGTAAAGTGAAGGGTGTTGCCCCGAGCATACATCGGCCCTGGAGAAGTGTCTCCCCTGCGCTCTTCGACTACGGTCTGGGAGCAGGAAGCAGGAAAGGTGCAACACCTGCATAGTGCTAACAAAAAAAAAAAGTAAGTAGACATAGGGTTGGATATGTTAAACGAATTAGTCTACGTTACCCAGGCTATACCAAATAAGCCCATGTCTAACCTATATTGAGTTGGTCAGCTGTTACGTGTTGTTTGGGCGCACTACAATGCAAAGGAATTAAGGCAATTGCGTTGTTTATTGTGGTTTTTTTCTATTCGAGATATACTACTGTGTGTTGATTATTTGGCCTCGCTTTCAAGTGAAGCACATCTCCGATTGGCTACAATGTAAGGCTATTTAGCCTGCTTTGTTTGTCGCGACCGTCTATTTTCATTATAATTTTATTATTATTATTTATTGAATTTATTTTTGTTTAAATAGGGATGACATACATATGTTATTGTATAATTTAAGTTTGTGCGCGTGATTGACAGCCTAAGGCTTATGAGGCACATTTTTTATTTATTTTTTTATTTCAACTTAAAAACGTATGAGCCTATGCCTATGCCTACAACATAGGCTATGTGTTTATCTTTATTTTCCTGCCTGTCGTTGACAATGGAGATTGTCTGATATTTTGTCATAGCTGCAGAATAATCAATAAAGGTTCATCTTTGTCGCGAAATTGTTCACTGTTTCACTGTGCACCCCGCCCTCGTCCCTATTTGAGCATTATAACGTTAACAAGTTAATATTCATTGAAATAAATTCAGAACATTTTTTTTACCTAACAAAAATATAGGCCTAGTCTTTCTAAAACATTTTTTTAACTTCTTAAAAGCATCGTTCTGCTTGCTGCAACTGCGCACACCAAGTGTGAGGAACGCACTCCTGATCTGAGGGCATTGGCAACAATAGTCAACACTTTCTTAATGGAAATGACAATAATATTATAATAATGATAAATACTATTATCACGCATTAATATCTCTTAGCCACTAATGCGTGGCCAAGAGATATTCATGCGTGGCATGCATTGAATGTCTCTGCTGCATTGGATCAGTCTCCTGTCTTTAACAGGCAAAAGCATTCTAACCTCACTAATGCATTGAATCGTCTATATTAGATATATAACAACGGGCCGGTGGCGGGTGGGTGTGGTTTTGATAAAATGTTGGTTTGGGTGGATGGCGGGTGGATGACGACTTTTGTGATGCGGTTGCGGATGAAATAATTGCCTATCCGCGCATCTCTAGTGCACACACATGCAAATTTGATTCCACGCACACAGATTGAGATACACGTATGCAAATTTTGCTACAATAATACTTCCCTAGGTGGGTGTCATGGTCCCGGATGCAGAAAGACAGCCGGCAACAGCAAGCATGGAAAAGTCTTCGATGCTCAAAAATACAAAATAAAAGCGTGCAACAGGGAAGTGCAACAAAATAGGGAGGCTGAACATGGAAAGCAAGATAGCGAAGCATGAACACCGGTCACAAAACAATGATTTCACGTCAAATAAGCTTTGGCCGCAGGTGAGAATAATAATTATTAATCACCAGTCGGTAATAGGACACACGCTCAGCAGCTGCTTCTGGTTGAATGACACCCACACGAAATGGGGACAAAAAAAGAGTGCTAAAATGTAAAACACCCCCAGTACAGAAAAAATACAGCAGAACAAAAAACAAGGCATGACAATATAAGAAAAAGAAGCATTCTCATTTTTTCCTTCCAGAAATAAATTACGCCAGCCATTTTGAAAATTGCTTCACCTATAAGCTACTGGGAAAAACCCAGAAGTGATTTTATTTAAATGTTCGCAATATTTCAGGGCTCTTCACAAAGAAACCTCACAATGTATTACATCCATACATTTCTATAAAATTGAGTAGATGGCGAGTTATAGTGATGTAGAGAAATCTAATATTTTAACTATTTTCCCAGGAAATTTTCCATATTTTGAAGTGCAAATGTTGATGCACCGCTGACCCGCAGCATTGGACACATGTAAGCTTAGGTGTTTGTGAAATCACCTGGTGTTTTTTTCGCGCTTATTTAGCCACAACATTAGCGCCAAATGAAACATTATGTCACTACTGGTCCAACGTTTTCTAAAAATAATGTTAAAAAAACAACTTAAAGTCTTGGCCAGCTTTTTACTGATGTATACTATTCATGTTTAAATAACTTTTACTGCAAATGAATATAGTCTACAAATATCGGTTATCGGCCTCTTTGACTGAATAATTTGTATTGGCCCTGAAACAAACATATCGGTTGATCTCTAATCCATATGTAGATCTATATGAATTACGGACACCTAGTGACAAGTCAATGTAATACCAAATGACACCACAATCTGTTTATTCACGCTTAAATTAAAAAATTAGGCCATTGATTTGACTGATTGTCGACTATGTGCAAAATCCAACCAGATTTGACGAGGAAAATCTGAGTCGTAGACAGCCCAGTTAACAGCATCAAAATTAACCAGTGTAGCTACTTTCTGAAGCGCTTGAAGAGTGGATGGACACTTCTGTTGGCCAAAGAGGATTTACTGCTTCGGGTTTGATATTCCATGTAGACTGTATCATCTGCACCAGACATGGAGCTCATGGTCCCTGTACGCCTTGAGAACTGTTTAAAAGCATGAAGGCAAAGAAACAGAAAAAATGTAAAAAATAAAATAAATAAAGGCAGCGATTGTTCGTTCCCAAACATTTTTTGTAGCACTCACCTGTGGCCGAGCTCCCACCTCCCCAACCACCATCTCCTCCTCAGCATCCAGATCAGATGCAGCCAGGACCTTCTGAAGAAGCTGCTGCTGTTCTTCTCTGGTGGAGAACATCAAGGCTTCTTCCTCCATTCCTGCCAATTGTGTGATCACCTAAGGCAGGGGTCCGCAACCCAAAATGTTCAAAGAGCCATAATGGACCAAAAATACAAAAAACTAATCTGTCAGGAACCACAAAAAAAATAAAAGTCTTCCATCATGTGTTGCTTTCATTATAAGACTTATATAAGTGTCTATGTTAGCTATATTACACTGCTAGCTCTTATCTGTTAGGTGTGTGTTATATTTGGATTTGATGTTGTACATGTTTAAAAATATCTGCTTGCACAGGTATTTGTTTTGTTTGCAACAGCCACCTGCCTGACACCACGCCAGGCTGAAAGAAACGCGTGTCGCAAGCTGACACAAATCTTCGTTGACAGAAATGTTGAAATTTAATATTTATTCTACACATTTTTACAACATTGGAAAACAGTCTTTCTGTGCCAGCATCGGAGAAAGTTATACATGTAAACCAGGGGTGCCAACACTTTTTCAGCAGGCGTGCTTGCTAATGACCAAGTTGATGTGATGTACTTCACACGCAGGCACGCACACACATACTGCTGTATTACCTTATCCTGATGAGTTGCATTGCTTGTAATCAGACAGGATGCACAGTAGTTGCTGATAAGCTCCACAACTTTGCATTTACATTGTGGAGGGGAAAAAAAGGCCTCCTCTCTTTCCAACACCACATGAAAGTGTTTTTTAGCTTTTTATTTGTCCAGCGTCAATACTCGTTTTTATACCCTTTACAAGAAATACATTGGCTGTCACATCACTTTTATTGCGAAAACAGGAACTGTGCGGTTGGTCTTTACAGTTTTGACAGCCGGTACGGAGAGGGAGTCTGTTGAACTAAAAACTGCTTTTTGCCTTCCTGACTGTCGTTTTTTTTTCTTCATAAAAGGTTTGGAGCAGCCAACGTCATTGCGCAAGATCCTCGAGTGCCGTGAATGTCTACCAAGTAACGAAAGTGACGTCGTAGTGAAGATTGATGATCAGTAATTTTTAGGTCTACATTTTTTGGGACGGCATGGCGCGGTTGGGAGAGTGGCCGTGCCAGCAACCTGAGGGTTCCTGGTTCAATCCCCACCTTCCACCAACCTCGTCACGTCCGTTGTGTCCTTGAGCAAGACACTTCACCCTTGCTCCTGATGGGTCGTGGTTAGGGCCTTGCATGGCAGCTCCCGCCATCAGTGTGTGAATGGGTGAATGTGGAAATAGTGTCAAAGCACTTTGAGTACTTTGAAGGTAGAAAAGCGCTATACAAGTATAACCCATTTATGCCTAATTGCGATCAAGTGACACACCCTCACCAATCGACCGGTAGCTCGCGATCGATCTAATGGGCATCCCTGAAGTAAACAAACTATTGCTTCAAAGGCCACACAACTACGATGTGTTCATGGACCACTGAAATTAGTAGGACAAAATGGTGCTCGCCAAATAATCTCATCAGTGAAGCATGAACACAAACATAGTAAACAGTTGGCTTTCTAACAAATAGGAAGGTTTGTATAAGACTTCCTTAAAGGAATGATGTACTGTTTGTCTATTGTGTGCTTTAAGGCCCCGTCAGCTTGCTCCTCCATGTCAAAACCCTCCGTTGGAGCTTGGTGTGCACCCCCTAAAAATTATAACCTTGCTTCAACGCCAGTGAAAACTGCAGAGTTGTGACTGGTTGGCCATTTTTTCCCCCAACACATAATTTTTGGTATGGAGTCTTTATTGTATTTTTTTCCTGGTTTGTACAAAAAACTATCAGATGTTCCAGTTCAGACAACGATCTGAATGTCGCTCAGTCCCTTTTTTTCCACCACTACTTTACAGAAAGCAAAAAATCTAGAGTTAAGGTTGTTCTCGCTCAGGAAAAGATAGCCCTCTAGCATTTTGGCAGATACTTGCACGTTGAGCAGGCAACCCAGACCAAAAACTAATAAAGCATCAATACGATGTTTGGAGTGGACGGTGAAGTGACTACGCCAAGCATATTCTAAGCTTAAGTGACTAAGCATTGTTCATGTTCTGTAGGGGCTAGGAATGTAACGGTATCAAAATATCACAGTATTATTTTAGTATATGTAATAAAAAATATAAAATAAACATTTAAAAAAGGCCTTAAAAATGCCATAATGTGTAAAATTAAGTGGCAGGAAAGTTTAGGATAAACACACTTGTTGTAATTGAACAAAAACACATTGCTCAAATGTTTTAATCATATTTATTACTCTAAACATGTACTTTTCAGCGCAAATATTGTGTGTAACATCCACTGTTTCAAGGAAATATTAAAAAAACAACAACAAAAACTGACAGTTGAGTGTCTTATAATTGACAATGTAAACATCCAGTGTAAAACAATAATGTTCAGTTTAGTGTCTTTAGAGATTTACTTCATGAGAAGCAATGTCCTCTACAGTGGACATGTTTTTATTTCAGTTTGGAAAATGCTCTTATTAATACCTCACAAATTGATGTTTAGCTTTGTGGCTTCAAATGTATATTCTGGGTGACAGTTTATGAGGTGGTGACTTGTCCAGGTTGTAAGCTACTTTCCCCCCAAGCCCCGCTCCCCCTGCAACATCGAGAGAAACAAGCACGTATAAAATGTATGGATGAATTGTGAATTTATCAGGTAGTTTTTCAGTTTACTCCTATTTCCCACCATGTACCGTTTTCTTGGTGATTTCCCTCATTGCGGTGCGGCGTGACAGGCTGGCTCTATGTCACCTTGAAAACGTTTGAGACAAAAGTGGTGCACGTTGCTTTGTTGAACGCAGACTTTCTTACCTTTGCCAAATAAGTTGTTAGCAACGTAACTCAAACAGTTATGGATGAATTTTAATGACATTTTTTGGGAAATTTATAAATGGTTGATTTATATAGGCTAGTAAGGTAAAGTTTTGTACCTGACAAGTACTAATCAACCATTTATAAATACACATTAGTAGGCTAAATGAACCTCTTCAACATATTTTTTGGGAAATGTCCAAAAAAACAATTCCTCTCATTTACTACAAACACAGTTCATCTTACGGCATTCCACGCCCCCACTTTGCCGGCCAAGCGCTGCGAAGACAATTCTGGGAGATGTGGTTTAGTTTCAGACCCGGCCAACGCTAAAGCACCAGAAAAAACTATATACCAGGTTTTTGTTTGATACCACCACACGTCACGGCATTATTGTGAATACCGTTAAACCCCTGGTAGGGACACAAGCAATGATAATATCACATTAAAATATGTACCTTAAAGCTGTAGCCCTGGTCCACTAGAAACCTCTGTCTCTTGGTGGAATAAGCCATCTCCTGGGTGTCCTGAGACACCAGCGAGTAGAAATATGCGTTGTATTCCTCTGCTATCATTCCTAAATAATATATAATTCATAAATACATACAACTTTAAACAGTTACTTAAATATGTTAATAATTATATTTGGAATCATATATATCAATATGTTGTTAAAGTACATTTAATTGTTTCATTATTTAGTTATTATGGGCCGCAGTTAGCATGTAGGCCACACAGTCAGGAGATCTGAGTTTGAATTTATGTTCAGGCATCTCAGTGTGGAGTTTGCATGTTCTTTTGCTTTATATTTTTTGTTCCTTTAGTTGCGTGTCAGCACTCCATGAATGTATTTTATCTGTCAAACTCACCCATCAAAATCAGCGACACTAACACAAATCTAGTTCAATGATTGCTTTGGTGTGCAGCTTGGAAATTTGGAAGTCTTTCGAAACGCGGCGGCTAAGGTGAATATACGGTTACTTTTTCGAAAGTTGGTGGTAAATATTTTAGACCTTACGGAGTAAGAGAAAAGTCCTGTAAAAAAGCATGCTACACCAAGTAAAAGCATGTAGCAGTAAAAGTAGAGGAATTAATTAAATCTGTCGGGGTTAAAGCCACACTTTCAGACTAAGATAGTGAGCAGTACTCCTCCGCTTGTCTGGTCGAAGTTCTACAGACAAGTTGAAATAATAAAGTAAATCCCACTGATCCGCCCACTGACTTTGAGGCCGAGTTTAACAGGTAAAATACATGAATGAAGTGCTGCCACTCAGGTTTATGAAACAATAATCAAATGACAAAATAATAAATTAAATCATGAAATTATGATCTATTAAATATTGCAATAATTAAAGTATTAAACATTTAAATGTACTTTAACATTACATCAATTAATTACACATTTAATAAAATATTTGTGTTTTAATTCCAATTTCAATTATTAGTGACACCTTTAAGTAATTATTTAAAGATTTATTTTTTTATCAAAAATGTTCCCCCATTTAACCCCACATAACCAAATACATACAATGTGCCATGCTTATGACAAAGGAAGTGAAACAAACCTTTCTTGGCTCTTAAGACTCTACCAAGCCTCTGAGCTTCCTGCCTTCGTGATCCACCATGGGAAGAGATTTGGATAAGAACATTTGCTTCTGGCAAGTCAAATGAGGTGTCTCCAACCTGTTTAGGAGTCAATAAATTAATTAAAACACAAGTTAAGTTAAATTCAATAAATGGTAAAAAAGTACTATTTCAAGCAATATAGTACCACTTTTCTCCAAAGACAATAGTGTGATAGGAACTGGCCATTAGGGGGGACAAATTGTTGAAGCTTCCGTTTAATTACTCAGGCTCTGTTCTCAACTGTTTTTTACCTTGGATATGAAAATGGTGTTGATCTTGGGGTTGTGTTTGAAGTTCTGCAAGATTTGCATACGTTCCCCTTGGGAGGTTGGGCCATAGATGTATGGCCTTGAGCAGACAATCATTGTGGGTAGTTAATGTGCAACTTATTGAAACAAACTTTTGGAAATAACTTACTTGTTGAGGCGAATGGCATATTCTTTCAAGGCAAAGACATTATCAGCAAAGACGATGATCTTGTCATTGCGCCTTTCATGAAAGCGAATAAGAAACTGGCAGGCTCTGAACTTATTGGGATTCATTGTATAAAGCAAAATGCGCTTCTTAGTCTTCATGGCCACATACTCTCTATAAAACTCAGGAGACATTGGACACCACACCTGCGAATTTGACGGAGTACAACTTTTAAGTAGCTGCCAATGAACTACAATGTGCACAATCAATGTGATTATTTGAATAAAAAGTGAAAAACAAGGGAAGGTTAGAAGTCACTCACCTCTGCACACTGGACCTTGGCAATGTAGCCATTGTTCTGCAACTCCATCCAGTTCGCTTCATATAACTTTGGCCCAATGAGAAAGTTAAGGTCCACTATCTTGTCGTCCTCTCTAACTAAAGTTGCGGTGAGGCCCAGTTTGCAGTGTGCCTGGACAATGGTCAATACACGTCGAAACATTTTTGCTACAAGAAGCACATTTAAAAATATTAGCATATCACTACATTCAGCAAAACTCTGACAATCAGGTTTATCTCACATGTGATTGGCAAGGAAGTGTGATTTAATTTTCAAACTTACCAGGAATAGTGTGCACCTCGTCTAGTATAATAAGACCCCACTCTTGGCTTTTCATCCACTCCATCACCCTCTCGGCTTCCCAGGAGCGTTTGGTGGTGTGGCCCAGCATAGAGTAAGTGCTTATGGCAACTGAGCAGCCAATTGGCTTGTCTTTGGCATCCGAAGTGAAGCGGCAGATTTGAGAGTCATCGATAGTTGACCACATTTTAAACTGGGCCTTCCACTGTTCCACGGATACAGAGGAGTTACCCAACACCAGGCAACGTTTGCGCACTGTACATGCTGCTGTTACACCCACAAGAGACTTGCCCGCTCCTGGAAATCAAATGAGATGAGGCAACCGTTGCAAATAGACTCATTGACAAGGATAGATGTACACTTATAATTTCATCAAAATTGATACAAAAGCCATATTGTTGACAAATACATATTTGCCCAGATTAGACTGAGAGATACTAGTTGAACAATTTGTTCTGTTTTTTGGGTTGCAAAACTGTACTTACTGTTAGTGTAACAGTAAGTACAGTTCTACATCGCGGCAACCATGCTAATTTAGAGCTGGGATGATTTGTCAACTTGGCATCATCAATGATGTAAACACTTTTCTTTCTTTCTTTTTTCCTTATTGGCTGCACAATATTATAAGGCTACAACATTGTATTAGAATGAGTATAAAAGGACAGTGCCACTCTGAATTACCAGTTAGAATCCAAAATGCCCATAGTTTACCTGGCTTTAGCTTGGCATGAATGTAGACCTGGGCGATTAATCGATTTGATCAATAAATTGGAGGTTTTCAGTGCAGATTTATCAAATACATTTTAAAAATATGTTTCTCCTCTTGCTTTGGCATATTTTTTGCCCCTATGAGCTTTAATAGTTTACACCCTCTTCATTAGCAGAGATTCCCAGACCTAGCAAAACATGGCTAATACTTACGCAAACAAGAGCAAGACATGTGTTTCAAAGAAAATAAGTGTTGCCAGTGTGGTGGCATTTCTGACCTTTGTACCATATTTTGTGTATGTCAAAGTCCGAAAAGAGAGCGAGGTCGAAAAGCATTAAGAATGTCTGCTCGTTTCTCTTTTTTCTATTCTGTGCCATTGAAGGAGCATATGTGGATTAGAGTTGAATATATGGTCGGCCTGACCATTCTACAAAATGTTTTGATTGTTTGTTATGGCTAAAGGATTCAAGGAGGTTGCAGAATAAACAGGTCCAAAACAACGGGACCTTGACACACGAGGGAAACACATAAATGGCCAAGTAGACCAAGTCTATGTATGATTCGCATGATTCTCGATTCATCCAACGTCTCCGGAGGACATTGTCTGTTTGCATGGCAATTCAATCCAACCTTGTATCATTTGATTATGGGTAAATAAAACTTTTGTACTAAATTCACTTTTGTTGCTGTTTAAGATTTGGACCTTCCACCACATAAAATTGGCGTCACGAACAGGATGATCTAGAACGCTGCAGGTCGACATCTGCTCCCGGTCTCTCTCTAGGCAGACAGAGATTTGCACGTGCGCATCTAAAGGTAAGCAATTTTGCTTAATGTGTAAATTCTGTCTGTCTGGAGATGGTCGGGACTGGTAAGACTAAATGCTGAACCTGTTTTTGATAAAAGATAGGTCTAGCCAGGTTCTCCAAAAACAACCTGGAATGGGGTATGTTATGGTTGGCTTGGGTTGTTTTATATGTGATTATATTGTCTGTGTGTTTGTTTGAAAACTTGTGATTTTTTGTTTTAACAATAAGGGGAACTGTTAATAGAATTGTGGTGGTTCAGGAGTGTCTAGCACAGACTATTTGAGGCAAATACATTTCTTAACCTCTTTCTACTTCTTCTGCAAGTACACTTGGTTGGCGATTTGGATACAGCTAAAGTAAAGGCATTTTCACTAGCCGGGTGGTACATTTGACTATAAAAAATTGTTGAAAGTCTGTTTGAATGTGCGACACATCTGTCTTTGTGGAACTGCAGCGGTAAAGGCCTCATTTTTAGTGACTTTTTAAGTGATCGACTGAGCTGTCACGACGTTCTGATTAGTGTGCTGCAGTTAGACAGATAGAGATCGGGCTCCATACAGTTGAGCGTTGATGAAACTGTTTTGGAACTGACCATACATGATGGCTGTAGAATTGTTGGCTGATTACCAGTGATTCTACGGTGCTTTTAGGCTGGTTTTCGTGTTGGTCGGGGTGGTAACGTAGGGTCTGCTCCGCTGGACGGGTTAATCACCGTTTAATGAGTAAGAAGTGACCTGCGTTCGTGATATGAGACGGCCGTTCCACAAAAAGCACGCGTGTATAATTGTTTATAGTGTCCGGACATGGGGTGGGTATTATATTGTTAATGTGTGTGTGTATTGGTGAATGTTGAACAGTGTGTTGGATGTGTAGTGATTCAGTTTTATTGTTGGTACATTTATATATGCGTAATTTAATAAGAATTGTGTATGCACCTGCGGGTCTGACTTTTTCATTTTCCCTCTCTTGAAAGAGTTAATCATTACTCCCACTCACCAGCCCCCCGTACATTCCCCGCTAATCTGTAAAGTTTTGTCCAAACTATGTGTGTGTGTATGAGAAGATAGACAAAGTTTATGTTCGGAAATCATATGAGTGAATGATTTATCCATCCATCCATCTTCTTCCGCTTATCGGAGGTCGGGTCGTGGGGGCAGCAGCCTAAGCAGGGAAGCCCAGACTTCCCTCTCCCCAGCCATTTCGTCCAGCTCAGAGTGAATGATAAATGTTGTTCATTATTATTAGGTTCTGATATAATACAGCTGTGCTTCTGGGTGAGAAAAATAGTTGACTGTTGAGGTTGTTTTTGTCTGTGTGAGTCTGATTGTGACTGTGTGATATTACAGTTTTGTAAGAAAGTGTCTGAGATTTTGATTACAGAAAAAGGCTCGCTCTTTGTTGATTTTTTGTGCGCGTGTGACGCAGTAAGAAGAAGAGGAGGCTCTGTTAGGAGACATTTGCGATAAGAGGTGTGTCTGTGTAACGTGCTGCACGTTAGACGTGGGCCGAAGAGGAGTGTCACTGTTAGCATAATTTAGCATAAATTAGATTAGCATAGGATTAGTTTAACATTGAGCTAGGTTAGCAAAAATTAGCTTACCGAGGCCTAGTAAGGCTAGTTTAGCATTTAGCTTAGCATTACAAAATGTGAGTGGACAGCTTTCTCAGTCTGAAGAGAGTGCTGGCAGGTTGGTTTTGATAATAAGTAAAATAAAAGATAAATAAATAAACATTTAAATATCAATAAATACATTTGGGTAGCTTTGAATTAATATTTATATAGCAAATACATTAAATAAAGTTAAATAAGTAAATTCAAAAAAATTGAATTTAAATTTGATAAAGGTAAATTGATTGTTTAAATATATTGACATTTTTATTATTTTAAGAATAATCATGATAAAATAAAATTAAAATTTATATTCTAAAACATTTTTAACTTTTATCTGTGTAACTGGTACTAATCATATATTGTCAACGTTTATAGTCACACCTATGTGAATTATGGAGTCTGAGTCGCAGGTTTGGTCAGCAGTTGGGGCTTCAGTAAACTGAAACCACTGTTAGCCGATGAAATAAAAAGATATTCACAGAAATGGAACAAGCGGACACAAAGCTGTCTCTCACCCTGGCCGGTGGACGGGACTTTCGACACAAGCCAGTGTAGAGAGATGGGAGTTTTGATAAACAATTACAAGGCAAAGGATAAAAAACCTAAACGCATTCAGAAACGTGACAGAGAGTTAGCTGTTCTACAGTTGTTTTTATTCACGCCAGAAGGGAAGATAGTGAGGAAGAAGTACAGACAAAAGTCGCCACACTCAGCGCTCCAGTCATAACAAAACATAGATCAGCGTTAAACAAATTCTAATATAAGGACATACTAAGTTATGAGAACTTAAGTAAACAGGTAGCAAGTAAACCAGAAATAATAATTGAAATAAATAAAGGAAGCAAATTTCTATGTGATACTGGAGCATGTAGTATTACATGTAGAGAATAAAACTAAGTGGGAACTAAATGTCTGTAAAATAAGCAGTCTGTCCAGTGTTTACAAGAACGAGACGTCATGAACTGTGCTCGGATTAGCAATAGCATCAGATTATGAAGGAGGAATAACTGTTAAGAGATAAAGAAAGACGCATGACATTATATGGTTTTGGATTGTTGTTGACCCTGTTGTATTTTATAAGACTGATTTATTTTAGATTGATGTGTTTTTAAGGAGAGAAATAGAAAAAAGGATGTATTACATGTAAGTTTTTATTGTGAGAGAGAGAGAGAGAGAGAGAGAGAGAGAGAGAGAGAGAGAGAGAGAGAGAGAGAGAGAGAGGGAGCGAGAGGGAGCGAGAGAGAGAGAGAGAGAGAGAGAGAGAGAGAGAGAGAGAGAGAGAGAGAGAGAGAGAGAGAGCAGGAGAGGTTAGAAGGGAAGGTGAAGAGAATGGATGTTTATAACCTTACGTGAATGGTTTCTAGTAGAAGAGAATAGAAATAGAAACATTGTTTGAAGTGTAAGGAAAAGATGGATACAGGTTGTGGTGTGTAAAGGAAAAAGCAAGTTGAAGGAAAGAGGAGAAAGTGACAAATGAAGGTGCATGTGGAAAAACATGGTATTCGTGTGTCAGCGTATGCTGTTGGTGGTGGTTCGCTGCAAGTTTGTTTGTTTGTTTGGTTGTTTGAGTGAAATGGGAATAAATCAATAGTAATAATTAGATGTAAAATGGAATAAATTATGAGTGCGACAGATAATGAATGAATGAATGAAATAAGTTTATTTCGGTCATATAATCAACCATCAACCATTTAGTGTGACAAGTTTAACAGTACAGATTAGACATATTAACAATCATACACATTTACACACAAAAAGAAAAGAAAAGAAAAAGAATGACCGAAAAAGGGATAGGCTGAAGCCAAAGCTTATGTTGTAACTTATGGGTTATATAGTTCATGTGTAATGATCATTCCTAATTTGCATGTTTGATTTAATTGCTGATAAATTGATCTATTAATATTTACAGCTAAAAAGAGTTAAAAGGGAATTGATTTGAATTATACATGTATTTGATATTGATTATTTGAGAAACACTGACATTGAATTGAGTTGTTTCTACTCAATAGCCTAACAAAGGGTAAACTAAAAGACTGCATGTTCCACAATGCATTGCGGCAAACCGGATGTTAGAAAGACCGGGAGCAGGTGCATTGTGGTTGTTGAGATGAGAATTAAGAGCCTACGGGTGATGAATGAATGACAGATAACAACATATAAGGACCGTTTTGTACCGTTTGTATCCCCATTTTTTTCTTATATAAAGTTCAACTTTATTACACATTTCGACGTCCTGTCCAATACTTTGACCGTAGTTAATCTACATTTTTTGGTGCCGAAAAACCCGGAAAAAGATGAGCGAGGGAGAAGCTAAAGCCGCTGCTCAGATGACAGAAGAGGAACGTAGGACCGAAATGGAAAGAATGAGAAGAAAACGGGGTGCAATCAGAGGTACTACGACACGTCTTTTGAACCAGATAGACGGAGAAATGACCAAGCCAGATCCGGACATTGATCATTTGAGTACTTTATTGGACATGTTGTCCGCGAAGGAGGACAGTCTATTTGAGTTGGACAATGGAATTGAACTGCTCACAGCGTTGGATGACTTGGAGCACGAGATCGAAAACACGGAGGACTATAAACAACGTGTCATCCCGTATAAGAGCCGCGCACAGCGCATGGTGAAGAAAAAAGAGGATGAAAAACAGCAACAACAAGCATCAACGCAGTAGAGGGTGAGCGACGCTAACTCGGCCAACTCATTAGCATACAGGCAGTCTGTGAAGCTAAATTGATTATTGATAAATACAATGGCGATGTCAGTAAATGGCAGGAGTTTTGGAGCCAGTATGAGACTGCTATTCACACGAATGATGCATTGTGCAAACGTGAGAAGTTTACCTACCTGAAAACGTACCTCACAGGAACAGCTGCAAAGGCAGTAGCAGGACTTATGCTTACAGATGCTAATTATGACAGTGCTATCACATTATTATAAAGCAGATTGGGAAGGAAAGATCTGGTGATCAGTGCTCACATGTCAAGGCTGCTGAATCTAACTCCTGTGAAGAAATCCTCTGATGTGCATGCATTAAGGCAGCTATATGATGAATATGAAATTCAAATTAGGAGCTTGGAGTCACTGGGTGTAGTGTCAGACACTTATGGAAGCCTACTATGCCCAATTTTAATGAAGATGATTCCAGATGACATAGCTCTTGAATATAGCCGTCAGAGGGGAGATGATGATGAATGGAAGGTTGATGAAATAGTCAAATTCCTACAGAAGGAGGTTCAGAGCAGTGAAAGAGCACTGCAAATGACAACGTCATACACCCAAAAAGAACACAAACCAGAAAGTCAGCCATGGAAGCAGTTATGCTCATCCAATGGCACAAAAATGAACAGACCCAGCATGCAATCTGCTGCTGCACTGCACACAGTCAGCCAGAAGACACACAACTGTATATTCTGTGACAGTGCAGAACACAAATCTGAGCATTGCCCTACTAACAGCATTGCTCAACGCAAAGAAAAGATCAAGAAAATGGGAAGATGTTTTGTGTGTCTGGGACAGAAACACATTGCAAAAACATGCAAAGTGAAGGATGCAGCATGTGAAAAATGTGGAAGGAGGCATCACATTGCTGTGTGCACCGGTGAGAAAAGTGAGGTGCAGCCCCTCAATGTTAAAGAAGAGGCTGTTGTTTCCTCAGTCATTCCTCACTCAGCAAAGATTAAACGAGATGGACATAACACTGTGCTGCTACAAAAAAATGGCTCGCTGTTTACTCGATGGAGGGAGTCAGAGAAGCTTCATCCATGAAAACCTTGTGAAGAGCCTGAACTTACCAGTAATAAGACAAGAGACACTCACTCTTCACACATTTGGCTCCTCTGTCCCCACAATGTCACAACGCAACACAGTGAAAGTCATATTGGAGAATGTCTGGGACAACCAGCAAATAATTGAAATCGAGGCCTTAGAAACACCTCAGGTGTGCTCAGCTGTGATGAAAGTTCCCGGTGACCAGATTCAACATGAGCTCAAGAAAAAGGGACTACAACTAGCAGACTTCCCAGATAATGATGATGATTCTGAGCTATCTGTCCTGATAGGAGCAGACTACTATTGGCAAATTGTCTCAGGAAGAGTGGAGCGACTGACAGAGACATTAGTTGCACTAGAGAGCACATTTGGATGGTCTGTGCAGGGACCAGTGTGCATGTCAAGTGTCGCTGAGGCAACCTGCATGTTCATTCCACTTGAAGAGGACACACTTGTTTCCAAGCAACTAAGTGCATTCTGGGAAATTGAGTCTCTGGGCATCACAAGTGAAAACACACAGAACCCAGCAGAAGAAAAGGCTCTGCAGATGTTTGAGAGAACAACAACTTTCAAAGATGGACGATATCACGTGGAGTTGCCATGGAAACCAGACAAAGCAGCGCTCCAAGACAACTACAGAGTTGCTAAAAAACGATTTGAAGGTCTGAAGAAAAGACTGAAGAAGGATGTTACATTCTACAGCAGATACAATGAAGTAGTGGAGGACTATTTACAGCAGAACATTGCAGAGGATGTGCCAAAAGACAACGCAAGTACAGACAACGTGAAATACTACTTACCTCACCACGCAGTACTCAGAGAAGACAAAGTGACCACAAAGCTGAGAGTGGTGTTTGATGCGTCGTCTCATGAAGATGGCAGTCCATCCCTCAATGACTGTCTGCTCACAGGACCAAACCTGAATCCAGATCTCCTCAGTGTCCTCATTAAATTCAGAAAAAATGAAATCGCCTTTATGTCAGACATAAAAAGGCTTTCTTGCAGATCTCCATAGTGGAGAAAGACAGAGATGCAGTGAGACTTCTGTGGCTCACAGGCCCACCAAGCGGAGAAGAGGATGGAGAGCTGCGTGTTCTGCGGATGACCAGAGTGGTGTTTGGGGCCTCCCCGAGTCCATTCCTACTCGCAGCTACAATCAGAAAACACCTGAAACAATATGAAACAAAACAACCACAGGTTAAAGAGACACTAAGAGAGTCACTTTACGTCGATGATTTCATTGCAAGCTCACACAGTGTTGAAGAGGCCTATCATGTGACAGCAACTGCAACCCAAATGCTGTCAACCGCAGGCATGGACCTCTGCAAGTGGATGACCAACTCTCATGAGCTGGAGAAGAAATGGAAGGAGGGCACAACAGACCACACACTGGCATCGGAGACACACGGAGCTGTGCTCAAGGTGTTGGGCCTAGTGTGGAGACCAAAAACAGATGACTTCCCCTTTGACCTCAAACCGCTATTGAGCATCTTAATCAATCAATCAATCAATGTTTATTTATATAGCCCTAAATCACAAGTGTCTCAAAGGGCTGTACAAGCCACAACGACATCCTCGGTACAGAGCCCACATACGGGCAAGGAAAACTCACCCCAGTGGGACGTCAATGTGAATGACTATGAGAAACCTTGGAGAGGACCGCATATGTGGGTAACCCCCCCCCCCCCCCCCTCTAGGGGAGACCGAAAGCAATGGATTTCGAGTGGGCCTGACATAATATTGTGAAAGTCCAACCAACACATCAGCGAAAGTCCAGTCCATAGTGGGGCCAGCAGGAACCATCCCGAGCGGAGACGGGTCAGCAGCGTAGAGATGTCCCCATCCGATGCACAGGCTAGCGGTCCACCCCGGGTTGGGAGCAGAGTAGAAAAGAAAAGAAAATAAACTGCAGATCAACTGGTCTAAAAAGGGAGTCTATTTAAAGGCTAGAGTATACAAATTAGTTTTAAGATGAGACTTAAATGCTTCTACTGAGGTAGCATCTCTAACTTTTACCGGGAGGGCATTCCATAGTATTGGAGCCCAAATAGAAAACGCTCTATAGCCCACAGACTTTTTTTGGGCTCTGAGAATCACTAATAAGCCGGAGTTCTTTGAACGCAGATTTCTTGCCGGGACATATGGTACAATACAATCGGCAAGATAGGCAGGAGCTTGACCGTGTAGTATTTTATACGTAAGTAGTAAAACCTTAAAGTCGCATCTTAGGTGCACAGGAAGCCAGTGCAGGTGAGCCAGTATAGGCGTAATATGATCAAACTTTCTTGTTTTTGTCAAAAGTCTAGCAGCCGCATGTTGTACCATCTGTAATATTTTAATGCTAGACATAGGGAGGCCCGAAAATAAAACGTTACAGTAATCGAGACGAGATGTAACAAACGCATGGATAATGATCTCAGCATCGTTTGTGGACAAAATGGAACGAATGTTAGCGATATTACGGAGATGAAAGAAGGCCGTTTTAGTAACACTCTTAATGTGTGATTCAAACGAGAGAGTTGGGTCGAAGATAATACCTAGATTCTTTACCGAGTCGCCTTCTTTAATTGTTTGGTTGTCAAATGTTAAGGTGGTATTATTAAATAGATGTCGGTGTTGAGCAGGACCGATAATCAGCATTTCCGTTTTCTTAGCGTTGAGTTGCAAAAAGTTAGCGGACATCCATTGTTTAATTTCATTAAGACACGCATCCAGCTGACTAAAATCCGGCGTGTTGGTCAGCTTTAGGGGCATGTAGAGTTGGGTGTCATCAGCATAACAGTGAAAGCTAACACCGTATTTGCGTATGATGTCACCTAGCGGCAGCATGTAAATACTAAAGAGTTCAGGGCCAAGAACCGAACCCTGGGGAACTCCGCACGTTACCTTAACATAGTCCGAGGTCACATTGTTATGGGAGACACACTGCATCCTGTCAGTAAGATAAGAGTTAAACCAAGACAAGGCTAAGTCTGACATCCCAATACGCGTTTTGATACGCTCTAATAAAATATTATGATCAACAGTATCGAAAGAGGCGCTAAGATCAAGAAGCAGCAACATAGATGACGCATCAGAATCCATCGTTAGCAATAGATCATTAGTCATTTTTGCGAGGGCTGTCTCCGTAGAGTGATTTGCCCTGAAACCGGATTGAAAAGGTTCACAGAGATTGTTAGACGCTAAGTGTTCATTTAGCTGCTGTGCGACAATTTTTTAGAGGATTTTCGAGATAAACGGAAGGTGGGACACCGGCCGGTAGTTTACCATGAGGTCAGGATCGAGGTTAGGTCTTTTGAGTTGAGGATGAATAACCGCTTTTTTGAATGCTAGGGGAACAGTGCCAGAGGAAAGTGATAAGTTTATAATATTTGACACTGATGGACCTAATAATACAAAAAGCTCCTTGATAAGTTTCCCAGGAATTGGGTCAAGTAAACATGTTGTTTGTTTTGTCCCATTTATACATTTTAACAATTCCTCCAATGTTATTTCATCAAAGAGAGAGAAACTATTTTGGAGGGCAGTGCCCGTCGTATATACAGTCGTATCTGTGTTAATAGAACCCAGTTGTAGCTGAGATGCATTGTGTTTAATCTCTTTTCTAATGACTTCAATTTTCTTATTAAAGAAATTCATAAAGTCATCTGCTGAGTGGGTGGAGCTACTGGGAGGAGTCCCTTGTTGGGTTAGCGATGCTAATGTACTAAACAAAAATTTAGGATCATTTTTGTTGAGGTGGATGAGATTTGAGTAATATTTAGCTTTAGCTGAGGTAAGCATGCGTTTATAAGTTATTAAACTATCACACCATGCTTGATGGAAAACCTCAAGTTTAGTCGCACGCCATTTGCGTTCCAGCTTTCTACATGATCATTTCTGGGCTTTAGTTTCTTCTGTAAACCATGGGGTACGCCTTTTAGGGGCCCTTTTTAGCTTTAGTGGTGCTACACTATCAATGGTGTTGCGCAGGGCGTCGTTAAAGTTGTTAGTGAGGTTATCAATAGAGCCCACATAATTTGGGAATGGTGCCATTACCGAAGGCAGTAGGTCAGTAAGAGTCGTCGTTGTGGCAGCATTAATGTTGCGGCTGCTATAGTAGTTATTATTATTATTATTAGTTTGTTGACAATGAGTCAGAACTTCGAATTTTATAAGGTAATGATCGGACATTACTTTAGTGTACGGGAGTATCGTAACTTTGGAGGTGGTGACACCCCTGACAAGCACTAGATCTATCGTATTACTGTTGCGATGCGTGGGTTCATTTATTATTTCTGTAAGACCACAGCTATCAATTATAGTCTGGAGCGCCACGCATGGAGGGTCCGATGGGGTATTCATATGGATGTTAAAGTCTCCCATTATGATTATATTGTCGGCGTGCGTCACTAGATCAGCAACGAACTCTGAAAATTCATTGATAAAGTCCGAATAGGGCCCTGGAGGGCGGTAGATGACAGCCAGGTGCAGAGGCAGCGGTGTGACAAACCTCATAGTAAGCACCTCAAACGAGTTATATTTATTATTTAGGTTCGAGGTAAGGCTAAAGTTTTTGTTGTATATTAGTGCAACACCCCCACCCCTTTTAATGGGACGGGCAATTTGCGTTCCCGTATAGCCAGGAGGAGACGCCTCACCCAGTGCAAAAAATTTGTCTGGTTTGAGCCAGGTCTCGGCTAGACCAACGACATCAAGATTGTTGTTGTCGATTGTTGTTGGAAGACAATGATCGTATGTTTAAAACGCCCATTTTATAGGTAGTGGGCTGTTTTGAGGAGTTTTTGTTGAAAGTATCCGTAGCAGCAATATTAATAATGTTACGTTTATTATGCGTAGTGCACTTTAAATAATTTCGACCATATCTAGGAATTGATATGACAGGAATTTTTAGATTGTTTGCCACCTCAGTAAAATGCATGTCCACCTCTGACGCAGAAAAAACATTATGTGAGTTGTATATTATTCTAAGAGAATTGCTATGTGTGCAGGGATTATCCAGCCTGGCACTGGCTAGTTATATCTTAACAGACTCCTTATTAGCGTTTCTTTGAGGATTAGCTTTTAGCTTTTTCGTTAGCCCCGCTAACAACAACGCCTTTAGCTTTGTTGTTAGCCCCGCCCGACATCCCCGCTTCTGCTTCCGAGCGCACCGCTTACGTCTCTTTCGTTGACGGTCTCCGCTGGTAGTGGACGCCGCTGCTTCAAAGGCCACTGCTGGATGTAGCTCGCGAAGAATTCCCAAGCTAGCGAGTAGGTCCACCGTACACGCATCTTTCAGCCCAAAATGGCCCGATCTCTCCACATCCAGAATCGTAAGTCGGTCGTAAGTGATCACGGAGTGAACACGCTGTGAGCCAGCCATGAAATTGACTGAATTGACGGGTATTTTTGCCAAATCGGTCTACACTTCCAAGAGCGCATGCAAGAAGCTGCCACCGTGAAGCGCCGCCATCTTGAATTTTAAAAGAAAAGAAGAACACAAAGAGAAGTATTCTGCACTCAGCTGCACGCGTCTATGACCCACTTGGGTTCCTGACACCTTTCACAGTCAGAATCAAGTGCATGTTTCAAGAAATGTGGGAGAGAGGACTCTCCTGGGACGAAGAGCTACCACCTGACCTGACTCAAGAATGGCAACAGTGGTGTTCAGAACTGCCCCAGCTACACCAGCTCGCCATACCAAGGTGGTATCGAACAGACATGCAGCCAGAAAATAAACATGCCCTAACACTACATGTGTTCTGCGACACAAGTGAAAGAGCCTACAGTGCTGCCGCCTACCTACAAGGTGAATCGGCAGATGGAGAACCTATAATGAGCCTAGTCGTTTCCAAATCCAGGGTGTCTCCTCTCAAGAAAATGACACTGCCACGCCTGGAGCTCATGGGAGCTGTGATTGGAGCGAGACTAGCCAACAACTTGATGATGACTCTAAAATTGGAACCAAATCAGATAAGAATGTGGACAGACTCTATGATTACACTGCATTGGATTTGCAGCTCAGCTCAGAAGTGGAAACAGTTTGTTGCAAACAGAGTGACCGAGATCCAGTCACTGACCAACCCTGAGAGATGGTCACACATCCCAGGGAAGATAAATCCAGCTGACCTCCCCACAAGAGGACAAAGTGTTGAAGGTCTGATACTGAACCACCTATGGTGGAACGGGCCCAGCGTTTTGACATCAACTGATCAGTCAGAGGAGACTGAAAATGACAATGTTCCAGACAAGGTGAATGCAGAACTAAGGTCCAGCCAACAGATCACTGTGCAGCTCGCTGCAAATGACACAGACCCCACTGAACCAGTGTTAGAACTGGAAAGATACAGCAAGCTGAAAAGAGTCCTCAGAGTGACAGCCTGGATAAAGAGATTCATATCCAATGCTCAAACAAAAACAAAGAAAAAAGGAGAACTAACTGCTGACGAGTTCTTCGAGGCAGAAAAGTACTGGATCAAGACAACACAACAACAGAGTTTCAGCCAGGAGATAAAACAACTGAAAGTGGAAAAGGGCCTAAACCATGACTGCAAGATTAAAGAACTCAAACCTTTTCTGGATGAACACGAGCTGCTCAGTGTGGGAGGAAGGCTGCAGCAGTCCGAATTCACATACAGAGAGCAGCACCCATGGATTATGCCCAATAAACACAGATATTCAGAACTGCTGATACAGACCTGTCATGAAAAGATGATGCACTCAGGAGTGAGAGACACTCTCGTCCAAGTGAGGGAGAGATACTGGATCCTGCGTGCCAGGCAGCTAGTGAAGAGAACTGTGGCCAGCTGCACAGTTTGCAAAAGATTCAAGGCAAAGGCCGGACAGCAGATCACTGCGCCCTTGCCCAAAGACCGAATAACTGAATCCCCACCATTCGAAGTCACGGGTGTGGATTTTGCCGGACCACTTTATGTGAAAACAGATGATTCTGGGAAAAAGTCATACATCGCACTATTCATCTGTGCTGTTACCAGAGCAGTACACCTGGAACTGGTCTCAGATCAGTCAACAGAGACATTCCTGTTAGCGTTGAAAAGATTCATCTCCAGAAGAGGATTATGCAAAATAATCTACTCAGACAATGCCAGAACATTCTAGAGAGCTGATCAAGACCTGAAGGAGCTGTGGAAGGCTATCAAAGAACCCCAGCTGTTAGAGTTCTTCTCAGAAAAGGGCATCACCTGGAAGTTCATTGCAGAGCGAGCAGCCTGGTGGGTGGATTCTGGGAGAGGCTCGTCCGATCAGTAAAAACATGCCTGAAGAAAGTTCTAGGGAGAGCTTCACTCAACTTTGAAGAGATGTGCACAATACTGACAGAAGTGGAGGCGATCATAAACTCAAGGCCTCTGACATTTGTGCACAATGAAGTGGATGAACCACAGCCGCTGACCCCAGTCCACTTTCTGGTGGGAAAACGGCTGACCTCTCTGCAACCAAAGCCCTTCCCTGCTAACTTTCAGCACACAACTGCAAACAAGGCAGAGATCACTCGAAGATGGAAGTACAGACAGAGACCCACAACCAGCTTCTGGAACGCTTGGCGTAAGGATTACTTACTGGACTTGAAGTCAGCACACCGCTGTGACACACCGACACCCACCCCACTGAAAGTGGGTGACGTTGTACTCACTGGAGAGGACAACACCCCCAGACAAACCTGGAAACTGGGAAGAATCACAGAACTGTTTACCGGCCGAGATGGACTTGTCAGGTCGTGCATAGTCCGCACTCCCTCAGGGACTTTGCTAAGAAGACCTATTCAGTTACTGTACTGTCTTGAGATTTAGATGAACGTAGTTCATGGGGGGAGGATGTTGTAACTTATGGGTTATATAGTTCATGTGTAATGATCATTCCTAATTTGCATGTTTGATTTAATTGCTGATAAATTGATCTATTAATATTTACAGCTAAAAAGAGTTAAAAGGGAATTGATTTGAATTATACATGTATTTGATATTGATTATTTGAGAAACACTGCCATTGAATTGAGTTGTTTCTACTCAATAGCCTAACAAAGGGTAAACTAAAAGACTGCATGCTCCACAATGCATTGCGGCAAACCGGATGTTAGAAAGACCGGGAGCAGGTGCATTGTGGTTGTTGTGATGAGAATTAAGAGCCTACGGGTGATGAATGAATGACAGATAACAACATATAAGGATCGTTTTGTACCGTTTGTATCCCCATTTTTTTCTTATATAAAGTTAAACTTTATTACACATTTCGACGTCCTGTCCAATACTTTGACCGTAGTTAATCTACAGCTTATATTTGCCTATCCTATACATTCACTGAACATTAGATTGCGTGGAACATCAACGTTTAAAAATTAAAGATGAAAGTAATTGTTACTATATTTTATAATTTTTAATTATTTCACCTTTCAAGGTTTTCTTAAACCATAACAAAAAACTATGTCTTCAGCTCATCACTGAGCTTGTTCCACCATTTAACTCCTAAAACTGAAATACATTTGTATTTTATATTTGCTCTTACTTTACCTATTTCAAAAATCAATATTCCCGTAAATTATAGTTTTCTCCTCTTAATTGAAATAACCTAAGAATACAAGCTGGAAGGCTGTTGTTCTTTAATTTCCATTATTTGGTGAATCTTTTGCAATTTGTTCAATGAACAATGAAGACTGCAAAGAAGAAAGTTTTAGGTGGGATCGGTGTATTAGCGACGGACTACAGCAACACAACCAGGAGGACTTTGAGGTGGATAGCAGACGCGCTAGCCGCCGAACTCACCTTAACTTCCTCCGTCTCCGGGCCGCCGACCGCATCTGTGATCGGGTGAAGTCCTTCGTCGCACCGTCGATCGCTGGAACACAGGTGGGCACGGGTGTTGATGAGCAGATGAGGGCTGGCTGGCGTAGGTGGATAGCTAATGTTTTTAGCATAGCTCTGTGAGGTCCGGTTGCTAAGTTAGCTTCAATGGTGTCGTTAGCAACAGCATTGTTAACCTTCGCCAGGCTGGAAAGCATTAACCGTGTAGTTACAGGTCCATGGTTTAATAGTATTGTTGATTTTCTATCTATCCTTCCAGTCGAGGGGTTTATTTATTTTGTTTCTATATGCAGTTAAGCACGATGCTATCACGTTAGCTCCGTAGCTAAAGTGTTTCGCCGATGTATTGTCGTGGAGATAAAAGTCACTGTGAATGTCCATTTTGCGTTCTCGACTCTCATTTTCAAGAGGATATAGTATCCTAGGTGGTTTAAAATACAAATCCGTGATCCACAATAGAAAAAGGAGAGTGTGGAATCCAATGAGTCAGCTTGTACCAAAGTTACGGTCAGAGCTAAAAAAAGATATATCTTGCACTGCATTCTAGTCTTTACTCTAACGTTCCTCATCCACAAATCTTTCATCCTCGCTCAAATTAATGGGGTAATCGTCGCTTTCTCGGTCCGAATCAATCTCTAGCTGCATTGAAAACAATGGGGAAATGTGAGGAGCCTTTCAACCGTTGACGTCACGCTACTTCCGGTACAGGCAAGGCTTTTTTTATCAGCGACCAAAAGTTGCAACTTTATCGTCGATGTTCTCTACTAAATCCTTTCAGCAAAAATATGGCAATATCGCGAAATGATCAAGTATGACACATAGAATGGATCTGCTATCCCCGTTTAAATAAAAAAAATTAATTTCAGTAGGCCTTTAAATATGGAAAAATAAAAGAATAATATAACATATGCAGACATTTCTTATTCAGCATGTGTCTTACTTTATACAGAATAGCAATGGATTTGGATATTTTTCCCTTTATATATTCAATAGGCGGTTTCCAACATAATTTATGATCAATTATTATTCCCAAGAATTTAGCTCCATATACTCTATCAATTTCCACTTGATTCAATTTTAATTTTGCTTCACAATTTGTCCTTGCACCACTAAACACCATAAATTTAGTTTTCTTATCATTTAATAACTTATTAATATCAAACCATTTTTTTAGCTGAATCAACTCAACCTCTATTATCCTCAACACTTCCTTCAAGTCTTCTCCTGAACAATATACATTTGTATCATCTGCAAACATAATACATTTACATTTATTAAATACTGAACAAATATCATTTAAATAAAGTATAAATAACTTAGGTCCCAATACCGAGGCTTGTGGAACCCCACAAGTTACTCTTTTTGGCTGTGATTTAGTCTTATTAAATTCCACATATTGAGATCACCTCTTATGCCATAGTTTTCCAATTTACGGGGTTATTGAAGTAAGATGTGAGAAAAATGTCTGCTGTGGTTCGCCATATAATTTGGAATGTGCACTCACGCACACACACGACCTTGTGTGTGTGTGGTGCATTTGGGAGTGGAAGTTTGAAAATGAATATAATAAGAGTAAGTATTAAGTCGTTTAACTTTAAAATGTAGTCTAACATTTTTAGGTTGGAGTATTTTTATTTTTATTTTGACATTTGCAGTACACCATACATCTGGGTGGTGAGCTAAGATAAGATGATGGCATAACAGATAATAAATAAGGAGGCACACCAAATCTCAACAG